>NW_016804232.1:4218445-4264587 GCF_001698545.2 Rhinopithecus bieti | reverse complement strand
GAACTTAAATTTAAAAAAAAAAAAAGAAGAAGAACCAAAGGAAATATTAGAACTTAAAAAACCGGTAATCAAAATTTAAAACTCTATGTAGGTTTAAATAGGATCAATACCAGAATGGAAATGATGGAATAAAGAGTTAGTGAACCTCAAGACAGATTAATGGAAATATGGAAATTATCCAATATAAATGGCACAGAGGAAAACCAAAAAAAAAAAAAAAAAAAAACCTTCCCAGGAAGCTGTGGGAAAACACCAAAAGGTCCACCTTTGTGTTATCGGAGTTTCAGAAAGAGAGGAGGGAGAAGACAATGCAGAAAAACGCTTAAAGAAATAATAACATAAAATTTCCCCAATTTGTCAAAAGACATAAATTCAAAGACTCCAGATGTTGACTGCACTCCAAACAGGGTAAACCCTGTGTGCATGTGCACATCCACACACACACATGCACATACACACACACACACACACACACACAAATAATGCCCAGACATAACATAATCAAATCAGTGTAAACAAAATTTCAAAACAGCCAAAGAAAAATGATATATTACTTATAAGATAACAGTGTTTGAAAAACTGTGCTTTTTTCTATTCACAATAGCAAAGACTTGGAACCAACCCAAATGTCCATCAATGAGAGACTGGATTAAGAAAATGTGGCACATATACACTATGGAATACTATGCAGCCACAAAAAGGATGAGTTCATGTCCTTTGTAGGGACATAGGTGAAGCTGGAAACCATCATTCTCAGCAAACTATCCCAAGGACAGAAAACCAAACACCGCATGTTCTCACTCATAGGTGGGAATTGAACAATGAGAACACTTGGACACAGGGTGGGGAACATCACACACCAGGACCTGTCCTGGGGTGGGGGAAGGGGGAGGGATAACATTAGGAGAAATACCTAATGTAAATGATGAGTTGATGGGTGCAGCACACCAACATGGCACATGTATACATATGTAACAAACCTGCATGTTGTGCACATGTACCCTAGAACTTAAAGTATAATAAAAAATAAAATAAAATGACTAACAAAAAAAAAAAAAAAAAAGAAAGAAAGAAAGAAAGAAAAACTGTGCTTTCTTGTAAGAAACCATTTATTCCAGAGGAATTGAGAATATTTTTGAAGTATTTAAAGAACAGAATTATTGACCCAGAATTCTATATCCACCAAAAATGTTTTTCAGAAATGACAGTGAAATAAAGACATTCTAAGACAGTCTCAGCTAACAAAAACTATAAAAATTCATTGCCAGAAGATTTGTTCTAAAAGAATTACAAAAGGAATTTCTTTAGATAGAAGAAATTACGCCAGAACGTCAGTAATGAAGGAAAAGGAACAGAAATAGTAAATACCTAGGTAGATATGACTGTCTGTGCTTTTCTTCTAAGATTCCTTAACATATGTTTGAATTATGAGAGTAAAAATTGACATTATCTGATAAAGTTTTTGATATACGTAAATGTAATATGTAAGGCAACTAAAACATAAAATGGGGAGGGTATAGGGATCTATATGCTTGTCAAAATTTCTACATTATATTTGACATGGTAAAAATTGATTCTAAGTAGACTTGGAAAAGCTAAATATGAATGTTGTAATCCCTATAACAAATACTAAAAATTATACAAAGAAATAGAGTACTATACAGATTTTTTTTAAATGGAGTACTGAAAATACTTCCGCGGAGTACTTAAAATCATTCAAAGGAAGATAGAAAAAGAAAACAATGCAACAAAAAAGAGAGGGAACAAACAAAAAACAAATATTAAGACAGTAGACATTAATCAAAACATAATAATTACATTAAATATAAATGATCCTATACACCATTTAAAAGACAGATGGTCAGGATAACTATATATTCTCTGTAAGAAACTCACTTGAAATACAGCAAACTAGGTAGGTTAAAAGGTAAAGGATGGTATAGGTGTGTCTTGCACACACTAACCAAAACTGGAGTGGCAATATTAATATGAGACAATTAAATTTCAGAGCGAAGAAAATTACCAGAAATAAAGAAAGACCTTACATATTTGTAAAAGGTTCAATTTACCAAGAAGACTTCAAAATCCTAAAAGTATTTGTAGTAAAAAGAGAGCTTTTAAAATGAAAGAAAAGCTAAAATAAATGGAAAAACCCATGGTTACTGTTGGAAACTTCAAAACTCCTCTTTCACTAATTGATAGAACTAAAAGGCAGAAAATCAACAAGGATATAGAAGATAAGAAAAATGCCACTAACAAACTGGATTTGTTTGATGTTTACAGAACACTCCAACCAACAATAGCAGGATATATATTCCTTTAAGTGCACATGTAACATTTACCAAGGTAGATGACACAGTGGATTATAGAACAAACCTTAATACATTTTTAAAAACTTTAATCATATAAAGTATGTTATCTGACTTTAAAATATTTAAACCAGATATCAATAACAGAAAAATAAAAGGGAAATCTTCAAATATATAGAAATAAAACAACACTTCTAAATAAGCTATTGGTCAAAGAGAAGATAGCAAAGGAAATTTGAAAATATTTTGAAGTGGACAAAAATAAAATACGACATCTCAAATTCTGTGGGATGCAGGTAACCAATGCTTAGAAGAAAATTTACAACATTAAATGCTTATATTTGATAACCTAAATAGTAGATATACTGCTATATGAAGTGCTTCTGAAAAGGGTTATAGTCCTTTAATGAAAAAGGTGAAAGGAATTAACATTTATTGATACCTTGTCTTGATCCAGACATTGTATTACGTATTTACCCGTTCTTTCTTATTCGCTATCATGATAAACTGGAAGGTAAATATTCTCATTATATTCATTTCACAAATGAGGAAACTGTAGCTTAAAAAGGCTAACGTCCCCAAAGTCACACAAATCCATTGTCAAGGCTGATTTAGTTGGTCAGTAAAATAGTGGCTAAATCATTAAAACATTAAACAGAAAGGCAATGCATGAATGGAGGAATGGAGGGATGGAGGGACACATTGATAGATGAAGGGATAAATAGAAATACGTAGATAAATTTTGTTTCACACGGTACAGCCATGACTCAAATGTACTGTATATAAATAAAACCCGTGGGAGAAAAGTCTTTCCACTATAAAGGTATTTCCAAAATTTCGTACATCATAACCATTATCTAGAAAGCTTGTTAGAGCTACAGATGCTCAACCTCTTAGAAGAGCCCAGCTACATGGGTCTATGAAGGCAAACAGGAATCTGTGTTTTTATCAAGCTCCTCAGGTGAGTATGCCAAGATAAATGGTGGAGATGCTGTAATATACCAAATTCCTAATAAAGATGCAGATGATGTAAGGAACTGCCTCAGTCTTCTGAGGGATTATATCAGATCACATCAACATAGAAAAATGCACCAAAGCCCATACAGTGGGAATTTTATTATATAATTAACATAGCAGCACCTCATATAAATGGAGATGGGTTCAGTAATCAGGGGATGAACTGTGCTAGTCTGTGAAGATGTGAATCACTGCCAAGGTCATGAATCAGCTACAGGAAGGAAGAGGTCAGGATAAGGTCATCTGTTTGTGTGTCTCAGGGCCTGTGTTTCTGAGTCTGGGAGAAGGCCTTTGGGATACCTTTCATCATTTTATTCAAAAAATATTTTTGGAAATGTAATAACTTAAATTTTCCTGAAGGATTTGAAGATTTTTGGTGGGTACATAGAATGAGTATTAAAGGAACCCAGCCAACCATCAGGAATTTGCCTTTCTTCACTCTTTATTTCCCATAACATGAATTTTGTGTAAAAATACTAATTTTGTGCCATGATGTAACCCATCCCCTGAGAGAAATTTCATCATCAAAGTCAAAATATGGCTTACTCATATTTTTAAAATATGAGCAAGAAGCCCTAAGAAGTATATTTTAGAAAAAAACCCAAAGATTTTATATTTAACAACAAACCCAAATAATTATATATTTCCAAATCACAAATGTCTGTATTTGTGAAAGATCCTGGGTTCTATTCCTTGGGAGTATTGCAGGTCTGTAGACTATACCTCTTTTCTGCATAACTTTACACTTAAAACTATAAATTACAATAGATGTGTGTTGGAAATATCAACCAGAATTTGAGGGACAAGCCATGATTATTTAATACATAAAATTAAGCTTTTGAAAGTTTAATTATTAAGACAGCATTAGTTTCATTAGTTTTAGGTGAATAAAATAAAACTTTGAATACAATGATCTAGCTTCAGACTAAGAGCATAATAAGTATTATGTTCACTGGAGAAAGTATGCTCTGATAAAAAAAACAGAAAGAGTTAATCTGCAGGCTCAAGGGATGATGAGCAATTGCTTTGCAGTATGTTCTTTAGTAAGTGTGCTGACAACGGAGAGGGTCATTCTTCACTCATGTATTAATGGTGAAATTCCTACAACATAGAATAGGTCTCTCAGATGTACATTAACTAATTCAACAGGGTCTCATGGATTCAAAACTGATGATACGCTTTCACATATAAGAGAAAAAATAATAGATCACGTCAGAGTTCCTTGGAATTTGGTAGTGGCATACTTTAAATTCAGGATGATACATATTTTGCATGTTTCACAGTGTTTTTCCTTTTGAGCTGATGAAAGACATCATTAATCAATTATAGCTCTCTAATACTCAGTTCAGGAAGCCACTGCCAAAATTCAAGAAAATCTTGATAGAAGACCCCCATTTGCTAAACCTGCTAAGAAGCTGCTTAATTCTTTTGGAAAGAACTAAGTCCAAGGAGGAAGAGTCATGGTACGGACCAAGGGCAAAAGAGAAAGAATACAACCACTAGAATGTTTAAAATTTTAAAGGCAATACCAATGTTGGCAAATAAATGAAGCAGCTGGAACTCATTAATTGCTGGTTAAAGTGGACTTCTTCTCCCACTTTGGAAAACTGTTTGGCATTAAGAAAAATATATACTTACTTTTTGTCCCAATTGAATTGGGTGGAATTGAGTGGAATTGTCAACAATTGCATTCCTAGGTATATACAAGATAAATTATTGCGTATGTCTAAAAACGTGACTTGTACATGAGTACTCAGAACAACTTTATTGATAGTAGCCAATGTACAATTATATAAGAACAGATAAATCAACTGTAGTCTTTCATATAATAAAATATTGCATACCCCACCAAATAGAACAAACTACTTACATATTTAACAACATGGATGAAATATCAAAAGATTGAATACTACTGGAATACATTTATATGAAGTTCAGGGAACTTTCTGGGATGATGATAATTTTCTAAATCCTTATCTGGCTGGTGATGACAGATTTGTTATACATAGGTAAAAATTCACTAAGTTGTACCCATAAGATTATTGTACTTTATATAAGTCATTCCTCAATAGAAAATAAAAGAACATAAAGAAAGAGTACGATGTGTTTATGGCTTGGAGATTACTGTAGGAAGCTAAAAAATGTGACAATCTTCCTCCCCTCTTGGTTCCTTTTGTTGGCTTTTGTTGTTCACTTCTGTAGCTCCTATGTAGCTATGTGTTAAGGGAATGAGCCTCTTTTTTGTAGAAAGCATTCCCTGTATTTAGAAGTTCCAACAGGACTATTCTGGGGCAGGAAAATGGAAGACTAAAGCAGGTTTGTCAATCAGCTTCTCAAAGTACACAAGTAGCCCAACCTAAGTAATAAGTGAAGAATACCCTTTGGGCGTGCATGACCAATGCTTTGATTTTCATTGGGTATTCCTGGAGTTCCTGGAGAACTCCTTTGAGAATGTCTCAGGGATCTAGTGGGGAAAATATAACCATAAGCAGCAACTGGTAAGGATTTGAGGATTTGGGGTTCTAATAATCTGTTTTCTTAAGCAAACACTCAATCTTCTCAAGGATTTTAATTGTATTTTTGTGTGTGGGGGGGGGCTTTTTTTTTGGTAATATTTTGGTTACAAGGAATAGAAGTATACATAAGTTAACTCAAGTAAGAAGGAAGATTATTAAACCAATGAAAATGAATCTCATAGAATCGAAACATAAAGTATAGCAGGACACTACAGGAAATAAAGTGGGAATTGGAAAATAAATCAGAAACAGAAACAGAGGTGCCTTTTCTACTCCTTTCTCTCTGTATCTTGTCTCCCCATGTCCATTATTCTCCTACCACAGAGCTGCCTTGTCAGCATACAAATCTGTTGCTCAACATACTGTGCTAACATGGGTGACAACATGGCAACTTCAATCCCTCAGTGTGGCTTTCCATATGTAAAAAGTTTACTCTCTGTCATTGTAAGTTCAGTTACTTAAGGCCCATGAAACCCTTTTAAGCTTTCAAGATCTGTTCGTTGGGCTAATTCTCAGGAGCTTCTGAGTCAAAATGCAATATTAAACACAGGATAAAATTTTACAAACTCATACAAATGCTATAAAAGCAAATATATGTCTATGTACATTTTAAAAGTATGCATGCACACAAAAATCCAAACACACAGATAGTTGCAGCAGTTTTATTTATAATTGCCCCAAACTGGAAGGAACAAAGATGCCCTTCAATAGGTGAATGGAAAACAAACTATGGTACATCTATGCAATGGATCATCATACTGTGATAGAAAGGAATTAGCTATCAAGCTACACAAAAGTATGCATGAATCTTGAACACATATTACTAAGGGCAATAAACTGGTCCAGGAAGGCTATATACTGCATGATTCCTTTTATGTGACATTCTGGGAAAATATAGAAATAGTAAACACAGCAGTGATTGCCTGCAGCTTGGGGAAGGGAAAAGTTGAATAGGTGAGGCACAGAGGACTTTTTAGGATGTTAAAACTATGTTGTATGACACTATAATGGTGGATGCATGGATCTATGAATTTTTCAAGTCCTATAGAACTGTACAGCACAAGGAGTAAACCTTGAAATTGTTAAGAGTGGACTTTAAGTGTTCTCACTACAAAAAAAGACAAGCATGTGAGAGAATGCATGTGCTAATTAGTTTGTTGTAGCCATTTAATAATGTATACATGTATCAAAACATCATGTTGTGTACCATAGTATATATAGCTTTTATTTGGCATTTTAAAATAATTTTAAAAGCAAAGGAAAAGAGAAAACAGTGAGCCTTCATGTATACAATTTTTAAAAAGTCATTTAGAAGGTCTAGGATCCCAGGTCTGGGATACAAATTGTGACAGAAGAATCTAACCGTGCTACCTATGAGGATATAAAATAATGTCAATGAAGACGATGGGAGAAAATGTGCTGACCTTAGTAACTTTGAAAATGAGTAGAGACTGTAAGACTGAAGGCAAAGAAACTGCACATATGCTCTGTACTGTAGCTGATAAAGTTATTTTCCATGGGGACATGGGTTAGCAATTCTAAAACTACACTATACATGTTTACTGAAACTATACAATTAAGTTAATACATGGTGGATGGTAGGAGCCAGGTAGCAGGTACAGACGTGCAAGAGGATGCTAGAATGATCCATGTAGCAATGGATTGGAGTTGGAGGCATTCAGTACGAACTTATGTTAGTGTAACATAGAGATACATAAATATAGAAATAGTTATACGTAGATACATGTATATTCATGGATTAATATACACACTTTTTCTGCAAGCTAAGGTGGCTTAGAGGCAACAAACTCCATTAGCAACACGCACATCTAGCACCCCAGATCTTGCTTTCTACTACTATTATCCAATAATAGGAACAATCTACATTTGGAGAAATGGTTGATTCTAGGACTAAGAGAATACGCAACACGAGTCTGAAGCATCTCGTGTTGCAGAATGTAAGTAAGTGCTCAAAAACAACAACAAAAAAGTATATGCACACAATGATGGGGGTATGTTAAAGAGACACAGGAGCCAATTGAAAGTGCTCCCAATAGCCAAAATTGTAGTGTTTTAACAATAAAATAAGCAACGGAGTATTCAATGATAATCTAAAGTATAAAATAAATATCCATGAGTTTATACTGATATGATTGAATTAAGAAATCAATAAACAGGGAAGAACAGACAAAACTTTCTGTGCAGAAAATTTTCAAATAATTCATGTCGATTCTTTCCCTCAAGGAGATGGAACACAGCTCTCCTTTCCTTAAGTGTGAGCTCCACTTAGTGACTTTCTTCTCAAGTAAACCCCAGGATATTTCTCACTTTCCATATCCCTTTTTGAGACATGCTACCTCTGTCTCTCTGATCTTCTTTCCAAAAACTCATGATCTCAGTTTAATTATGAGAAAAATATCAGGCAAATTCCCAGCTGAAAGACATTCTATAAAAATATCTGACTAGTAGTCCTCAAAACTGTTAAGGTAGCTGAGCGTGGCAGCACAACTGTAGTCCCAGCTAGTTGGGAGACTGAGGTGGGAGGATCAGTTGAGCCTAGGAGTTCAAGATTGCAGTGAGCCGTGATCTTGCCATTGTACTGCAGCCTGGGTAACAGAGCAAGACTTTGTCTCAAAAAAAATTTTTGTTTACAGTTTTTTAAATTAAAAATCTATTAAGGTCATCAGAAATAAGAAAAGCCCAGAAAATCATCACAGCCAAGAGAAGCCTAAGGAGACATGATGACTAAATGTCCCAGTACAGAAAAAGATCATGGGTAAAAACTAAGAAAATCAGAATAAAATATGGATTTTAGCTAATAATTACGTGTCAATATTAATTCATTAGATGTAACAAATGTATACTAACATAAAATATTTACAACAGGGGAAAACGGGCATAGGGTATATAGAACTCTGTACTATCTTTGCAATTTTTGTAAATCTGAGGCTATCTAAAAGAAAATTTTATTGAGAAAATACATGTACTAGCTTAAGAGTACCAACGGGATATTTCCAACTAAGAGAAATGAAGGGGAAATCTATATAGCACACAGCAGTGAAAGATGTGTGGCCAAGGTGAGTGGTGCAGAATGTAAGTAAGTGCTCAAAAAAGAAATATTAATAAAACTCACACACACACACACACACACACACACACACACACACACACAAATGATAGGGGTATGTGATGGGCCCAGGACTTGGACATAGGGATGCCCAATGACAAATACCAGTCAACGAGCCAGAATTGGGTTCCCCACATGAACTGGGTAATATATTGTGAGTTCACAAATAGAAATCCAGATATCCTTATCCTCCAGATTGGAAATTAGCCTTCTGCCCTAGGTAACGACTGTGAAACGTGTTACTTGCTTGAGCTCAGAATACCAAGCCTGTGTGTGGCTAGATACAGACTCTGAGTCGGAGCTGAATGTGTAGTACAAACATTAAGAAGATGCACTTACATAAAACATTACTGGGAGCCAATGAAATCCACAGGACCAGGCACAGGCAAGTGTGAAAACAGCCCATTAGGAGGTCCTTATAACCCAAGGCACAAGATGCAAGATGAATTCATAGTCAAAAATTACAAAGCTTTTGAGGAAGTTCAACATCATAACAGTCTACAGACTCAACTAATGAGGGAATTTACATTTAAGGAGTTAGAGATAATGGAACACTCTAAAAAACAATATATACCATTTTGAAATGTCCTATGGAAGAAATAGTATGATAAAATAAAACAGCATTTCTGAAAGAAGAGCCAGTGGATTTTTTCTTTCCCAGTAGAAATGTTGAAAAATACAGTCACTGAGAAAAAATTCTAATGCTAATCAATGGTTTTTAACCTTGGTTACACATCATAGCTATTGATGTCCATACTCTGACCCAGACTGATTAAACCAGAAACTCTAGAGGTGGGACCAGGCATTTATATTCTGTTAATCTGCCAGGTGATTCTAAGCTACCGCCCCTATGTGAAGTATTCTGTTAACATATTAGACATAACTGAAGAGAGAAGTATTAATAACAGCAACAACAACAAAACTAGACATAGCCTGAGACAGAAAAGAGGAGAAAAAAGAGAATGACAAGATGATAAACAAACAAGAGGAGTTAAGAAACATGAAGGATGTATTAAGAAAAGTCTGATGCATACACCTCATACACATTCCAGAAGGAGAGAATAGAGAGAATTGTGGAGGAGAATTAGCCAAACAGAAAACGGTTATATCTTTTCCAAAAATGATGCAATATATCAAAAGCTCCATTGGATGCTGAGTAGATAAATAAAAATAATCCAGACCTAGACACATGACAGGGAAATGTAAAGAGGAAATGCTGGAAGAAGGTGTGGGTGGAGAGCAATGAGGCATTTCTAATACTATACTGATGTAATTGTTGCAAGAAAAAATTTAAAATGTAGTTGTAGTGTCGGAGCCTATTCTAATGTACACTCATGCCCAAAGCAATGCAAGGTTGCTTAGTGAATACTGACTACATGCCATGTGCTGTCCTAGGAACTGGCAGACAGAAAGATAAATAAGACACGGTGAAAGAACTCCAGGGAAGAGGAGAAAGGCATGTATACAACCATGGTGGATCGTATTAATAGCACCAATACTTCAAACCTCCCTGTGTCCCGTGATTTTGTTTTGTGACTTTTCGGTTCTTTCCAGAGTTTATTCTCCCATTGCCTTAAAAATGGGCTGACCTTGAACTTTCTTTAGACTATAGAATTCGCTGGACTTGATGGTGTGTTAATTCTGAGACCAGGTCTCAAGAGACTGTGAGTATTTCTGCTGTGCTTCTGCTTTACTGTGACAACATGCCCAGGCTAGCCTGCTGGAGGATGAGAGGCGTGGGAAGCAGAGATCAGTCACCCCAGTCACCCCAGCCAATGGTCAGCCATGAATGTAGGTGATCTCAGCCAAGATGAGTAGAGCCAACTCATCCTACATGTATGATGAACAAGTGGCTATTATGGCAGACCATACAGATGCCATTGATAGACCAGCTCCCCATAATTCAATGAGACGGAGCACACAAAAACAATCAGCAGGAAAATAACTCCAAATTTAAGATGTTTTTTTCCTAAACCATATTACACTTGTTTCCTTAGTTTCACAAAGTTCCAGCTTGTTCCATCTGCTAAATGTGTTGGTGGCAAAAGCTGTGAGACATGGTGGCAGGTGAAATCTCTTGCCCTTAAATAGCTGTCATTTCAAAACTATAAACAGTAAATACTGTGAAGCCTGTCTTAAACCGCAGCCCAAGGGAGCCGCAGAAATTGGATGCCTCATAGAAATGATCTTTAAGTAAAGGTTGAATACAGTAGCCTTGGGGATATTTTCAAATGGTGGCTCCAGAAAGAGTTGTCTGATGGGAAGCGTTCGCCAGCCTGGGCTTCCTGGAGTTTGCCTGCTCTGAGACACACAATGAAAACGAGAGCTTAAGGGTTCATCAGGGGGATGGCATAGAGGCTAGGAAAATCCTAAGTATTTTATAATGTCCAGGTAAATGCTCTACTTGTGGATTCATTCATAATTAGACTTTCAAAGATAAGAGGCCAAACAAAAAGCTGAACTTTTTCTCAAAGCCTGCCTTCATCTCACTGAGCAACATGCAAAATGCCCCTCACAATAAATCATTTCTCCTTCTCCGGTAGAGCCACCTGCATTTGGTGTGTGTGATTTGGGGTGTTGAAAGCTAGCCAAAACAAGCAGGAATGAGGGGGCTGGCTTGCAGCTCTGCTCCGCAGTGTGGGAAATGGTTAGGCTGCAGAAGGGGCACCCTAATGCACGCCTTTTGAGATCAGAGCAGCTTAAGCCCTTGAGAGGGGATGAAGGGACCTTGGGGTCCCCAGGGGAAAGATCTTGCAGCCCTAATAAGAATGGCTGCCTGGCAAGGCTAAGCTGGAATGGGAATCTCCAGGCGTGGAGAGCGTCCACTCTTGCTGTGGTCAGAACCAGAAGGGAGAATGCGGAGCATGAGACAGAGGCTTTCCGTAAACATGGCTCATTCTCAGAGCACTTTAGGGCTAGGTTCCCAGAGGGCGGACATTCCTAGAAATGGTGCAGATGCACAGCCCCTCCTTCCAGGGCTCCGCCCCCGCAGCCCGGCAGAGCAACCGCAGACGTTTATTTTCCTTCTCCGAATAACACTGCCGCGCTGGGTGGAAACGAACCCGAGAGCTCACAGTTGGCCAGCGGCCGCGGGGAGTGGGCGCCAGCAGTAGGTCCCTGCTGGGGCTGTCGCTCAGCTTCTCCCTGCGGACCTCGGACACAGCCCCCACCAAGCCGCATGCGTCCCGGCCTCCTCCCTCCCACTCCAAAATCCCGCTGCTCCTGCTGTCAGGCACCTGAGAGGGAGCTTCCCTTAGCCTTGGAATCGCTGCCAAGGGGTGGAGCAGACTTTTCAAATTCTCTCTCCCTCCCCGGAGCCCCCACCTTCACCTAGACGTTTGTAGGTCACGATTTGTTTATTTATAATTAATTTATTGATTGATTTTAAAAATTCAACAGGCATTAGAACCACATGACATCATACTAACGGTTCCTGATATGAAATTTGTCTATTTCAAGATGTTATATAAAATATTCCATTATGTGATTACATTTGTAATCTGTAGACTCACTGCGTGTGTACAGTAGCATCCTCAGCAGGGCGATGCAGACCCAGACTTCTTGTTGAAGAGAGGGATGAAGCTTGCTCATAAAAGGCCAGACTCTCAGTGGGCTCCGTGTGAATCTGTCTCCACACTCACGGCTGTCTACTACTGCATGCCTCAGCGTTCTCATCTAGGAAGTGTGAATATTAGTAGTACCTATCTTATAGGATTTGTGCTATCAAAAACATAACCCGTATTAAGTAGATAACTCAATGCTTGGTACATAGTGAATACCTACTGTTACTATTGTAATTGTTTCTGTAAATACTGCTGCTACTATTAAAATTTTTCAGAATCAGCTCTTAATTTGTTGATGACAGGAAACCTTTTCAGAAGTAACTTAATGTATCTTATTACAAGGCAAATTCTTTTGGTTTTCATATTTTTCTAATAAATATAAGAGAAGCTGACAAAAACAAAATGATAAAGCAAAGATGGAAAAGCGAAGGCAGGGAGATAAACTTTAATATCAAATAAAGCAAAGACATTGAGAGAGAGAGATTTTTGTGTTCATTGCAGTCAACATTCACACTGAAGATATAGCAGCAGAAAACAAACAGGCATACTAACAATTTTGTGCTTCTAACTTTGTACACTTTATCTAAAAAGTGACTCCTCAAATTGTGTAAAATTCAGGCCCACAAATCTGAACTGCCCCTGAAAACATGTAAAGCAAAAACTGCTAGGAGTGTAAGAAAATTAACAGCTTCCATATATTTGATTAGAAACAGTTGTAGAAGAATATTTAACAACACAGGAAGATGTTCGTGATATATTATATACGAAAAGATTAATAACAGTTTCATGTACATATGTCCTGAGGTCAAGGACAAGTTTGCCAAACACCCAGACCAGTTCCTCTTGGAGAGTCAGCTTTAAAGTCTTCATTAGCCTATTAAAGGCTCTGAGAAATCCAAACACCAAGTTTAACTCTTAAATATAGTGTTTTCTACCACTTTTATTTGAGAATGCAGAACTTTTTCACAATACTCATATTAAATTTCTTTTGGACAATTTTTAATATACGCCTTTTGGGATAGGCTATCCTAGAAGCATTTCCATTAAAATCAAGTTGAAAAAAAAAGAAAAGTCAACTCCATCAGGTGTGAGTGTCTGTGTGTGTGTGTGTAATATAAATTGTATAACTACATAAATATGATATAAAAGGCTACTGGAAAGAATACCTATTATCACTTTTACAGATGACATGATACAGTTTTCTCCTTAGACTACTCAAGATTGAAAAAATATTAGAACCATATTTTAGTGTATATACAAAATAAATATATTAGAAACTGATTTGACTTACTTTTTATCTGCTACCTATCTACACTGCTTGAGTTTTGCTTTATCATGACATTATTTTACAATTTAAAAGTCTTCTTTAAACTCATGAGGGGTTAGGCTCTTAGAATGAAAGATACTGCCTCATTTCTTGATACAGAAACGTTAAAAAGTCACTTAAGGAATCAGCAGTATGAGTGTCTGATAAAATAAGAATCTCTCAAAATTGGATGTATTGCTGTGAGCAGGACTCACTCCAGTTGCCTGGGAATGAGCTGGCACTAGAGGTCCCATCTCCCAGGTCTCCCAGCGGCAGGGCTACGCCCAGCTCAGTTTCCCTCAGGACATAGATCTTCCATGTCTTCAGACTCTGGGCTGTTGGCGTTTCTCAGTATCCCTCTAGACAGCTAGGATCTGAACTCAGACTGGCCGATGCTTAAGCTCCAAGTGTTAATTCCTGCACACCAAGGTCACTGGCACCCTCATTCCATTTAAATGAGTGAGCAGCAAGGGAAATGGGGTGCCTATTCTGACTAATAGCCCTGGGCACTTGGGCCCAAACTCTCCTGGACAAGACCTGCATGCCTGCTGGTTTTCTGCCCACAGTTCTAGCCTATCTTGGGATCTTGCCTGGTGTCCACCCCAAGCTGTGCCTCAACAGGTGCATGGGACAGGTCGTTCACATGGAGTTTCATGGAGTGGGATGTGCAAATGGGTTAATTTTATCTCAGCAAAAGTGATTGTGTGCTTTATGACACCATCACCTCAGAAATTAAACTTTACGTCTAATTGTAGGCACACTGAACTCAAGGCATTTGTTTTGTTTTGCTTTATTTTGTTTTGTTTTGTTAGGGTATGCATTTTGCACTAACTCAGTAATTCTCAACTGAGAATTTAAAAGGGACTTTCAAAGTGATGGAAATTGTATTGCCTTTATTTACGGGGGTGGAGAGAGGGGGAACAGATTGCCTCCAGGGCACTGACTTAGACATTATTAGTTACTGAGCTGGGTGCCTCCGTTGTCCACTCCATATTCTCTGTTGTAATTTGTTTCATAGATGAACAAGGAGCAGAGCGTTGGAGTGGAGTCTTCCTTGGTGGATCAGTGAGTGGAAAATAGTAAATCTTCTTTTTCCCAAAGCTAATGCCTTACATTCTTACCAAGAGCATTATCCTATAATAAATATGGAATTAAATTGTTTAAAAACTCAAGGTGAGCAATTCTCCCATTTGCAGCTATTTATTAGTTATATTTAAGGGATGAATAAATTCATTTTCACCACAAGTAGTTTGAAAACTAATCTACTCATTTACGTGAATTCAGTGATTCCCTATGAACTTTCAGAATATATATATATATATAAATACATATATATTATATTAATATTAAATATATAACGGTAATACATATATATATTTAACAAGATCAGCTACTTCATCTGTGAAGGGTCACATATTGACTGAACAGCTCATTATTTTTAAGCTCTATCAATATCTCGCCTACCTGTTTGCTCAGACTAAACCATGCATTTCTTAAGAATATTGTGGCCGGGCGTGGTGGCTCAAGCCTGTAATCCCAGCACTTTGGGAGGCCGAGACGGGCGGATCACGAGGTCAGAAGATGGAGACCATCCTGGCTAACACGGTGAAACCCCGTCTCTACTGAAAATACAAAACTAGCCGGGCGAGGTGGCGGGCGCCTGTAGTCCCAGCTACTTGGGAGGCTGAGGCAGGAGAATGGCATAAACCCGGGAGGCGGAGCTTGCAGTGAGCTGAGATCCGGCCACTGCACTCCAGCCTGGGAGACAGAGCGAGACTCCGCCTCAAAAAAAAAAAAAAAAAAAAAAAAAATATTGTGTGGGTTTGGTAATAGCTTGTCCAATGGATGCACAGAAGTTATTACAAGCAAGTTCAGTAGATCAAAGTAAGCAGTTATAGGGCTAAGCATAACAACAGGTGCAGCTGAAAGCACATGACTGAAAGGAAAATGGTAATGAGGGGCGGAGTTAGGTACCTCCACCCTGTGGCTCAGACACATGTCTATCACAAAGGCATCCAGAGGAGTTTGGCAGGAAGATATTCAGGGCTTGGGGATACGCTGTTTGCTATCTCTAAGGGATGAGTCGATACAGATCTTGGGGTATTTGCTAGCTCCTCCCTCACACATGTCCAGGGCACAATAATTGGCCCAATGGCTTCTAGAAAAAGCCCCTGAGAAAAGTTACAATTGGCAAAGCATTTCAGACCAGTAGAAACCTGGATGGATTTTTCTTATATGTTGCCTTATATTTTATATTATAGAAAAAACTAAGAGAATATGCTATTTATTGAAAGCCACTATTTAGCTCTTTCTAAGGCACATAATTATCAAGAGACTATAGGCTTTTTATCATACTAAATCCAATGAAACAGATGCCCCCCACATGACCTCTGGAGGCTGCACCAGCTGAGGCTTGCAATGGCAAGGCAAGCAAATCCTCCCACTGTCATAACCCCTGCCTGTCCCTCAGCTCCTCTCCCAGGCCTGGGTCCTTACCTCCTGCACATATGCACACTCTCAAAACAGCTTCTTAGCACAGCTCCAACCACTGAACAGGAAGCTTGTCCAAACTAAGAAACCAAGACCTTGTCCTGCATTCCTTCCTAACAAAAAAGTTCCAAACCTTTTTTAGGAAGGCAAAACTTGTATCATATCCAGATGTACACACCAGTCTAGCTAGATGGATACCAGGCACCTACTACCCAATGACTTGCCAGGGATTTCTATAGTGTTTTACCTTTTTATCTTTTTCATTTGGATCTGTGTCTGATGAAAATGTTTTCATAATCCCTTAATGTTACTACCAAATAAGTGTGTGAGAAATTAAGGATTTCTGAGATTATGTACTTCATGTATACAGCACATATATGTGTGGGTATTATATATACAAGCTTATATCTATATGTATATAAAGTTCAAATGCTATCTTAAAGCTTGAAAATGAACCATTGGAAATGATTTTCGCTTGAGAATGACTCATGCAAGAGCCCACTTATACAGAGAACCCACCCAGCAGAATCACACAAGAACTGAGATGATGGAGTAAATGAAGACAAGACCTTCCTGTCCTCCATTCAGCCTCAGGCTGTCATTTGAAGAGACTTCAATAAAGGATCATCTTGTGGAGAATGTCAAAGTGTATAAGAGAAGGGACATCCCATGGCTCTTGTATTATTGATTTTAAATGGTGGATTTGACTCTGGGGTTTCGAAAAGCAGCAAGAACAAGATAGTGTGTGTCACCATCATGATGGATAGGGTTCATGGTAGCAAACCAAGTGAGCAATCATTCCAGTGGGATCCAAGGGCTCAAACCTAGGTCAGGCAAGCCAAGAATGCAAGGAACCAGGAGGTACAGGAAGGCATGTCCTCAGGAACACCAAGAGTGGCTGCTCTGCCAAGTCCCAAGGCAAAGTGTGGATGCAGAGAAGCAACAAGACCAGGAACCCCAGGAAGCAAGGGCTGCAGAAGCAAAGCAGGTTGTGAGGTAAAAGGAGAAAGTTGAACACAACAGCATGAAGGCACAGGAGTGTGAAGTCAAGTACTTATTTTGATTGACACCCAAAACACGGTACTTGCATGGGTGGTTTGGGCTGGTTTAAACCACAGTGTCATGGCAAGCTGGTGATCTGTCAGCCTCTGCTTTGAGTTTTCATCTATTCTTGCCCAATCCTTGCCAAATAGAAGGATGGAGTGCCTTTAGAATGCCCGGGACTACTTCGGAATGGTAAAGAGAAACCCACAGGAGACATGCACAAAGCAAGGTGAGAGGACTAGGGAGAACACCTCGACCAACAGGACAGGCACATGGCTAAGGTGTAGCTACATTAGGCCGTGAGGACGAGCAATGCAATTGCCCCTTCCCTACTACTATTGACTGCCCCTTCCTTTCAAAAACTTGTAAGTGAAAGGATACAAAATTTCAGTCAGAGGCAATAAGTTCAGGAGATCTATTGTACAGCTCCATTACTGTAGTGAATAAGAATATATTATATTTTGGCCGGGCGAGGTGGCTCATGACTGTAATCCCAGTACTTTGGGAGGCCAAGGCAGGCGGATCCGAGGTCAGGAGATCAAGGCCATCCTGGCCAACATGGTGAAACCCCATCTCTACTAAAAATACAAAAATTAACTGGGTGTGGTGGCATGAGCCTGTAGTCCCAGCTACTCAGGAGGCTGAGGCAGAAGAATCGCTTGAACACGGGAAGCGGAGATTGCAGTGAGCCAAGATCGTGCCACTGCACTCCAGCTTGGGCAACAGAGTGAGACTCTGTCTCAAAAAAAAAAAAAAAAAAAAAAAAAAAAAAAAAGAAAAGAAAGAAAAGAAAAGAAAAAAGAGTATCTTATATTCTTTAAAATCACTGATAGTGGATTTGAAGTGTTCTTACCATCAAAAAATGGTTCAGTATTTGAGGTAATGCATGCCACCTAGCTCAGTTTAACTATTCCACAACATACACATGTTTCAAAAGATCACATTGTATACAAAAAACATAGAATTTTTTTGTCAATTTAAAAATAACTGATTAAAGCTTGTTCTTTTGGTTAGCATGTAATGCCACTCTCCCAGTCATGTAGCCTTTCGTGCATTCTCTCTCTTTACTTTATTGATTCCAATTTCCCTACCAAAGCCTTGTGTTTTAATTTTCTCCAGAGTGCACTGCTAGGCCTGCTGCTCTTCTCACTCTATGTACTCTCACTACTTATTCAGTCAAAATTTTGAATGACTATATCACTCATGGGATAAAATCTAAGCTCTTTTGCAACAAACCCGACTCTTCAAGATCCAGGTCATACAATTTGCCTTACCTCATCACCTCTACACTTCCAGCTCCACCCCAACATGTAACTTAGTCAAATTACACAACTCAGTAGATTTTACATTTCCCATTCTTCCACATTTCCATCTTTTACTACTCTGTTCGCTTAAGAAACTTTCACCCACTTCATTACCTGACAAACCTCTCGGCCAGGACCAGCTATTGTACATAATTTTGGGGGTCCAGTATAAAATGGAAACACAGGCCCCTTGTTTAAAAAGTATGAAGAATTTCAAGATAGCAAGAGTAGAGCACTGAGCCAAGCATGAGAGGCTGTAGAAGCTGGCTTTAGGTGACATGCATGCCCATGAACCCAGCCCTGTCCTCAGCTCAATTTCTCCTTCCTTGTAAACTTTTCCCGTTTTCTCCCTAAGAGATGTACATTTCTTCTCTATTCCCACTACACCCCACAAAGTTTCCATGTTAACATTTACCCTGTGCTATTTTCATTTTTGGTGTGCATGTTTCCTCACGAGACTGTAAGTTCCTGAGGACAAAAGCTAGGCCTTGGTTAATGTTGTATAGTCAGCATCTAGTCAACACATGGTACACAGGAGGCCCTCAAGCTGTGTCTGTTGAGTGAATGAATGAGCAACTGCAGCTTCTGTAACTTGTTTTCTGTTGGATGCTTCTGTTTCCTCATGGACATTTTATGTCATTGGAGAATCAGCTATTTTGTTTGAGAAACAGTTCTAGAAGATTACAAGTACCACAATGCCTCAGTAATAGAATTTCTAGAGTACAATTTCTTTGTACATAAAAGGCCCTTATCCATCATGGAATGTTTTTTAAAATCATTTAAACATTGATGTTGATTGGCCAGACACAGTGGCTCATACCTGTAATCCCCGCCATTTGGGAGGCCAAGGCAGGAGGATCACTTGAGGTCAGGAGTTTGAGACCAGCCTGGGCAGCACAGTGAGACCTCATCTGTGCAAAAAGAATTAACTGAACATGGTGGCACGCACCTGTAACCCCAGAGACTCTGGAGGCTGAGGTGGGAGGATCTCTTGAACCCAGACCCCAACTCAAAAAGTAAAAAGAAAGAAAAAAGTGTTGAAAAGAAAATTAAATAATAAGTCATAAATCCTCTTATCACATATTTCTCTTTATGTATTTTGATACATGCATTAAAAGTTGTATTTTTAGAGAGTTTGAAAATGGATTGTTCTTCAAACAAAGTCATGTGACTATAATAAAATTAAGAAAGCCGATAAACGTATTCAGCTTCTCTTTCACAAACTTATATTGAGATTGGTGCTTTTGAATTCCTCCCACCCCCTCCCCACCCAGCTCCCAAGTACAATTTCTTCAAAAAGTAGTTCATTCAGAGGACAAACATGTAGAAGGTAAATGCAGATTCCTCTCCTAGAAGCAGAGGTGGGATTGGGTCATGCAGAGCTTTTTCTTACCAGTCTGAGCTCCCCTCCCATCTCCTGCCACACAACTGGTCTTGAAGATGGAGGCGGCTATTTTATATGGATGTATATGTAAACACTTTTGATACATATTTTCACTTTAATAACAATCTGTTTAGGATCCAACATAGAAATCAAATTCATCTAACTCTTACTTAAGGTGAGCCAAGATTGCTCATCTAGTCAAAGTTTCTGAGTAGAAAATCATGCTATGACTGTGTGACATTTCCAAACCACAGAATTTGGTAGGGGTACAAACAGCCTTAGTCATTGGAGCATCTGACATCTTGGTCTCAGGATAGCTATCCAGCCATCCAGTGTTCATGATAGTTGGTTAGATGCCATAGAGGACAAGCTGTTTAATCTCAACAGCCTCTAAGTTGTTTCTTAAAAAAAAAAAAAGAGCCTTTAAATGGCCTTATAAATGCTAAAGTACACTCTTTCTCAGTGGTTACACATTCAGAAATCCATCTGAAAACAATCATCCAAAACATGGACTAAATGTCCATTACATAATTATTTATATTAGCCTAATATTGTAAACAAATGTTTAACACCATGGAATTATTGAGTATATTGGAAGTGACGAAATTCCATTTGGTGGACTAAAACTAATGTTTACAAAGAGTTCTTTAAAGCTTGAAAAGATGTTTATATTATGGTGCTAAGTAAGTTACGAGGCTTCAGCAATATACATCCCCTGTGATCTCAACTATTTCTCAACGTGTACAAAGAAATTAGGATAAAACAATACATTTTAACCGTGATTATTTTCCTCTAAGTATAGATGATGTTTTTCTTTTTATTCTTCTGCTGTCTCTTACTTTTTTTTAATAAGCATATATGACTTTTATCATAAGAACACTAAAAACATTTCTTTGGAAGGTGACAGTCACAAGGCAGCACCTGACTTCACTGTGGTCCTTTTGCACATGAGTTAACCTGACATTGAGAACAGAGGGACTTACAGCTATCTTAACAAGATATGTGGGCCAGCTAGGACCAGAGCTCGGAAAACTCACTGGGAAACTTGAAACGATGAAGCCAAATTTGCAGAAGAATGGCAAAATGGGGACTACAATTTGTGAAAAGCCAAAAAACTCATAATGAATTTTCAGTTACTATTTCGTTATGCTACTTTCTAGAATCCTAGGAAGCACCACTTCTTCATTTAACACAAAGAGGCAAGAAGAGTTCAGAGCCAAATCTGTGATAAAATTCAGTGTTTGAATGTGGAAAAACACATGACTGAGAAATAAAATAGAGTTAACTTTTATAGTTGCAAGTTTCAGAGATTCAAGTTAGTTCAATTAAAAGGGCTACTTATTAAGAATACACGTAGAGTTAAGAAGGGAGATAACATCTCATGGGGGTGCTAAGAAGAGGAGTGGGTGAAGCCAGGAGTTATAACTGGAATCAGCCTTGTGGACACTAGACTTGAAGGGTGACTTTGAGCCTAAGGATATTCTAAAGACTTCAGTAGCAACAATCCACACCTCTGCTCTACTGCTCTTGTATTAATACAAGTGAAACATTCCAGGCATCGGTTTTTTCCTGTTCTGGTATTAACTCATTTCTATGTTTTCTACTCTGTTTTTTGTTTGTTTGTTTGTTTGTGTTGTTTGTTTGCTTGATTGTTTGCTTTGCTTGTTTTTTACTACATCTCTTTCTTTTCTGTCCCTGGCCCACTTCAGTGCCTATGGCTCACTATGGCCACCCTAAATTCCCTCTACACATGACATCCTGTGAGTTTCAACTCTCATTGCCAACTGCCTCATTCTCTCTGTATTCCTAGTTCAAGAAGGAGTTGAAACGCCTCAGTGGTTCTGTTTACACTAAACCACTTTGTAAGTCCTTGATAAGCCTATGTAATAGCTGGTCTGGGTTCACATGTCCTCTTCTTGGTCATGAAACAAAACTTCTCCCTGTGACTGCTCACTGGGAAGGGTTCCTAGGCTAGGTGATTTCACTTAGAATAGAGAGGAGAAAAAAGTGAATAACGTAGGATGGCACAGGACACTTTATGACTAAAATCTTGTGAACAGCTATTGATTGAGGAATAATTTTGGTTTCCTGATGAGCATTTAGGGTAAAGAATCCTGGTTCTAGCATGTTGACATGTCTGCCTCCAATTAAATCGACATCATCAAGCCCACAGAACAGGATGGCTATATAAACTAGTTTGTGCTCATTTGCTAATAAATGTTTAATGAATGTTTTCAGGTACAGAAAAAAAAGTATGTGGTTAACATATTTAGCTAGGAAACACACTATATTCCTGATAATTTATTATGTTTCACATAGATACATCATTTCCTATGTTGGTCATGTTAACAAAGGGGGTGGTAACATCCGGAATGCTGTATATTTCAAGCACAATTTTGCCTAAACACATGTTACGTTAATTACTTAAGACATTGATGCCTATTTGTTCAGAATCCAACATAAAATAATGAGCATTCTCTTTCTCATTTTCACGACTTACAGGCAAAACTGTAAGCTAAAAAAGAGTGAAAATCTTGCCTTTGGTATATATATGTTTGTCAAACTAAGAGTCCAGGATGAAAATAGTTGAAACAATAGCCTTAATGGTGGGGCAGTGCCAAAATGTACCCTAATGGCTCTTCTATGGCAGAACTGACTGTCCTCAATGTCCGTCAGCCCCTATTAATCTATTATTTCCATAGATTGATAAGAAAATGTTCATATGGTCATTTGCTGCTTGAGGATTTCAGGGAAGAACTTTAATATTTATGGAGTGTATACTATACCAGGCACAGTACCAGGTGCCTCGCACACACTCTTCATTTCGGCCTCACAAAAATGTTGGACATTAGGTATGATGTTTGCAATGTCTCAGAAAACTGAGGCTTAGAGGGTTAGCCTTTAAAAAATCTCATCAGATGAGCTAGGATTACTCCTCTTTGTCTCTACCTTGATCGTTGTAGATTAACCCTAAATATTAAAATTATCTTGTCCTCCCAATAGAGGTGGCATCAAGCTGTTCAGATGTGGCCTGTGCTAGCAGGGATTGGACCTACCTGGTGACAGGGAGCAAGACTGGAGCCTGATGAGAAGTGGAGAGGGGGGTATTCAACACCACAGGTGGTAAGATGGCAACACATTCACGCAGCAACAGGCTTCCTGTCTCACTGCCTTCAGTTGTGTAGGTCTTCAACTGCTTCTGTCCTTGGTTGCCAATTTTACTCAGTCATCAGTGCCTGTTTGTTCAGAATTCCCAATAAAATAACAAGCATCCTAACATATTTGAGAAATGCATGAGCAGTGGGGAATGTAGTTTTCTTACATTATGATTGCTCTCTGTCAAATGAAAAAAAAATTTTGCTTAGAAAATAAAGACTTCTTTGCAGTTACATGGTAGAAAAGTCTTATAAATAACTTGGTTTTAGGCAGGAAAGAGCTAACTTCAAGGTTGAATGCTATTAGACTTTCTCCCTTTTTTCAGAAATCCTATATTCAACAGTTGCTTCCTGTACTTGCAGTAAATGCCCCATGCCGGGAGAAGACAAGGTTAACATTTTCTTACTTCCTGCCTTGTTGGAATTTTGACGTTCATCGTTTCATAGCTCCTTACATGGAAATTTCCTGCATTTGCACACCCACATGAGGGTCCATGGGTCTCTTTCAGAAGTTTAGCCAGGTGGTTGCATAGTGTTTCACTGACCTTTTACTCAGATGTCTTCCATTAGAAGTGAAGCCTGTTCATACCTTTATGGTAAAGTTCAAAATCACAGGAACTATGAATGACAATATTATAGATCAGTAGGGCCACCAGGGAAGGAATTACTGATGAGTGGTGCATAGAAATGAAAAATCCAGTTGAAGTCTTAGTAATGTGTGAGTCGAATAAAACAGGCAAATTACTGAATCCAACAAGATACTTTAGGTCAGCGTCTAATCACTTGGGCCAAGCAGAAGGAACACAGAGAAATGACCCCTAAGTAGATGAAAAGAAGCTAGTGAGACTCAAACTGAGCAAGAAAACACAAGGAGAAACAAACTTGTATACAAAGCACCTGGTATATCAAGGTTCAAACTGGGCAGAAACACCAGAGAGGAAGTTTCTCTAAAGGTCTCCATTGTCATGTAACATATGGGTTAGCAAGTGGTTCTCAGACTTGAGTGTGCATCAGAATCCTCAAAGAGCTCAGCACACACAAAGTGCTTGGCCTCTCTCCAGAGATTTTGATTCAGCAGGTCTGGGGTGAGACTTAAGAATTTGCATTTTTATCAAGTTCTCAGATGATGCTAATCTTCCTGACCTGAAAGCCATACTTTGAGAACCACGGGATTAGCAGGTGCACTGAGCAGCAAGGTGGAGAATGCCTATTGTCCCTGGGCAGAAGCCATGTGTCTTTTTACTGGAGCCCTCCTCCTGCTGTGTACACACTGTGCCTACAGGTGACCAAGGCGGCCCATAGCAAGATATCACACCTGCTGTGCATTTGGTGGAGTTGATTTCTCTAGCTGACCCTTGAGAAAAGTAAACCACATCCTATTATTGTTTTTGCTTTATTTCTCCTCTGCTTCCAATTTTAAAAAATGTAAGAAAGCATATAATAAATGATTCATATATTTAAAACTTAAAATGGAAAGAGGAGAAAACATGTAAAAAGAAAAGAAAGCAAACATGTCAACAAAAAACTAAGAGGCCAAAGAACATGCATTAATCTTAGTCCTGATTTTTTTAAGCAACCAAGGTTAGAATGTGGAAAATAATGGATCACATGGTTCTCAACTTACAGAAAACGTATGTAGAATTTTTCAGGAGAGACGAATATATGTGAGATTTTGAATAATAAGGAGGGGTGTAAAGCGCAATTGAGGAGGGCGGTATTCTATGCACAGTTTTTTAAAGATTGAAGGTGGAGTTAAGAAGGGCATATGTAGGGGACAGTATGGAGGCTGTTTGAGGATGAATGAGAGCTCATTTTGAGGATGAACGAGCAAGAGTCTCAACCTCCAGCAGACAGACACTCTGGTGGACAACGTTAGCTCTAGAAGATCTCAGGCCTTCAGACTTTTTGCAAAATCAGACCCTGACCTAAGCAGAAACAAAGACTCTTGAACTGTCCCTGGACCACTAGGAAAGCCAAACCAACTTACCCTGATCCCAGGCACCGGTCCGTTCTACTCATAAAGGCAAGAACTTATCGATAACCTAACAGGGGAGCAGCCATGTCTGGAAAAAGGCCGGAAGGGATTCTCCGGGAACATGCACAAGGTTACCTGCTATAAAACAAGCACCAAATCATGTAGAAAATGCCCAGGAAACACACACAAGACAAACTCAACCCCTTTCCTCTGCCCACAGGGTTTTGTGAGGTGTCTCGTGGCTCCAGTTCAAACTCCCGTTGTCGTATCGTCAGACTTTCCAGACTCCTAGGACATTTGGCTAAGGCAGGTGTTACATCTTCTGTCGAGGGACTCTCTCCTGCCAGAAAGGGTGGAGTGGCTGAAAGGGAATAATCCAGTCGGGTCTTTTCCATTCCCACTTCTGTGGTCTCCTTTTGACTCTCATCACATCATCACATGAATCAAAACAATCTTGACACACATAGCTATGCTAATGTCTGAGCATGCCTTTTGTCCCTAGTGGCATCTTTCTCAGGGAAAGAAAAAAAAGACAGAAAAACAGAGTACCCTAAATAACCCCATTTGCTTGGGAATGATTGGGAAGGATCATGAAGGATCATTTGCACAGTCCTGTGGCACTTTGTTTATGCTCACCTATTAGGATAAGCATCTAAAGTAAAGGTATGTGAACCTCACTTTTTCTAGCCTGGGCTTATTGTTTACTTTTGCCTTACTGTCAAATCCATCATAAGCTTCTCGTATTATCTTTCCCATAAATATACCAGACTCAGTGGAAAGGAGAACATTCCTCTGGGCTGCTTAACAAGCAAATTATTTTTCAACTGCTTCATCCCTTTCCTCCCCCACCCTTTGAATAAACATTTGGGAGACACAATCCTGTGGCCTGGCAATTTGCAAAGATACTCTTTGTCCTCGCAAAGGCAAAACAAGACAGACGAGGTTAATGGAGGATATGAGTTATCTTGGGTAATCAGTTGAAACAGCCACATCTCTAATTCAAGGCTTCCTTTGATTTATCAATGTCATATTTCACATTAAGGCCCCCAACGTCCATTTTCTTCATTTCCTTTCTAATTATTGCTTCCTAACTCAATAATTTGCTGTTAAATAGTTTCTGAAGTCTTGCATCTAGTTTGTTCAGCATCTTGGAATGTGATGAGAAAAATGGTCTCTCTCTTGGAAAAACCATACGGACTTTTTGTTCTTTTCATTTATGCTTCCTATCCTCTCCCACTTGTGAGTAAATAGATCCAGGCTAGTGGCTAATAATGTGGGAGAATAAGAGTAAATAGCTTTCACGAGATCTTTGGGGGAAGGGTTGGCAGCATTTCTACTCAGTGGAGGATGGGATTCTATGAATAAGTGCCCAACCTCCTACTATTTGGTGGGACAATCCAGAGGTGAATTCTACATGGATCCTTAGAGGCCCCAAAGAAATTGAGCCCACTGGGCAGAGCAGTGAGCAGCTTGTGGATGTGCCTTCTCTCCCCCATCTCACTCTTCCCTACTTATTTACTTCTACGCTCTGGGATTGTCTTTCCAGTCTCAACACTGCATTCCTTTATGACATTTTAAGGTGGAAACCAAAAGGAAATATCCATGTCCCCTTTCAGTTTGATTAGCAGGGGAACCAGAAAAGGGTGCTCTGAATTCTTGAACTCAGACAAACATGTCACCTGCTCCCTTTCCCAACTATAGCTGATTCTGAGAATAGACACCCAGGGATATTGCTTACTAACAGCAAATATGGGGGAAAAACTGAAAGCGTGTGTCCCACAGGGTAAGCAGTATGGCTTTCTGAAATGATTCATGAAATTCCTTCCTGTTATTAATTTCAGAACCGGACACTGTTATTCCCAAATCAGGTCGTGCTTCCCTTGGTTGAGTACAGCTTGCCGCCTCCGCTGGGGCCTGACACTTGGAGTTCTGCATTCACTCTGCAGACTGTGAGGAGCTGGAAGAGACCAACCATTCCCCTGGGCATCTCAGAGACTCTGGAAGAAAAGGGAGGACGCTGGTCTCATCGTTGTCTGGAATAGGGCTTTTCTCTCAGAAGGGAATCTCGTTTAGGCTTTAACAAAGAATCAGGAGGATGACTCCGTGTATTGGTTTGCTAGGGCTGCCATAACAAAATTCCACAGATTGGGTGGTTCAAACAACATAGGTTTACTTTATCATGGTTCTAGAGGCTGGAAGTCTGAGATGAAAGTGTCAGCATGTTTGGGTTTTCCTGAGGCTTGCCTTCCTAGCTTGCAGATGGCCACCTTCTCACTGTTTTCTTTCATGGTCTTGCTCTGAATGCAACAGATGTCTAGTGTCTGTCCACCATGTGCCCACACTTCCTCATCTTTTAAAGACATCAGTTAAATTGGATTAGGGCCCACCACTATGACTTCATATTACCTTAATTACTCTTTAAAGGCCTCACCTCTGGTGTGCCAAACCCCTATTAACCTCAGTAGGGAAGGCACCAGGTTCAAGACGTCAACGAAGAGACTCAGAGCCAGCAAAAGAGACATGGGGTTTTGTTAGTGGCTGACATACAAAGAAGTGAGGCTAGTGGTGGTGGGTCAGACAGGAGAACCCCCCTACATACAGAAATGGTCCAGCAGCTGTGGGCTGGGCAGGAAAATCACAACTGCTTGCAAACAGCAGGCAGTTTCTACAGCATGCTCACTTAACACCCTCCCACTAACAGCCTTCACCTGGCAACCCTCATTTAACCCCAAACTCAGGGCCACAATCCCCTGTATGGCCCATGTTCCATAGGATCAGCCTAGGCTCAGATGTTCCTCACAGACAATGTAATGAATCTCTGGGTTGGCCACTTCCAGATTCCCTAGCTTGAAACAACATTCAGGTGCATCTGCCATGCAGGGTCATTCTAAGGGTGTGCTTACGAATAATCTCCAAATATAGTCACAATCTGCGGAACTAGGGGTTAGGATTCCAGCATATGAATTTTGAGAGGATACAACCCAACCCATATCAGGTAGATAGAGATAATTGTTGAACTTGACATGGCATTGTCTGTCTCTCTCACTCACACCCAACCTTAGAGTCTGCCCCAAACTCAACCTTTTCCAGAAAGGTGTCTTAGGATCATGAGCATCCTTGGACAAGTCTTTCCACGACAGCATGGTATCAGACACCCACTTTGTCTTCTGTCCTGATCTAGCACCCTTTGGCTGGTCTGACCTCATGAGCTGGTACATGGGCATGTTTCCATTGTCCCTACTGCTGTCTTCTGTGGGCCACCCCGATCTTTCTGTGTCTAACATGTATCAGGCCAAAGTCACTCTGCTGGAGTGGGTAGAGCCCTGTCCTTGCCCTGTGGTCCCCCATCCTGGCATACTGGTCCTGACACCTCACAGAGATGGTGAGTGATATCTGCCCTACCATTACTGCTTCAGGCAGTGCTCTAAGATCCACTCACAGTCCTTGGAGTAGCTTCAGAGACATGCTATCTTCAAAAACCCTCTCTTCAAGGGCACACATGTCTTTTGTCAACAAAATCCTTCTCTTCTTCTCCCTCCTTCTCATCACCCACAAACGCCCCATGGTTTGTAATCAGCCTGCCTTGAAATTTCTCCTCACATGGAAGGGTCCTGTGTTACAAGATCTGGATCAAGTAGTATTTCAAGAGTGACTTCTTTAGCAAACTTCCAAGTATAAACCTATTGAAAACTTTAAAAGATAATTAAATACTTCCTTAGATTTGTGTAGCATTTCAGAGTTTATTAAGATCTTTGATCTATTCATCACATTGATCTTTCAAGAGACCTAGAAAGAGGGCATTTCTTCATCTTCACTAGTAATTTGAGAGGCAGAAGTTGGCCTGATGGGGCCATTCTCCACAAACCATGAATTAGAGCTTCTATGTTCACATGCTCATTTCAATGTTCTTTCAAAATTCCTGTCATTCTCCCCAAGACCCCCTTAGGATATTGTGCAAAGCCCCTAGGTTAATCTTTATCCAAGATAAATGAGAAATACCCAGTGAGAGTGGACACCATGTGACAAGTAACTAAACAAACGCTTTTCACCTTCTTAAAATGTCAGTTGTTATGTTCCAACTGAGGTCCAAGGGGAGTTGGTGGGATGGCAGGTAGCTGGAAAAACCCTAGAGGAATCATAGACAGTTTTGACACGCTTTTACTCTCTCTCTCTCTCTGGGTATCAGAGAGCCATGGACACAAGCAAGCTGTGGGCACAAACCCAGGGTGTGAGCCTGGGTGCAAGCTGACCTGGGTGCGAGCCATATGTACGGTGTCAGCAGGGTAATTATACCTTTTACAGACAATAATCATGCTGAGCCAAGCATGAGCTCACGTGAGTGGTTACTTAATGTGTCTCACAGGGTGTGGTTACATAATGTGAGGAATTGTACACCTGCACTCCAAACCCACTGAGTCATGCTGCACCAGAAAGCCACCTTGGCCTACTCCTGACTAAAGCACAGCCACCTCCCTTACACTAGCCATGCTGAACCAATTTACTATTATGACAATCCAGGTGGCTGTTTTACAGCCCTGAAAGGTATTGCATGTTTTTCCTACGGCTGCTATAACCACGTACCACAAACTGAGTGACTTAAAATAACATATAATTTTGTTACAGTTTTGAAATCTAGGTGTCTGCAGGGCCATGCTTTCTCTGGAAGTTCTAGGGGAAAATTCTTCATTGCCTCTTTTAGCATCTGGTCCTTGTAGGCAATCCTTGGTGGCCCTTGGTTTCAATCTCTTCCTCCATCTTCACGTGGCTGCCTACCCTCTGTGTCTTGTCTCCCATTCTTACAAGGTCACTAATCATTGGATTAAGGCCCATCTGAATCTACTATGACCTCATTTTAACTTGATTACATATGCAGTGACCCTATTTTCAAATAAGATTACATTAACAGGGATTAGTATTTGAACATGTCTGTTTGGGAGACACAATTCAATCCACACTTGTATAGAATGCTATCATATCATTATCAATATTCTATAGATGAGAACATTGTGAGGCTTAAAGCAGGTCAATCTCTCTAATCAGGTTTCTCCAAGTTTGGTCCAACAAGAATCTACATCAGATATACCTGTGGGACTGCTAGACTGCAAACTCCTGGGCCTCACCACAGAGCTGCAGCATCAGAATCCAGAATCTATGCATTAAGTGAAGGTCACAGGTGGCTCCTAGGCACACCAGATTTAGGGAAACCCCTTGATTAGTAAGAGCCACCAGGGACTTTGTGAATAAGTGGTAGAACTGAATGCAAGCCCAAGCATTCAGACCACAGAACTTTATTTCCTTAATTGAGCACTTCATCTTTTATTCCCTAATCCAAGAATCTGTTTCTTTGCCCCCAACCTCTTGTGAATGTCAGTCTTGCTTGCTCGGCATGTTGTCCTTCCCAGGCCTGTGAGCCATGTGGTACAGGTTGGCACTACACAGACACACATGGGAGCCCCAGTCTTTCACCAACACTTTGGTGCACCTCACCTTAGTCTTATTCTTTCCTTGTCACCTAATGTTACTTTGATGTCGCACTCATGTGGAAGAAAGCTAGTCCATGCTTTGATGCTTACAGCATCTTCATGTCTTCAGATTTTTACGCCGCATACCATTTCTTCCTAAGGATTATGCCAGTTTTCTCTAAGAAATGTTTTCAAACCATTGGGCAGTTTCATTTTAGACACTTCTTTCCAAGATATGATACTTATTTTGTCACGTTCATCCTCTGTTCGAGGAAAAAAAGGACTAGTAATTATTCTCCTCTGGAGGGAATACAATTATTGTACCTGTTTTATGCATGAGCCAAGTAGATCTTAAAACCAAGGTCAGAACCAGGATTTGAACCCAGATAATGTGCCTCCACCTTATATTAATCTGCCTAGGTAAGTCAGCTCAGTTCTTTGTCTTGCATTCCAGGCGCTCCAGGGTAAGGCTCCTCCTTCCCATCTGACACTGTTTGCCATCACCATCTTCTCTTCTTTATTAAGCCCCACCCCAACTACATCCTTCCACTCTCAAACACTGCTCATTTCCATGGCCTGATCTTCCAAATACATCCTATGTTGGCTATTAGCATGCAGTGTTTCATACTGTCATTATTTATAAGCAAGGACAAGGTTATATTGTCATCACTCATCCGACTAGGAAGACAGTAGGCACCAATAACCACATCCTGAGGAACGAAGCCAGTCCATCCTGGGAGTGACACCTCCGCACACAGTGGAAACTCTGTTACTCCTTAGAATTATGTCTGGGCGTGTCAGTTCATCTCCCTGGCCTGTATAAAAAGGGTTGGGCTACACAATTTCTAAAATTTCCATCAGGTCTAACACTCTCTAAATCTAAGTCCTACTTCCTCCATAAAGATATTCCTATAACTTCAGCTGATACTGATCATTTCAATTCTTAATCAAGTCCATATTTCATTCCAAAAATTGAAGACCTAATTGGACAGAAATATTTTGTACTACTTCTGGATATGAAAAGCAAAAATGCTGCTATCCCTGGGAGATTTTGGTAGAAACCAAGGGGCAGAATATTTACAAACAATGCTGTCCCTGAAAATACAGAAAGTGTGTTTAGTCCTCACAACATATACATTTTTATTCCTCATTGAATACCTTTTTTTTTTTGGCACCTTTACATATACTTTTCTTTCTTCTTAGCTTCTCTACCAGATAAATTCCTTGAGACTACAATACCTATCTAGTGTTCTTTTTGTTTTTTCCACAACTGTTAGCCCAATTCAGCCTCCTAGTGAAAGTCCAATATATACATATATTCTTGAAAACAATAAAGCTAGAAATACAATATAAAGTATAAGGATTAAGCATTAAATACGTGATACAGATGGTTAGTAAGGTAGAACTCCAAGAAAGGGATAACTTTATTCTGGTAGAGTTTGGAAAGGAGTCAATGAAAAGATAGGGCAAACGTGTCACCTTAGGCGTTCCATATTCATTCATTCACAGCCACTAAAAGCTTGCTGTGACTTTTAATACCTCACCAGATCTAAACCATAATTTTATATTCACTTCATTTTTTCCTTTCTTGATGGCCATATTCAACTTGTATCCAAACCTAAACGAATTAGGGGGTACAAGAAAATTACCTGTTTCTAACCATGGATTCACACAGACATAGAAGGCTCCTTGTGAAGAGACAGTAAAGACCATCTGGTTCTAGAATTTGAGGATTAAAAGGACTCTTAGAAATTACCAAATTTACCTTCTTCATTTTGTCTATGAGGGGAGTGTGCACCAGGGTGAAAAAGCAAATTGTCTAAAGTCCCAAAGTAGATTAGAAGTTGAGGTAGAGAAGGAAATAAGCATCCTGACTTTTAGGCTGGTGTCTTTTTTACCAGATATATTGAGATTTCCTTTTAAATAGTATCATAAGAATATTTATTTAGGAGAAACTGTTCTCACTATCACCTCCCCCCACCCCCTGATTGAGCTTCCAATTATGGTTTAAGACCAAGGTAGAGGCCCCTAAAGAAAGATTAGTCTTTTATTCCAGAGTAGGGTGATCCCCACATCCTGGTTTTCCCAGGACTTTCCAGGTCTTTGCACTGATATTCTCATAGCCGAGGAACTTCCTCGGTCTCAGACAAACCAGGACATCGGGTGCCATACTCCAGAGAAAGCATGTATTCCACGCTGTGCAGTTTCCTATGCTGGTTTGCCAAAGAGAAACTGTCATCCATGAGTGGCAGCAGGAAGGTGTTGCAAGCCCCACTGTTCTGATCTGTTTAACACATGGGTTTCAAGTGTGTGGCTGTCACCTGCTCCACACATAAGAGGCTCAAATCCTGGTCCTGTCCTGAGTATTCAATTACCCCTTGCTTCAGGATATTTCCTTTAGGTCAGGGGTTGCATACTATTTGTGGACCAAATCCAGTCCTATCACCTGTTTTTCTTTGTAAATAAAGTTTCATTGAAACATGGACATATTAATTTGTTTACATATATTGTATATGGTAGAATCGAGTAAATGTGACAGAGACTGCAGGGCCAGCAAAACCTAAAGTATCTACTATCTGGCCACGTACAGAAGAAATTTGCCAACCCCTGAGCTAAATCACCATGATCGTGGATAAAATACTCATTATTAGTGGAATTTTCCATCACTATTATCAAATGTATTGATATGACTTTTTAATTTATAATTGTTGCTTTATTTTGAGACACACAGATGATAAAGAATGTCTAGCTTTTGACAAGTGAAGAAAGTAAGTCAAGGGTCTAATAGAAAATGAGAAGCCAAGGGGAAACTGATATTCCTGCTTAGCACTTTTGTAAGAAGTTCCTCCTCTTGGTCAGGGTTGGATAAAGAAGTGACAGATCACAGTGAGGAACAGTCACAGGGCTATTTTCTTTGTCATTGCATCCCTAGGAACATCCCTAGCCAGAGTACAATGATTAGGTTGGTTATGATCAGATGAACTCAATATCCCAGCAGATTACTAATTGATCACACATAGGCAACCAGATCTTTTAAAGGGGCCAATGGTATACTGAATAGAAAACAGCACATTAAAAAAAAAAACAAACAAAAAAAAAACTATGACTTAAACAAGATAGACATTTGTTTACTTCATTCGCATGCAAAAACCCAAAGGAAGGACTGATTTGGTGAAACCACCGTCTTTAGGATCCCAGGATTCTGTGTTCTGCTTTGTCAGCCCAACATGTAGCTTCCAGCCATAACTTCATCTCATGGCTCAAGGTAGATACTGCAGCTCCAGCCATTGTTTCCCACTTACAATCTAAAAGAAGGAAGAAAGTGACAAAAAGGGTATTTTCCAGCTGAGTCAACACACTTAAAGAAGCCTTCTAGGAAGTATCACTTAACACCTCAGCTTCTGTATTAGTTATGGTTCTCCAGAGGAACAGAACAAATAGGAGATGATAGATAGATAGATAGATAGATAGATAGATAGATAGATAGATAGATGAGGATATTTACTATGGGAATTGGCTCACATGATTGAGAAGCACCACTATGGGCCATCTGCAACCTGGAGAACCAGGGAAGCCAGCACCATGGCTCAGTACAAGTCCAAAGGCCTGGCAACTAGGGAAGGTGATGGGGTAACTCTCAATTTGAGGCACAAGACCTGAGAAACTGAGGGGCCTTTGGTGCGAGTCTCAAAGCCAAAGAACTTGAAGTTCTGATGTCCAAGAATGAGAGAAGATGGGTATCCCATTCCAGAGGAGAGAGAATTCACCTTCCTTCTGTCTTTTTCTTCTATCTGAGCCCTCAGCCAATTAGATGGTACCCACCCACACTGGGGGAGGGTGGATCTTCCATAGTCAGTCCACTGATTCAAATGCCAATCTCTCCCCAACACACCTTCATAGACATACCCAGAAATATAGTATAGGCCCCATACTCACAGTTTCACTTTCGTCTGTTTCAGTTACCCCCAGTCAACTACAGTCTGAAAATATTATATGACTGCTCTTACCGCTTTGGGGTCACTGTTAAGCAAAATAAGGATTACTTGAACACAAGCACTGCAATATTGCAACAGTTGATCTGATAACTGAGAAGGCTACTAAGTGGCTAATGGCCATCCAGGTGGGACAGACCAAGACTGCATGAGATTTCCTCACACTACTCAGAACATCACACCATTTAAGATGTATAAATTTTTTATTTCTGGAATTATCCACTTATATCACAATGTTTACATCACTCATTTCACTCTTTCTCATCACATAGGCATTTTATAATCTCACATCATCACAAGAAGGATGTGAACAGTAGTATGTTATTTTGAGAGCAAGGGAATCACATTCACATAACTTTTATTAGAGTACATTCTTATGGTTGCTGTATTTTGTTATTAGTTATGGTTATTATCTTACTGTAATTAATTTATAAATTAAATCTTATAAACATGTATATATAGGAAAAAATATAGTGTATACAGAGTTTAGTACCATCCATGGTTTCAAGCATCCACTGGGGGGCCTTGGAATGTATCCCCCATGAATAAAGGGTACTTATTCTGTAATGCTGTATCAGCTATCTAGGTTTCCCTTAATTCAGTCAAGTTGACATCTAAAATTAACCTCACAGCTTCCATCTCATTGGCCAAGACATAGTCATGTGGTCATACCTAGCTGCAAGCGGAGCTGGGAGCTGTAGTTTTTTTACCTGGGTATGTGGACTTCAGAATACAGGTGGAATTCTGTCATTGAGGAAGAGGTAGAGGGCAATTAGCAGTCTCTGCCTCCTATTGGCACTTGGAAACTCCCAGGAAGAGGCTCACTTCCCTAGATTTACTTTCAAGAAGAATTTGCTCTGACTTTTGTGCTTTGTCCAACAAGAATAAAATAGTTAAAAAATAATAGCATTTTCATTTCATGTTCCTCATTTCTCCATGTATTTTTTTTTCCTGGGAGACTACCACCTGAGGGAATGTGATCAAAGCCAGTGTCCATCGCTGAGAGAGGGGATTGTTCCCTGCCTTGTTTTCATGCTCCAGAGAAAGGAAAGTCTGAAAAAGTCAGAAGAACAAACATGTGGGTTTGGACTCCTCCTGTCCATCATGCTTCAGTCTCATTTGAACTCGTTTCCCTCAAGGGAGAGGAGAATGAGTCTCTTGTCAGTGCCTGGGTATGTGGCTCTGCCTGAGTTGCTGCTGCACAAGGAGGAGCACAGGCCTCACGTCCTCCCCAGCCCTCTAGAATGCCACTGGATGGCACGCAGTGGAGGGCGAGCATGGTGCTTGCCGAGTTACACTTGCTGTGTAAATATGGAGCTAAAATAGATCCTCAGCCAGGACAAGGGTGTTATGAGGTGAGGTGCCCTGAAAGGAGGGCTGTCTGTGAAGAAAGGAGAGACTAGCACTTCCTCAAATATCTGCATGGTATTCCAAGTGTGATTCTAAGTCCCTTTCCCCTTCAAACTTGCCTATGCAGTCTTAAAAGAAAGGAAGAAAGAAAAGGAATAAGAAAGTACAAGGCATTCAGGATAACAAGATGCTGGGGGAAGCCAGGACATTGGAGAGGAGACAGAGGGGCTCATAGCGTGGTCAGGACAGACACGGCCACTTCGTGAGACGGTAGCCTCAGGGTCACTAACCAAGACTGACCTCCCACCCCCAGAGACTGCTTCTTCAACTCACATTCGTCAGACTTAAGTCTGGCCTTTTGGAAAGAAGTGAATAGCAGCCCCTGCTGCAAAGGAGGGACCTGATTAACCCTCCAGAGCCAGGGGATTCTACTCCTGGCCAAAAGTCACCCACATCTACCTCCCTGCAACACCTTAGCCACTGTGATGGTCTTGCTTTCTATCGCTGCACTTGTGATCTGGCTTTCCTGCCCACTTAAGAAGAATTAAAAGAAAATGGGAGAAAACTATATAACGTTTTACCCAGCAATGTTAAAGGTCACTTTTCAGGGAAGCTGAGTGTTCTGCCCTGATGGGCTCCAGACTCCGTGACAACTGTCTCTTTTCCAGGTGGCCATGCACCATGTGTTGAGCATGCTTTTTCCCTAATTAGAGGCTGTGCTACAGTATGTTGACAGGAAATGCTGGATTGATGACCTATGGGTCCCCAGCCCAAAATCTTGCTGTATCTGAAGGCATTTTTCTGATGTGTCTCATCTTTTGCCAAATGGCCTGTGCCCCCAGCCTTCCTCCCACCCTGCAGAATCCACAGCACTGCTCTCCCAGGACACTTGTGTGCTGGCCTCTAGAGAGACACAGGCCTGGTCCTGACCACAGATGCACTGAGCCATATTTTCAGAGCGATACACTGCACTCTCCAAGGCCCGATAGGTTTAGACTGAAGAAGCACAACGATCACATCTGCACCACGGGCCTCTTAACTGCAGGTTCCAGACCATTAGCAGGCAAGCAGTGTGAGGCTGTTCCCGGCTGGGCTGTTTTGTCCTAAAGGATGGGCCCTCACTTATAAGAGATGTCGAACCCTAAACAAGTTTCAACTGTGCTCCAATAATGTTGGCCACCAGGTGGTTAGCACAGAGGGCTTCCATTTGATATTTGACTCCTCCTAAATATGAGCTAAGAACATGAATCCTACCAGTAAGTAAATTGCTACATTTGGATTATAATTGAACTGTTTTGCTGCCAGCATTGCACTTGGAAAATTAGAGCTCTATCGCAATAAGGAGCCAAAAGGGGTTAATTCACCTCCAAAGCAAGCATAGTTGGTTCACTCCTTCCTCTCCAGAAGGAGCAGATCAAGAGGTAATTATAAATGACTGACAACCTTATTTATAGTTTTATTGAGCTGTAATGAAACATTAGAGTATTCATCCTCATTATTCTAGCAATTCTACTTTGGATGCATCCTCAGAAGAAGAATTTGGAAGTAATAGACTAGAATCTTCTTATGAAGTTTAGCATCCTTTAAAGAATAAAGACTTCCATAACTAAGGGGTGAAAATTTGATCTAAATTAGCAAGACCTGTTCCCAGAGCCTAATGTCACTTCCAGTCACTGCTTACCCATCTCAAGTTACCATAGAGCGTTTACACTGTCCCTCAGGCTTTCCTCGGTGGCCGGGAACTAAAGACTCATTTGCAGGGCTCAAGAGCTGTTTTCTGATAGATATAAAAAAGCAGGTCTAGACCCTCAAGGAAAGAACATTTAAGTTCATGTTTAAGAACTTCTAAACAAGGAGGTTCTGTGAAAAATGTTGGCTATTCACTCACTAATACATAAAACAGACCTATAACCTGTCCTTGCCTAGCTCCCAGTTTGAGTAGAAAGAGGATACATGCATAAAAATCATGTTTTTTAACTATGGCAAGTGACACGATGGAAGGAACATGGCATGGGAATAGAGGATAAAGGGGGATGGGGACATGATTAGCAAAGGGAATCAGGTGCAGCTTGTTTGAAGAGGTGATCGACCTGGAGGCTACAGGGAGAGGAGAGAGCCTGTGTGAAGGCCCAGGGTAGAACAGAGATTTGTCCCCTCCTGATCCATCTGGGGAAGATGAGCTAAGAAGGAAAATCCCAGGAGTTAAGGCTGAATAGATATGTTTCCTTTTATCTTCCTTTTTCTTTTCTTTTTTTTTTGAGATAGGGTCTCACTATGTTGCCCAGGATGCTCTTAAACTCCTGGGCTCAAGCAATCCTCCCACCTTGGCCTTCCAAAGTGCTGGAATTACAGGCACAAGCCACTGCACCTAGCCTGGAGAGACATGTTTTCAAGTAGCAACTGGTCAACCAGTTGTTGGAACTATTATATTGGAAATGTGTATGTAGAGGTTAGAACTAAATTTTATAGACTTTTCCAGTTTGGGGATGCTTAATTTGCCATGTAATATGGGCTTACATCATGGTAGGCCACATTCTGGCCCAGGTGGCAAGAGAACTAGGTAGGCTACCCCATGTATTTGCTTGGTGTTATGAGAACACAAACACATGTGCACACTCTGAGCCCAGCCTGAGCTTGCAGTTCTTGCCCTCAGATCCTACCTAGCTCAGTGGACCCCCCACTTGTCTCCCAGCCATTCCTTTACCTCTCTAATTCATTCTCCACACTGCACTAGAAGTGGTCTTTCTAATGCCAGATTGGATTAGATCCTTTTAATAAATTATGACATTTACCATAATCGACACAATAAAGGACAAGCTAATGGTCAAATTCTTTCTTAGCTTCATCTCATGCTAGTTTGTGCTGTAATGATCTGAACTACTCTCAATCTTCTAAACTCCATTTCCCCAGCTCTGTTTCCTTCGACATTTTTTGCAGACTCCCTCATCTCCAAGTTGGACTTCGCTCTCTACAGAAGATGCCCACAGCCTGCATCTGACTGCCACTGAGAATCCTCCTTGGCTCTAACCGTCCTGCAAATGTGAGATGATAATAAGGCTTTCCTTTGCTTTCTTGGCCACTCTCCTCATAGATAGATTCACTTCCTCATGGCTGCATGGACCATGATTGCAAGCCCATTATATTTCCTTACAGGCCCACCCAGACTGGGCAGTGCCCTGGAGGATGGTAGGCAAATACTGATGCCCATTGTGAAGTTGGGGCTCTTTGCCTTTGCTGTTCCTTTTGCCTAGAACACCCATCCCACATTTCTTCACAAGTTATCCTGTTTTGACCAGTTAGCAAGTAATTTAAGGTGTGTTGCCCTTAGGGGCCATCCATAAACAATAAGCCTTATCTAATTATCCCTCCTTTCTTGTCAGTACCTTATATATACCAAATGTATTCAAATTATTTGTTAGTGGGTGCATGTTCCACATTGTAAATTGTGCTCCATAAAGTTAGCTCTGTGTCTCATTCAATTCTCCATATACCCTATTTCATCCTTCTCTGCCTGGCATTCAGTAGATGCTCACCAAATGCTTGTAAGACTTTTGAACCAAACAAAGAAAATAACAAAATAGAGAGCCAGTTGTAAAACACAGTCCTTGACTCCCCAGTCCTACAGAGTGGCATGCACTGAAGATTTTCAAATTGCCAGCTTAGTCCATCTAATCCCTAAGCCAACCGTAGCTTGCATGTGCATTAGGGGCCCAAAACTATTTAGGTTGGGGGCCTAAAAGTCTTCTAGGCTTGAACTTATTCTTAATTCTCATAGTGATTTACCTGAACTTCTTTGAGGGCACTTTCTGCTTTCTACCTCGACATACTCTTTTCTTTATAACTTTACAGCTCTTTATAGCTAAAGTATAAAATAATTAAAGGTTGTACCTAGCACCTAGTAGGTACTCAATACATCATTGGTGAATAAATGTCTTTTGCTGCATCCACATACCTTCTGTGTCCCTAATGATTTATATGTTGAAATCAAATTCAATATAAATTCCAACCTGTAATTATCTAACATGTGGCAAATGTCAGTATGTGCTAGCTGCTACTGAGGATGCCAGTACAGATCCTAACTCTAATACTCAAATCATAAAAAAAATGAAAGCCTAGGAAATACTCAGAAAATTTCTCAAACACATCAGAACTATATCATTTTAACATTGGGTTTGTGGCTATATTGGGTTAAATGTTTGCACATAGAGATACACTTTAGACCATTAATATTTATTTTTAAAATAATAAAACAGATTACATTCAAATAATTGATTTCAAATAAACAATGGCAATAAACATTCTCACACATACATAGAATAACCACTCTGAGACTCTGATCATGTAAGGATCTGTTTGGCCTAAAGGGATGATCTTAAGGGTAGAATGAGAATAAGGGTAGAATGTATTATATCTGAAATACTAACTGTACAATTTGTTTCACATCACAATAATATTAATGATGATTGGCATTTCGACTTCCATAGAACTTTTTGTCTAACATGATTACATCATAGGTGCAAGTAACCATATAATTGCTCTAATGTGGACTTAGTTTTAGTCACAAAACCAAGGTTTGATCTTGCACAATTCACCAGACCATTATCCCATTATCCAAAAGAGAACTTACAAAACGATAAAATTCAACTGTTAGAACCCACTTTACTCTTGGTCACGGGCAATAAAAGTTGAGTTTCAGTTGATGAGACATGAAGAAGACTGGAAATCCTACTTTCAAGGAATTTCATGTGCTTCATTTGTGGGGTGAAGAATATAGTGCATATCAAAGAAAATCATGGTCAATCTTGATTTTTTGGTAAGACACTACCAATTGAATGAGAAAAGATAACACTCATTATGTTGTAGCAATGGAACAGTTACCTTTAAAGCTTGAATATTTTCCAAGCATGCCCCTGAAAAGTTTTCTGATTCCTAAGTTATCCACTTATTTTTATTTTTATTTAAAATTTTATCAATTTTTATTTTATTTTTTGTTATGCATCCTATAATGATGCATAATTAAACATCCCATAGGATCCTATAATGATGCATAATTATGCATTCTATGATGATGCATGTCAACGTGTGCCCATGTTTGAACTTAATCCATTTACATTTATTGTACTAATAATGTGTAGTACTTCTTCTGTTATCTTGCTTTATGCTCTATGTGTTTTATACTTCATAACTGCTCCCTTTATGGTTTTCAGGCTTTTGTTATGTAGGAACTGTTTTCTAACCTTTCTGCAACCAGATAATTTTGAAGATATGTATTCTGGTTATACTGATAGCTAACATAAACTTTAAAATGCTCCAGTGTACATTTTCTCCCAGGAAGGAAGCAGGATGGTTGACCCTTTCACCCAAATAAATAAGTGGAAAAAATAAGCATTATTTTGCTGTCTTTCCTTTTTTCCTTCTTGCTAGTTTCCCTGGAATAGGAGCTTCTACTATTTATGATGATCTTTACAACGTGGTCAGCCACACTATATGTTCCCTCCATTTTTAAAGCATTTCCATGCAATGTTCTAATCACATTTACAACCACAATTATTTAGTCTTAGCATTATCTGGCTTCCATAAAATGACTACATCTCTAGTTTTGGATGGTTTAACATTAACTTATTTATTGGTCAGTTACCACATGTCTTTGAGCATTTTTCGGAATGAGTATACAGGTGGTTTATTGGCGAGCTTCTCCTACAGTATAAGTAAATCTTTATTCAAAAGTCCATCTTCTTTCTATATCTCAACATTAATGATGCATTTCTTTTACTTTTCCATTGGCTCTATAGTTGACTTTTTTTTCCTGTTTACTCATGCTTGAATGATCACAAGGTTCTTCATATGTGAAACTTGCCAACATTTACAATGCAGGGAGTCACGTGATTCCTAGCAATGACCTTATGAACAGAATCTTCCTCTAAGATCCTGGAAGGCTGCCTCCTTTGCAGAGCCCCATCTAAATGTGTAGTCTTTAAAAATCAATTGTATATTATGGTCCTTTTGAATTGATGATGGGTCTGCTTCCCCCGTCTGATCATCTTATAGTGAGAAACACAATGTATTCATAGATGATTTGATAGTCTATTTTTTTCTTTTTTAGATGCAGGCTTATGCTGCAATTTCCACAGCATGCTTTTTTCACTATTTTTCTATCCCCTCCATTTATCATTGTCAGTATCCCATACCTGCATTCTGACTATTTCTGGCCTATTGCATTACCCAGACAGTACTCTCCAGACAGATATCAAAAGAAAAAAAAAGTGCCTGTGAAAGGGTTTGGTTGGGTAAAATGACCTTAGCCAAGACAGAAAACAGTTGCTTCACAATTTAATTGGTGAAGGCTCCAGATACTGGAATACATAACTCACTAAGATGGGGTGGAAATTTCTTAATGTCTTTCTGCTTGATCCAGCTTGCCTATCTCAGGCACCATCCAAGCTTTAGTTGGTAGAAATTCCTCCTGGCATTCAGCAAATCATTAGACTGAATTCCTAGCTTTCAGTACCATACAGGCTTTTATCTCTCATTCCATTTCCATAATTACTGCAACGAGAACTTGAGAAGGTATATAACATGCCCCTCCCTAACTGCCATCTGACATGGGAAGTTCATCTTTATAGGGAACTGGCAAAAGGAAGGTCAGTCTGACCCCATGTTGAAAGGAAGTTGTGCCCCCTTGATTTTTCTTTACAGTGGTGACAACCTATATAAAAGTGGAATACAAAAATAATCATAAGCAAAAACAGGCCAATGATTCTATGACCCTGCCTCTCTCCACTGACCATCAAAGTAGGCAAGGGTCAGTGTCTGAGGAAAACAAATATCTCACACCAGGGGAATTTCTCAACAAAGAAGAGTTAACCAAAGCAACAGCTGATCTAACAAACCAAGGCTGCTGAGGACAAAGCAGAGGGGGTTGCTGCAAGAGAATCTTTGTCTGAGAAGGAGTGCCAAGTGGGAATGCAAGGCTGTGGAGCAGAGCTGAGGACACCGGCTCTGGCCTCTGACTGCCAGCTTTCAAATCCTGGCTCTCCTGGCAGATTAACTGCAGGTCCATAGGCTAGGCAACAGGTCTACACTTCTGGTTCCTTATTTTATAGATGGTACCTATCTCAAAGGGTAACTATAAGAAAAAATGACATTATACATACAAAATGCTTGTAATATCATTATAAGCATTGCAAGCAATAGTACCTGGCCCATGATGAAGGCTCATTAATGTTCGTTCTTATATCATCCTCGCCACATGTCTTGAACACAGAGAGATCAAATACAGACAAGGCAGAGAACAGCTAGTAGATACGTCCTTGAGCAAAACATGCAGGTGATAGAAAGGGTTATTCATTCCCCAAGGTCCTGGTGGCTCTGGAAGGGGAGCAGCATGGACTTGGGAAAGGGGAACTATTGAGGCTGTAAGGACAGGAAGCCCTGGGCAAGAAGTCAATGATGTACCTGCTCCCTGAGGACACTAATGTTGCCATAGCTTCCTTGAAATCTCTATATTCTCTGTATCTAGCCTAGAGATGTGTATATAACAGGCATTTAATAAAAAATTGTTAATTGAATGCAGCAGCACAAACCTGGACCAGAGAAGACCAGAAGCAGCATGAAGGCCAAGACAAAGCTTCAGTGGATAGTCACAATGTTAGTGTCCTGTGTGATAGCTTATGCTATTTATTCAGCACCTTCAATGGTCCCCGCAAGGCACTTTACATATATTACTTTGTTTTCAATTCATACCAAAAATTCCAATTTTTGAAATGAAGAAACCCAGCCTTTGGGAGCTAAGGAATTGATTCAATCTCTGTACACCGGGGTGTGTCCAAGCCACAGTGTGAACCCAGGCTGGCCTGAAATCAAAGCTCACAATCTTTACCCCAGCCACAGCCTTTCTCAAAGTCCTCAGGCAAGAGAAGCTTCAAGTCCCTGGGAAAGGAAGCCCAACACAGAGAGTGCTGGGAGGCTCCACCAAACAAGTATCCCCCTCAGAACATGGCTTGAGATAGAGGGAGAAGAAGAGCACTGAGCTCACCTGCACCTGAAGATTCATCCCGGAGGCATAGAAAAGACAGATGGCAGCTTGAGACCCAGGGAATCCACGTGGGACCGCCAGCTGCACCAAGCCTCACACTGTTTTGATCAGATCTTAGCTGTTAGTAGGAATTGAAATAATTGAAAGAATAAAATATTCCAAATATTCCACTTTGTCTTTTTATTAGCCTAATGCAGCATCCAAAGGGCAGTTCTCATGCCAGTCACAAGGAAAAACTGTGCATTTGGAAATTGCTGGGCCACTGTAAGGAGGGAGATGATAGGCAACCTCAATGTGACTATTATTATCATATGATTTGAATTCACTCCAAATAAAAGTCATATATTAAAAAAAACTGTGAATGGTGCAACAGAATAAGTACTATACATCCTAAATTACTAACCTCCTACTTTTTTACCTCCCAAATGACCATGATTATGAGTCTGACCTTTTCAGCTGATGACTCAAGAAAGAAAGGCCAACAACTCAGCTGCTACAGTTCTCTGTGAAGGGATTCTTATTTGCATTTTGAAGAAAGTCTTGTAACAACTGGGACAGCCGGAAGTACTCTAAGACTTTCCGTGAACAGAAAGGTGCTGACCTGCAGGACCCTCCCAGCCTTCCTTGCACTGGGCCTGCAGCACCATCGCTTTCCTGATGAACCCAGACTGGAAGTGCATGGGGAATCAGTTTTCCCCGAAAGTGAAGCATCACTCCGCCAGTGGGGTCCGCCATGCTCCAGGGCCACCAGAGGACCCACAATTGCCCCACAGAAGGAGAGACTTCCCAGTTGTGAAACATGTGCTGCCCACTAGTCAGTGTCCCTGCCCATTGTCAGAAGAGGAATGACGGTGGCCACCCTCATGTCAAGCCTGCAAGGCTGTCCAGCTGCCATTGTGGGAGAGATCTTGCCAGCTCACCAGGACTCGCCCCCAGCATGTCTCTCTGCAAGAGAATGTGGGGAAAAGTCAGCAATGTCTAGGCCAGAAAGCTGGATGGGATAGTGCCTGCCTCCTCTTCTGTGAGTTGATAGATGGGTATATTCCTTAGGTTAGAAGTCAGAAACAGCTAGAATCATCGTTGGGTGGTGGGCAGGAGACACAAGAGGAGGTTCGAGGAACTATAGACCCTAAACCACGTGCCCAAATCTACCACCTTTCACAGGACATGTGGGGACTGAAGCAACTTGGAAATAGGGTTTCACAACCACAATGTCTGAAGCCAGGAATTTTCACTTGGGGTAACAGAGGATGGCACAGGAAGACATTCAGAGTCCCATGATCCAGGCAACCAGACTCGAAGATGTCACATGTCAGAGGTGAAAGCATCCTCCTTATTAAGGTGGTCTCAGAGCAGGGATCAGGGAGATGAGGGTAAGGGTAAGCCCCCATAGGAGGAGGGGACCAGAACCAGGGGGCTGTAGCCTGCCCATGTTAAAGAGTTCAAGCCTCAGAAAATATCAAATTGTTGCCCAACTGTATAAGAATTACCTAAATTGACCAGGCATGGTCAGTTATCTAAATTGACAAGGCTCACACCCATAATCTCAACACTTTGGGAGGATGAGGCCGAAGGATTTTTTGATTCCAGGAGTTCAAGGCCATAGTGAGCTATGATTGCGCCACCACACTCCAGCCTGGGAAACAGAGTAAGACCCTATCTCACAAAAAAGAATTACCTACATTACATGTTAAAAATGCAGATTCCTGACACGAGGAGCAAGATGGCCGAATAGGAACAGCTCCAGTCTCCAACTCCCAGCACGAGCGACACAGAAGACCGGTGATTTCTGCATCTTCAACTGAGGTACTGGGGTCATCTCACTAGGGAGTGCCGGACAATTGGTGCTGGTCAGTTGCTGCAGCCTGACCAGCGAGAGCTGAAGCAGGGTGAGGCATCGCCTCACCTGGGAAGTGCAAGGGGGAAGGGAATCCCTTTTCCTAGCCAGGGGAACTGAGACACACAACACCTGGAAAATCGGGTAACTCCCACCCCAATACCGCGCTCTAAGCAAACGGGCACACCAGAAGAATATATCCCACACCTGGCCGGGAGGGTCCCACGCCCACGGAGCCTCCCTCATTGTTAACACAGCAGTCTGCGGCGATCTAAC
>NW_016804232.1:4176744-4216856 GCF_001698545.2 Rhinopithecus bieti | reverse complement strand
GTGCTGACGAGTTGATGGGTGCAGCACACCAACATGGCACAAGTATACATATGTAACAAACCTGCACGTTAGGCACATGTACCCTAGAACTTGAAGTATAATAAAAAATAAAAAATAAAAAAAATAAAAAATAAAAAATAAAAAATAAAAAAATGCAGATTCCTGTGTCCCACTCTAGGCCTATGCAGCTGAGGCCCAAGGGTTTATCCTGGAGGTTAACCTGACTTGGAGGTTAGTGAGATTTGAAGGGAGAGGACAAAAAAGGGAGGGAAGACTGATCTAAACCTATCTCAGCAGAGGTTTCCTTTACTTTCCCAGCTTTACCCAGGCCACCACCACTAAGTCTGGTCTCTAGGGCTCGAGCACACAGGACAAAGTAGCCCCAAAACTGATACTTGACTTGGTTTCCTACGAGGTTTATTACCCCTTGGTGCTAATCCCCAGCCCCTCACCTGCTGTGCTAATGAGTCTGGCATCATTAGTCCGTTCCTCCAGGGCCACGAGCCCCAACTCACCATGAACACAAGAATCAGGGCTCAGAGCTTCAACCGAAGCCCAGAGCCAAAGCCCCACTGCGTTCCCCCAGCCTTGTCTTTCCAGCTCCCTGGGGCCAGAGCTGCTGCACGGAGCCAACTTCCAGCCACATTTGGTATAGTCAGGAAAATAGTGACAGGCTCAGAACAGCTTCTGTCTTCAGCAGTTCCAAGAGGATCAAAAAACTACCTGCAGCCTCCACCTACTTTCTGGTGTGGTACAGAATTAAATTATCCTAACGTTTACCTGGAATCTCCTGGCCATGGGGCCTATGATGGCAGGCATATTGCAAACACACAATAAAAAGTTATTTAATGCCTAAAAGTGTGCTACCCCAAGTCACAGACTACCTCCCTCCTCCCTGCTGTGGTGGCCCAATGCATGGGATGGGCATCTACTTTCCCCTTAGGTGTGACCTGCCCAGTTACCTTTTCTCAGGAATAGGTAATTTCCCCTAAACCATAGGCTACTTCATTAAGGCCCTGATCAACTGTTTCTCTTCTCCTAGAAGCTGGTCTTACTCTATGTGCTCCCTAGACTACAGGTAGATTCGCATAAAGCAGGGATCAGCACACTTTTTCTGTAAAGGGTCAGGTAGTAGATATCTTAGGCTCTGTAGACCACACAGTCCCTCTCATAATGACTCAACTCTGTTGTTGCAGTGCCAAAGCAGCTACAGACAATCAGTAAACTACTGAGCATAGCTATATTCCAATAAAACACTAACTACAAAAACACACCATGCTCCAGATTTGGTCCATGGACCACAGTTTGCCAACCCCTGGCATAGAGATGAAAAGGAAAAGCTCTAAAGATAGTTGGTTGGGTTCAATTTCAGGCTGCAACAGTTACTGAGCTGTGCAGCCTCAGTCAAATTAATTGACTTCTCTAAGAAACATCACTATTATCTATATCATGATCTTCCTACAAGGTTTAAGTGAGATTCATGCATATAAAGCATGTAAGAGGGTTTCCAAGCACATAGTAAACAATCAATAGCTGATCACTCTTTTACTCCTTCAGACAGTGACAATTCTGCCCAGCACTTCCTAGCAACTGGCTGCTGCCTCCCTCTGCTGCCTATGGGGTCCCCTGTGCTAGCCCTTGCCCTACCCATGCCTGAGTTTACTCCTCTCTGAGCACTGTTTTATTGATTGTTCAGCTGTCCTGGCTGCAGCCATCCTCTGTAAATGGATTGCACTCCATGGCCCACTCCCCTACACTACTGAGCAGGCTTCCTCTCAGCTCCCATGCCCTCTACCTGCCCAGTGCTGCCACTTGGTTCTAGTATTCCTAATGCAGAGCCCCTGTGGCTCTCTTAGCACCCCTCACAGCTGGCAGGCCCACTGGGTGCCCAGCAGGCAGTGTAGATGCCTCAGCTAGCTCTGCAAAGTTGCAAATCCTCACAGAGAAAGAGGGATGACCTCATGGCTGCTGCTTCTGGGAGAGGAGACTTCTAAGAAGCTCTCCCCTGGTCTTCCTTTCCATCCTAAAATATGAGTGCAGACTCTCAGTCTCCTAGTTCCCAGCACCCTGCCCTCTCCTAGGCCACATTTGACCAGGTCTGTGGAGAATGACACATCCATAGAGAATGATATCCCTCTTCAAGGTACCTTCTTAAACCATCATAGCTAGATAAGTTATGACATTACCTTCTCGTATCAGTGCTTCCCAACAGTGTCCTGAGGAATAGTCATTCTGTGAAACATTAACAAGTGCTTGCAAAAGGGAAAAGTGTTCTGTGGCCAAATACATTTTGGGAACACAGGGAGAAAGTTTAAAATATTTCTTTCTGGCTGGGTGCGGTGGCTCATGCCTATAATCCCAGCACTTTGGGAGGCCGAGGCTGGCAGATCACGAGGTCAGGAGATTCGAGACCATCCTGGCTAACATGGTGAAACCCTGTCTTTACTGAAAATACAAAAAAATTAGCCAGGCGTGGTGGCGGGCTCCTGTAGTCCCAGCTACTTGGGAGGCCGAGGCAGGAGAATTGCTCGAACCTGGGAGGCGGAGGTTGCAGTGAGCCAAGATCACGCCATTGCACTCCAGCCTGGGCAACACAGCGAGACTCTGTCTCAAATATGTATATATATATTTCTTTCTGACAGGTCTTGTCAGGGCAGTTCATAAGTGAGTATGCACTGCTCATCTTCAGGAGAAGAATGAAAAACTCTGAAGCATTTCCAAAATTTATTTCAGTGTGGAACAATTTTCAAGGGCCATCACACATGATCAGGATTCTGAGGAACACATTCTGGGAACTGCAACTGTGGACAAAGGGCCATGTATCTCTGCTCTCTGAGTTGATTGATGGCAAAGGTTAACAGAGTGTGCATGGTAGAGAAATCTTTAAAATCCTTCCTGTTCATTACACGTGTGCTCATTTCTCATCACAACTTGCTCAGCACATTTGTACCACGGGCCCTGCTTGCCTGCCTCAGGGAGGTGGGCTTACTCCCTTCTGTCAGCCAGACCAGCCAGATCTATAAAGAATTCCCTTAGTTAGTGAAATACAATGCCCCTTCCTTCCTGAAGCCACCCAGTCACCCCAATCTGGATCTTTCCAAATGTTCTCCTCTTTGACTCTTAAAAGAAGTGCAAAGCAGCCCACAATTCATGTCAAATGAACTGGCTTGCAGTTTCCTAGTTTGTCCCCATGGGCTCCTTTATGAAACCATGGCTTTATTGGTCTTAGTCATCCCATCTCCTTAGAGGCCTTTGCTGAACTCAGTGAACTTATTTAAACATCCCCGGGGCTTCTCCTATTTCCCTCAGCCCCCTTTCTGTGTGCCCGGAGCCTGGTGGTGCTGACCTAAGGAGGCATTGTGGAAATACTAAATCTTTCTAACAATTCCCAGATTGTAGGAAAAACTGCTGTTTGCATTCTTCGCCCTCCATCTGTGTCCATACAGTCACAGCCTCCATCTTTGTTGTCCAAGTGGAGTCTCACTTTGTCTCAGAGGAAGATGGAGCTAACACCCTTGTCCCAGAGGCAATCCCCGTTCCTCCCTCAGGGGTAACCCTGGTTCATTGACAAGTAACTTCTCTTTTCTTCTTTCTTTTTTTTATTGCAAATCTGTAGTAAAAGAACTTACAGTCAAACAATGTCTGGGAAGTACCTTGAAGTCTCCTGATGAAAGGTGCTACGGAGGTCCTACATATTATTATTTCTGCAAACAAGGGAAATAATAGCTTGTTGCTTCATCTAATTCCCTTGAGTGGGCTCGGGCTCTGTAATTACCTGGGTTATAGGCCACTTGCTCAGAAGGCTGCATCCAAAGACACAGGCAGCCAGATGGCCCCGACAGGGTTTCACAACATGCTCCCTGAGTGCTCACTCAGGCGTATCTTCTGGGAGGCCGACTTGGGGATGAGAGAGTTAAGCCAGATTTTTAATATGTGGAATTTGACTTTAATAGGAGAATCTACAAACCCATGAGGCAAGTTAGTGCCAGTTCCTCCTTAGGTCCGAGCACCCATGCGGAGGGAACAGATGTCTGTCTCTCTCTAGTGGGGGCTGAGGCACTCAGGGAGGGCCTGAGGAGCTCTCACCAACTCAAGGTGGAAGGTGGCCTCTAACTCGGCTTTCTTCCTTTCTCCTTGGCAATCCTGCTTCACTCCCCTCATTTTCAAAATGAGAGGGTTGATGAAGTCCACCATTTCCAAAATGCTCCTCCCTGGCTCTGGTGATTCAGGAGACCCCCTGTGACCACTCCATGGCTCAGAAAGAACCCCACTGGGGTGAGCGGTCTTGGGCATCTGGCCGCCATTTCAATCAGATCTGCTCTACTATTCTCCAGTTATGGTTCCTCATGAGATTGTATTTGGGGAGGGAAAGGGTTCTTGCATGTGAAAATGATCAGGTTAAAACATCATCAAGGTCTTTTTAACTCATAATGTCCTATGATCCCTGTTCTAAGCATCTCCTGCTCAGCTGCTCACCTCACAGTCCAGATTTTCACCCCCCATGTTTTCTCTCCTAGTCACTCAACTGCAGTTGAAAATTATCAGGATGTATTTCTGGGAATAAATTAAAGGTATGTTTTGCTTTTGAAAATATCGAGTTACCTGACAGAAACGGAATTCCATCTTTCAGCTTGGGAGTAGTCAGCAGTATTCAGGGCATTTTCCCCTTCCCTGTTGTTGGTGCAGTGCTTTCTGCAGTCCTTCCACTTTTACAGGTGCTACCCCCAGCCCAGCAGGGATGTTGACACTTTGCCCAGCATCAAGCCAGAAATCACTGGCCTCACAGAGAGCTTCCATCCCTATTCTTACAGCTTATCCATGTTTCTGCTCTGCATTGGGTTTTGCTTTTATCAGGGTTCTCTGCACACATAGCCTGTGGCAAGGGGCCTCCCTTTTACGCTTTCCCACTCTGGCAGTCTTGCTGGCAGAGAGACCTTGCACCAGCTCGGGGCTCACACATGTGTGCATACACGCCTGAGCGCCATTTCTCAAAGAAAGCACAGAGGACCCATCTATGGCTCTCATTCATCTGCTCTGGTGCCTAACCGCCACCTTGTGCCAGTGTCTCTGTGAGCTGTTCGCTAAGTGCTTCTATCTAAGTCTTAAAAAGTCAGAGCTGCCAACATTTTTCTTCCTTCCTTGGAGCAGTTTGACCTGTTTAGATCCATCAGAACTTTCAAAAGTATTGATTGGCCCCTCCCCAAGTGTCCACGAGAGTCAGTGGAGAACTTTGGAGATGCTGAACCCCATGGCACTCTTGAAAAGGACAGGAAAGGGGCTGAAGCTGGGCACCTCTTGCCTGGGTTTACCAAGGACTTTACCTGGCTCTCACCAACAGATAGTGCCATTGTTCTCTTGTCTCTGACCTATGGAGTCTCTAGCTATGAAATCCTTTGCCTTTAACTCCTTCCACTGAGACCCCAAGGGTCCCATTCATCCCCTGTGGCTCTCTTAGCTCCCCTCACAGCTGGCAGGCCCATGGGTACCCAGCAGGTAGGGTAGATGCGTCAGCCAGCTCTGCAAAGTTGCAAATCCTCACAGAGAAAGAGGGATGACCTCATGGCTGCTGCTTCTGGGAGAGGCGACTTCTAAGAAGCTCTCTCTTGGTCTTCCTTCCCATCCTAAAATACAAGTGCAGCCTCCCAGTCTCCTACTTCCCAGCACCCTTCCCTCTGCTGGGCCACATTTGACTAGGCCTGAGGAGAATGGTGTATCCGTTGAGAATGACACCCCTCTCCAAGGTACTTTCTTAAACCTCATTTGGGCTGAGATCTCACTCAGTTCTTGGGCTCCTCCTTGCAAAGACCTGTGCAACAAGGCCATTGGCTAACATGTTTCAAAGCACAGTCTGACCACACGTTTCCCTGACATGTCCTTGCTTTCTTCTTCTCCCAGCCCCAGGCCTCCCACAGGTAGGATTCTTATTAGAGCCGGGGGGTCTGAAAGCGGAGCTTTCCTCTCTGATCCCTTCCCTTTAACAGGGCCCACCACGGCCTATGGCAGTGCAGAGTCTGAGAAGCATCTGGCTTGGGCTGGTCTGTAGAGATCTGGAATCCAAACAGTCTTTAAAGAGTTATGACTCCAGGAACTGTGGAGGGCAACGTTTTCTATTATTAACAGTTCCAACTTTCCCATCTGGCTGTTTTCAGAATGAAAGCTGGAGATTACTGTCAGCATTAATTACAATCAGGTGTACTTTTCTTCTACTCCATTTTGCCCCAGTGGTTTCTCACACAGCAAGAAATCCTTAAAATGCATGTCCTTTGAAATGTGGCACATAAATCCTTGCTGCTGGTGAGAGCGGCTGTCAGCCTGTTGGGCTCCTGCTGGATCTAGGGGAACCTCACGAAGTTCATGGAAGCTTCCTTGGGTTTAGAAGCTCATCTGAGACCCTCGGACCTTCAGGACAGGAAATGTCAAGAGGATCTGCTTCCTTGCAAGATTTCTGGCACTTCCTGCTTCTAGTTTAACCAGAGCTACCCAGAAACAGTTGTGTGAAACGTCTGTGTTGAGGGCCCCGGCTAAATCAGAGGGTAAAGTTGCAAAGGAAGAAAACCAAGGAGGCTGAGCTGTGATCCACACAGTTCCTCCATTTCCACACCCAAGTCTCCTTCCCACGTCATCTCTTTCACGCCCTCTCTCCCTACCCCTTGTCCTATTTTTAGTCAATATTTGAACGATATTGTCTCATTCTGAAATATTTTGTCTCTCTCCATGTTTCTCCCTATATGCATATTTACATACATGCTACTTGTCGTATACTTTCTGGAAGTTACTTTCCATTACTCTCATTATTTTCCTCCATAGATGTCCCATATACATTAATCTTTAGAATTAGTAAACATCAGGACCATCCTCCTTCTGTAAAGACATTTGAATGTAAACCAGGTAGGCCCTTCCAGCATTTGTATTATTCTTTCATAATAGTAATGCTATTTAAGCCACAGCACTACCATTACTATTTGAGGGACCCTGAGTAAGCTGCTTAGACCCCCTGAGTTTCTGTTTCTTCGCCTGCAGATTACAATACTATGTCTTTACAGGGAAGCTTCGGGGATTCAGGAAGACAATGACAGCTCCGCACAGGTAAACGGCAGGTGTTACCTGCTCATCTGGCGTGTGCTCCGTGATTCCAGGCACTGGAAGAAGGAACAAGGAAATGACTCTTAAACATTCTTGAGAGGGCAGCTCTCATCTTCTTGGAGGGTGAGGGAAGGGTTGTTGATATAAGACTACAAATGTGTAAGTGACATAAAGCCATCACTGTCATACCCCCATATTTTTCATGATAGAGCACAATCTTCATGAGTTTCACTTGTCACATGTGGCTCATTCCATTTTCCAATAGAATGAACCATCTTACCTAGTCAGCCTGTGATTTCATTTTATCCCTGAGCAATTGCAGTCTAAAGTTCCAGTGTTTGAAAAAGAAAACCATTAACCTAGAACTTTGTCCCATCACTGCCTTCCCCAGACACACAACCCACAAACTAATAAACTTGGGGGAAAAAGGGAGGGGAGAGTGGATAACTTTTAAAGAGCTAAGCAGGGTAGGGCCCATTTCCTTAATAAAAACTGAATAGAGGAACTTACCACAACCACATTGGTTGTACTACTAAATCAGTCCTGGCCATAACTTGCCCTAATTCGCTGCTTCTGTCACTTGCCCCTTTGAGCTCCATGGTGGTGCTGGCTCTCCCTCATTCCATTCACCATTGGCTTCCTTCCTCAGCTGCCCCAGAGACCTTCTGCGGTGGGTATTTACCGCAACTCCCCTCTGAGTTCCTGCAGCCATCTTTCAGATTCATTCTCCAGCTGCATTTCATAATCTCAGTAGAATAAATGAAGTTTTTGACAGTTAATTTATTTCCTTGATATATTTCAGATGTCTCTGCAGACAAAGCTCGGGCTTAGTCATGTAGGTTGTCTAGAATCGGATATTAGGTGAGAACACTTCCTGGACACCCATTATTGAGATGTGCATTAATTGTATTTGCACACAGTCAGAGGGCTCAACGACCTTCCGAACTCCTAATTTTTCTACTTCATTAAACTCAATGGGTGTGCTGAGATTCATAAATGAGACAGTTATGAATGCCGTCGCAACTGCGTGGGTCTGCTTAAAATGGGTGTGCTCATCCCTGTACTTGTGAATGTACAGAAATCATCCATTACAAGCAAAATTAAGGGAAATATGTTATGTAGACAGATGGTTTAGTCAAACACTCTGTTTTCCAGGTTTTAAATGTTTTTTACAAGTGGTTTTTTATTGTTAAAGTTGGCAAGTCCTATTTCTTTCTCTGTGCTATAAACTTCTGAAGGTAGCGTCTCCACTTCAGCCCCTTGTCCAGACACAGGCTTTAGGAAATAGCAGGGTAAATTACAGATACCCTGGGGACAAAGGAAAGATTGCGGGTTGAGTGAACACGTAATTCTGGGTGTGGCTGTTAATTCCTGTTTCCCAAACCCATGACATAGATAGCTCCTGCATGGGGAAAGCCACCATCATCAGTGGGAGACTGCTGTCACTGGGGAACCCCTGGAATACCCAAGCGCATGGCACCTTCACTTCAGGCTGGTATCCCTGCACCTGTGATCAGGGTGTAAATTTCAATCTTGGCCCTGCTACTTACTAACTCTGGGATATCAGAATGCTGTCTAACCTCTGGGACCTCCATTACTTCACATGTGCAATGAATTTATAGCTATTTCAAGGATTCAGGAAGACAATGAATACAGAACTCTCAGTACAGTTCCGATGCCTGGCACAAAGAACATGCTTCATACATGCTAGCTTTATTATCATAGATCCAAACTGAAAAAGGGACATAACTCACATGGGATCCATGGATTTCCCTCTTGCCAGGGGTTACCTCTATCTACTCCAGTGTCTAGAATATCCCATTGTGTCAGTCTCTGTGCTGCCTAACAAATGACAAAAAGCTTAGTTGCATAAAATGACAAAAATGTACTCTTTCACAGTTATATGGGTTAGGAGTCTCGGCACAGCTTAACTGGATCCCCTGTTTAGGGTCTCACAAGGCAGTGATCAAGGTATCAGCTGACCTACATTCTCACTGGGAGACTAAACTAGAAATAAATTCACTTCCAAGCCCACTCAGGTGCTGGCAAATGAAAACTCCTTGCAGCTGTAAGACTGGGGACCCCAGCTTCTTACTGTTTGTCAGCAACCAGAAGCCACTCTCAATTCCTGAGGCTGCCCACAGCTCCTTGTTATGTGGCCCTCTCCACACCTCCTCACCACCTGGCGATTTGCTCCCTCAAAGACAGCAACAGAGGAAAGGAGTGAATCTTCCAGCAAGACAAAGTCTTGCATAACATCATCTTAGAAGCAACTTCCCATCACTTTTGCCGTATTCTATTTGTTAGAAGCAAGATACAAGTCCCATCCACACTCAGATTATTCAAGGGGACACTAGGAGGAGGAGATAATGGGAGTGACTGTAAGTCTATCTGCCACAGCTAGAAAAGGCTTCAGAGGGTAAGAGGTATGAGGTAGGGTCTACATCCATGGTTCTCAGAGTACGATCCCCAACCAACAGCAGCATTGGCATCTAATAAGAAATGTCCAGTCTCAGGTCCCACTCCAGGCTTCATGTATTAGTATTCTATTGCTGCTGTAACAAAGAACTAATAACTTCATGGGTTTTTAAAACCACAGTTTTATTATACTATGGTATTGGCAGGCTAAAATCTGAAATGGATCTCACTGGATTAAATCAAGGTGTTAGCTTGGCTGCATTCCTTTTGGAGGCTCTAGGGGAGAATTCATTTTTTCCTGGCCCCTTGGAGCTTCTAGAAGCCTCCCTCTATCTTTGGCTGTTGGCCAAGTCACTCCATCTTCAAAGCCAGCAATAGTAGGTTGAGTTTTTTTCACATTACATTACTCTAATCTCCTCTTTTGCCTCCCTCTTCTACATTTAAGTATCCTTGTGATTATATCAGGCCTACTTGAACACTTCAGGATAATCTCTGTATTTTAAAGTCAGTAGCAACCTTAATCCCACCTGCAAACTTAATTCCCTCTTGCTATGTCAGGTAACAACATATCCACAGGTCATAGAGATTAGGATGTGGATATCTCTGGGGACAATTATTCTGCCCTCTACTGATACTGTGTCAGATGAGGGGGTACAGGTACCTCTGATTTAACAAGTGTTCTAGCTGACAATGATGTACACTCAGGTTTGACAGCACTGGTTGACATCAATATTATTTGAATCAACTAATTCATAGAATACAGATGCCAATACTTGGTCACTGGAGAGAGTGAAGAATCAGGGGATTGCTGTGATGGTTAAACTGTATTTAAAAAAAACACAAGAGTCCATCAGGAATAAGTCACAAGGGTTCTTTTTCTGCTTAGTGTTTCTGAAGTCTGTACTCTATCCATGAAATCTTAGGTGCAGTAAGCCCCCTCCCTTCATGTCAATGAAGTGGAAAGAAAGCCCCAGAAGAGATGGCATTGGGAGATTAGGCGTAGCCACTGATGTCTTGCAGAGATGATGTACAAGAGGGAGAAACATCTTATCATGCCATTGATGATGTAAACCATGAGGCACCACAAATAGTACACTTCAAAATTCTTTGTAGTTAGTAGTAAAAGCCCATAGGCAGATAAAGAGAAGATAATTGTAACGATGTGACTCCGAACAGGGTAGGGTACAAAACAGAGACCATAAACAAAGGATACTGCTGTGGAGAGAAATGCTCGCCTCAGTGGTACCTGGCTGAGGTGTTGCTAAGTACCTTCTAGGAATGATTTGAAGTCAGTCATATTGGATACTGCATATTGCTTGTTGCATATTGTATGAATTAAGTGGCTAGGAAAATAATGAAGGTGTCTTTCTTTTTTCCTTTTTAAGATTATTACTTTCTCACTAGCCCAGGATAGCCACTTGTTTGGGGGGATAAAAGAAGATGTAGAGAGGTTAGGATATGTTGCAGAATTAGCTCAAAATTTGATCTCTGGCCTTCAACATATAAAAATTATGCAAGATATTTTTTTCCTGCCCTTTTAATACATCAAGGGTTAACCATTCATTTCTCTTTAAAAGGAAAAAAAAATTGCCAATTTTTTATTAAAGCCCAGCAATGAATGAGTAAGGAAGACAGAGGAAATGATCTCAGTCAATTGTTCTCAAACATTAGCTGCATCAGAATCATCCAGATAATTTGATAACATAGATATCCCTAGGCCCTACCCCAGAGATTCTGGCTTAGGAGAGGAAAACGTGCCTTTTTTCCATCCTGGAGTGTTTGCGAAACAGGAAGTGCAGAGGTAGAAAATGATAGAGCTGCAATATATGTTCCAATCTTCCTCTTTCCCAGGTTCAACCCAGAGAAGCTAAAATGAAATGAATTAGACAAATTAGGGCAAGTCAGAGGGCAGAGGGAGAAACCGTGTCCCCCAATTCCCTGCTCATGATTTTCTAAGATCTGTGCTCAGAGCCCCATGTCAATACAGTGCATCCCAGCCTAGATAAGAGAGCACAACAGTAGGGTAGGGGAGGCAGATGCCCTAGTTGGTGCCTCACGCTTCCTGTAGCCCCTGTAGTGGGGTTTCAGTGGGCCCACATAGCACAGAGGGCTGAGGCCAACCATGGTGGACTACTGGGCTTGGGACTGGATGGGGATGTGGCAGAGACTTGGTATTCCACAGCCACCTGAAGACAGAGGAGACCCTTTAGCCATGAGAGTTGGTTGATGATGCCAACAGAGCTTCACCGGAGCCAAAACAGCAGACCACAGGTTTCCTAGTCACAGACTTCAGGCTTGGATGCCAACATTGCCAAGGCCACCCAAAGACAAAGCATGGGTGAACAGTGAATGGAGGGGCCTCCAAAGACCTAATTCCACACAGTCACACAAGCCAGCCCACCTCCCCCAAAACACAGACACCCCACCAAATGCAGCCAGGGAAGGAACGAAGGAGACAGAAGACTAAGAATCAAGAGTGTTTGAGTGTAAAGATAACTCAAATCACTGATTCATGCTGAGTTTAAAACAGGTAGTCTACAAGTTCATTTATTAACAGTAATCAAGACTTTATTGTATATGCAAATGCCATAAAATGAATGATCCAGCTTGTGTCGATGTCTAGACACAGTGGCTGCCTGAAGATTTGAAAGTCTCTAGAGGGGTTGGTCACTTAGCATTGACCACCTGAGTAGGAGGGGCAGGGGACAGTCCCTGTGCTCCACAGTTGCCATCCCTCGGATATGCTACATTTTCCTGTTTTACTTAATGAATGTAAGCACAAATTCACAAAAAATCGTCAAACAGTCATCCTTTCCCAGAACCTAGAAATGTGTCTGTTAATGATAGAGATAAAGTGAAACATCCAACTTTAATTTCAGTCCTTAGCAATTTGGATCGATAATGACAATGTAATTGTCATTATCCTGTGGAGACTATGACTAAAGTGATGCACCCAATCTCTTTCTCTGCCTCAATGGACGTGAATAGCAGAGGAAGAAAGAGTTAGAAAAAACACCCTTCATACTTGAAACTCCATGCCAGGTTCTACACGTAACACAAAACAAATATGATGTGACATTCTCTAGGAAAAGTGCTGATATTCTGACCAGGAAGCCTTTGAAATGTGGGCTGCTTATGTGTTTGTCAAACAGGTTAAAATGGCAAGATCTGTGTCAAAATACCTTCTATTCCCCACTGTGATAGGAATCCAAAATCCCTGAGAGAAGTGCATCCCCAGAGAAGAGCCAGTATGCAACATGATTGACTAGACGCAGCCAGAAAAAGCATCTCCCACTAAAAGACCAGACCATCAAGAAGACCAGTACACTCTGAGCAGATCTGCAGATGAAGGGCATTGAGAGGAAACAGAAGGAGGAGAAAGATCCTGGGCTAAAAGAGGAGGAAGTTGGGAAACCTGTACTGGGCTGCCAACCACCAGGAATCATTTCTGGCCCCCAGCAGCTCCTGGGAAGTGGTGAGTTAAATAGGCAGGGAGTAGCCCACTACTACCATGGACCTCCAGAATTCTAGCTGCAGGAGACCCTATGCCTCCCACAGACATTTAAGCTGACAGGGGGAGCTTCCTGGAGGAGTGGTGTGAACAGGACTCCAGCCTGAATGATGCCTAGAGGATTTGGCATAGGAATGGCTACAGTGGAGCACAGTCACAGACACCCATCTGAGGCTTGCTGTGCTCCTTGAAGTCGCTTTGGCCCTTGTTGACCATCAGACCTGAACATATGAGGGCTGCCTTGAGATAGGGCCAGATGGATCTGAGAGCCGCTTGCTTGCCAGCCTCTCCTGGGATCCCTGCCTGGTCATACCTGCTTGCAGAACAGCCTTGGATGCTCAACCAAGGCACTTCCCAACAGCCACCACCATAGCTCCTTCACTGGCAGACCCCACCTGATGGCTGGAGAGCTTTAGCAGATGAATCCCCACAGCCTCCTCCCACCACTTTGCTGGTGCACACATGCAGACCTCATTGCTCCACTACCAGTTGTGCATGTGCATACAAACACTGCTGCATCACTGCCACCCTGCCATTGCCAGTGCACACATGCAAAACACAAACGTGATGAAGCACTTTTCCAGCATCCCCCATCAATGTGCTGTTACCAGTGGACTGGAAAAACTTCAGCCCCTCTAGCGCAACAGGTGTTTAACCCCAAGGGGCCAGAGAACAAAGCTGTGAGCCTGGCCCCAGACTGGGCAGGATTAGAGAACCCAGCACTGGAGCGTTGAGCTGATCCTTGGCCCCTGAAATCATCCAGAAGTGAAACCAGTCAACTAAAGCCAACTTATATCACAGAGAAACTCTCAAGAGCATCAAAGAACATAAAAGCAAAAACCCCATCTAAAGGATAGCAACTTCAAAGACTAAATGAACATCAGCCTACACAGATAAGAAAGAACCCGTGCAAGAGCTCTGGCAACTCAAAAAGCCAGGGTGTCTTCTTACCTCCAAACAACTGCACTAACTTCCCAGCAGTGGTTGTTAACCAGGCTGAAACGGTGGAAAAGACACCTAGAATTTAGAATCTGGATAGTAATGAAGATCATTGAGAATCAGGAGAAAGTTTGACACCCAATCCAAGGACTCTAAGAAATCCAATAAAATGATACAAGAGCTGTATGGAAAGATGACATAGGCATAAATAAAAGAACCAAACTGATTTGAAAGAGCTGAAAACCTCACTACAAGAATTTCATAACACAATAGGAAGTAATAGCAGAATAGACCAAGCTGAGGAAAGAATATCAGATCTCAGAAACCAGTATTTTGAATCAACTCAGTCTGACAAAAATAAAGGAAAATAAATAAGAAAGAATGAGCCAACCCTTTGAGAAATATGGGATTATGTAAAGAGACCAAACCTATGACTCACTGGAATTCCTGAAAGAGACCAAGCAACTTGGAAGACATATTTCAGGATATTGTTCATGAAAATTTCCCAAACCCTGTTAGGGAGATTGATATTCAAATTCAGGAAAATCAGAGAACCTCTGCAAGATACTATACAAGATCACCAGCCCCAAGACATATAGTTGTCAGATTCTCCTAGGTACATGCAAAAGAAAAAAGATTAAAAGCAGCTAGAGAGAAGGGACAGGTCACCTACAAAGGGAACCCCATCAAGCTAACAGTGGATCTTTTAGCAGAAATCCTGCAAATCCAGAAGAGACTGGGAGCCTATAGTCAGCATCATTAAAGAAAAGAAATTCCAACCAAGAATTTCATATCCAGCCAAAGTGAGCTTCATAAGCAAAGGAGAAATAAAATCCTTTTCATTTTCAGACAAGCAAATGCTAAAGGAATTTGTTACCACCAGATCTGCCTTACAAGATGTTCTTAAGGGAGTACAAAATGTGGAAACAAAAGACCATTATCGGCTACCGGAAAAACACACTTAAGTACGTAGACCGTTGACATTATAAAGCAACTCCACAATCAAGTCTGCATAAATAACCATCTGCACACATCAATAGTAACCTTCAACATAAGCAGGCTAAAAGCCCCACTTACAAAGTACAGAGTGGCAAGTTGGGTAAAGAAGCATGACCCATCCAACTGCTCTCTTCAGAAGAACCATCTCATATACAATGACAACCATGGATTTAAAGTAGAGCAATGGAGAAGAAAAATTTATCCAAGCAAATGAAAAACAATAAAGAGCAGGGGTTGCTATTCTAATTTCAGACAGAAAAGACTTTAACAATGATAAAAAAAAAAAAAAAGACAAAGGGCATTATATAATAATAAAGAGTTCAATTCAACAAGACAACTTAACTATCCTAAATATAGATGTACCCAACACTGGAGCACCCAGATTCATAAAACAAGTTCTTAGAGACCTATGAAGAGACTTAGGTAACTTAATAATAGTAGGAGACTTAAACACCCCACTGACAGTATTAAACAGATCATCGAGGCAGAAAAGTAACAAAGATATTCAGGATCTAAACTTGACACTTGATGAATTGAACCTAACAGACATCTGCAGAACACTCCACCCAAACAACAACAGAATATACATTCTTCTCATATGTACATGGCACACACTCTAAAACTAACCACTTGCAAGGCCATAAAACAATTCTCAATTAACTCGTAAAAACCAAAATCATACTCTCAGACCACAGCAGAATAAAAATAGAAAGCAATACTAAGAAGCTACCTCAAAGCCATACAATTACAAAAAAATTAAACAACCTGCTCCTGAATAACTTTGGGGTAAATAATGAAATTAGGCAGAAGTCAAGAGATTCTTTAAACTGATGAAAACAAAGATACAACACACCAGAATCTCTGGGACACAGCTAAAGCAGTGTTAAGATGAAAGCTTATAGCACTAATAACCTACATCAAAAAGTTAGATCTCAAATGAACTACCTAACATCACACCTAGAGGAACTAGAAAAACAAGAGCAAAACAACTTCAAAGCCAGCAGAAGAAAAAGTAACCAAAATCAGAGCTAAACCGAGCGAAACTGAGATATAAAAGCTATACAAAACTACAAAACCAAAAGTTTGTTCTTTGAAATAATAAATAAGATTAATAGATCTCTAGCTAGACTAATACAGAAGAAAAGAGAAAAGATCCAAATAAACATATTGAGAAAGGACGAAGGGGACATTACCAACAACCCCACAGAAATACACAAATCTCTGAGACTATTATGAACACTTCTGTGCACACAAACTAGAAAACCTAGAAGAATAAATAAATTTCTGGAAACATACAGCCTTCCAAGATTGCACCAAGAAATTGAATTCCTAAACAGACCAATAACAAATTCCAAAATTGAATCAGTAATAATAATAAAAATAAAACACCAACCAGAAAAAGCCCTGGACCAGAGAGATTCACAGCCAAATTCTATCAGATATTTAAAGCAGAGTTGGTACCCATCCAATTAAAACTTTTTCAAAAAATTTACAAAGAGGGACTCCTCCATAACTCATTCTGTGAGACCAGCATCATTCTGATACTGGTATCTGGCACAACACCCAGTGAAAAAAGAAAACTTCAGGCCAGTATCCTTGAAAACATAGATGCAAAAATCCTCAACAATAGATTAGCAAACCAAATCCAGCAGCCCATCAAAAAGCTAATCCACCATAATCAAGTAGGCTTTATTCCTGGGATGCAAGTTTGGTTTAACATACACAATTCAATCAGTGTGAGTCATCACATAAACAAAACCCAAAATAAAAACCACATGATCATCTCAGTAGATGCAGAAAAGACTTTTGATAAAATCTAACATACCTTCATATTTAAAAAACTCTCAAACTGGGCATATAAGAAACATAACTCAAAATAATAAGAAACATCTATGACAAAAGCATAACCAACATTATACTGAAAGGGCAAAAGCTAGAAGCATTCCTTGAGAACTGGAACAAGACAAGGATGCCCATTCTTACCATTTCTATTCAACATAGTACTGGAAATTCTAGCCAGAGCAATAAGGCAATAGAAAGAAATAAAAAAACGTTCAAATAGGGAGAGAAGAAGCCAAACTATGTCTCTTTGCAGGCACTATGATTTTATACCTAGAAAACAGCATAGTCTTTGCCCAAGGGTTGCTAGAGTTGATAAATAACTTCAGCAAAGTTTCAGATTACAAAATCAATGCACAAAAATCAGTAGCATTTCTATACACAAATAACACCAAAGCTGACAGCCAAATCAGGAACACAATCTCATTCACAATAGCCACAAAAAGAATAAAATACCTAGTAAGACAATTACTCAGGAAATGAAAGATCTCTACAATGAGAACTGCAAAACATTGCCAAAAGAAATCAGAGATGACATAAACAAATCAGAAGAAACAGTCCATCCACATAGGTAGGAAGAATCAATATCTTATTAAAATGGCAATACTGCCCAAAGCCATTTATAGATTCAGATCTATTCCTATCAAACTATCAACGATATTTTTCACAGAATTAGAAAAAAACTATTCTAAAATTCCAATGGAACTCAAAAAGAGCCTGAATAGCCAAAGCAATCCTAAGCAGAAAGAAAAAATTTGGAGGTATCACTTTACCCAATTTCAAACTATATAACAAGGCTATGGCAACTAAAACAACATGATACTGGTGGAAAAAAAAAAAAAAGATACATAGACCAATGGAACAGTATAGAGAGACCAGAAATAAGGCCACACACCTAAAACCATGTGATCATTGACACAGTCAACAAAAATAAGCAGTGGTGAAAGGACTCTATTCAATAAATGGTGTTAAGATAACTGGCTAGCCATATGCAGAAGATTGAAACTAGACACCTTATTTTCACCATATACAAAAATCAACTCAAGATGGATTAAAACTTAGATGTAAAACCAAAACTATAAAACCCTTGAATGAAACCTAGGAAATACCATTCTAGGCATAGGACATGGCAAAGATTTCATGATGAAGATACCAAAATCTGTTGCAACAAAACCAAAAATTGACTTATGGGACCTAATAAAACTAAAGTGCTTCTGCACAGCAAAAGAAACTATCAAGAGAGTAAACACACAGTCTACAGAATAACAGAAAATATTTGCAATCTATGCCTTTAACAAAAGTCTTTAGACTTCCAGAGTCTTTAAGAAACATAAAGAAATTAACAAGTGAAAAACAAGCAACCCCATAGGCAAAGGACACGAGCAGACACTTCCCAAAAGAAGACATACATGGAGCCAACAGTCACATGAAGAAAAAATGCTCATCATTAATCATTAGAGAAATGCAAATCAAAACCACAATGAGACATCATTTCACACCACTCAGAATGGCTATTGGTAAAAAGTAAAACAACAACAACAACAACAAACAGATACTAGTGAGGTTGTATAGAAAAGAGAACACTTACACAGTGCTGGTGGGAATGTAAATTAGTTCAGCCACTACTGTGGAAAGCAGTTTGGAGATTTCTCAAAGAACTTAAAACAGAACCACCATTTGACCCAGCAATCCCACTACTGGGTATATACCCATAGGAATATAAATCATTCCACCATAAAGAGACATGCACACATATGTTCATTGCAGCACTACTCACAATAGCAAAAACATGGAGTCAACCTAAATGCCCATCAACAGTGGACCACATCAAGAAAATGTGATACATATATATCATGGAATACTATGCAGCTGTAAAAAGTACCAAAACTCTGTCCTTTGCAGCAATATTGATGCAGCTGGAGGCTATTATCCTAAGTGAACTAACACAGGTACAGAAAAACAAATACTGCATGTTCTCACCTATAAGTAGTAGCTAAACACTGAGTACAAAGGGACACAAAGAAGGGAGCAATAGATCCTAGGACCTACTTGAGGGAGGAGGGTGAGAATCAAAACACTACATATTGGGAGTTGAATTAAGATAGCAGATAGGAGGCAGGTCTAGCTTGCAGCTCCCACTCAGATGAACAGAGCAGCAAGTGGAGACTCACACCATGAACTTTTTTTCTAAGAACTACTTCAGGAAGATACCAGGAAAGCCCAGAGAATCCACAGACCCTTTGGATCACCACTAAAGGCTCCTTGAGACACCAAAAACCTGTGAGTTGGCCTGCTTTCTCAATGGGGAGGCATGTGATCTGGGACAAGTTCTCAGCCTTAGTCACCAGCTGCCTGGAAATAGACCCAGTGCTGTTGTGGGGGGCATGGTGGAAGTGAGACTGGCCTTTAGGACTGCGGGCTGCATGGGAATGAGGTGAGGCCTGTGACTGCCAGCTTTTCCCCACTTCCCTGGCAACCTGTATGACTCAGCAGAGGCAGCCATAATCCCCCCATAAATATAACTTCATTGGACTGGAAATTATACCCCTATCCCCACAGCAGCCACAGCAAGACCCACTCAAGGAGAAGCTGAGCTCAGACATGCCCATTGATGTCCCAACCTGGTGGTCTTTCTCTGCTTGCCCTGGTAGTTGAAGACAAAGGTCATAATTGCTTGGGAGTTCTATGACCCTGCCCACCACCTGAGAAAGCTGAATACTTAACCAGGTGTTCATAGGGCAAGTTTGCATCCTCCCTATAGGACCATGGCTGATGTGATCTTGAAATCTTGAAAGTGCCACCTCCTGACTGAAGGACAACTAGCAACAAAACCAGCACACTAAACAAAAACACAACAAAGGACCCTCACAGAGTCACTTAACTCTCCTGCTACCTCCACCAGAGCAGGTGCTGGTATCCACGGCCTCAAGATCTGAAGACAGATCATATCACATCACAGGACTATTTGCAGACACTCTCCAGTACCAGCCCAGAACCCGGTAGCTCTGCTGGGTGGTTAGACCCAGAAGAGCAAAAATAATCACTACAGTTTGGCTCTCAGGAAGCCCCACTCCTAGGGGAAGGAGAAGACATCAAGGGAGCACCCCACGGGACAAAAGAATCTGAACAGCAGCCCTTGAATCCCAGATCTTCCCTCTGACATAGTCTATTCAAATGGGAAGGAACCAGGAAAACAATTCCGGCAATATGACAGAACGAGCTTCTTTAACATCCCCAAAAGATTATATCAGCTCATCAGCAATGGATCCAAGGCAAGACAAAATCTCTGAATTACCAGAAAAAGAATTTAGAAGGTGTATTATTAAGCTAATCAAGGAGCCACCAGAGAAAGGTAAAGTCCAACTTAAAGAAACAAAAAACATGATACAGGATATGAAGGGAAAACTCTTCAATGAAACAGATAGCATAAACAAAAAACAATCACAACTTCTGGAAATCAAGGACACACTTAGAGAAATGCAAAATACTCTGGAAAGTCTCAGCAATAGAATCGAAAAAGCAGAAGAAAAAACTTCAGAGCTTGAAGATAATTTTTTTTAATTAACCCAGTTCATCAAAGATTAAAAAAAAGAATTTTGGGAAATGAACAAAGCCTTCAAGAATTGTCCAAACCTAAGAATAATTGGTGTTCCTGAGGAAGAAGAGAAAAATGTAAGTTTGGAAAACAAATTTGAGGGGATAATCAAGAAAAACTTCCCTGGCCTTGCTAGAGATCTAAACATCTAAATACCTGAAGATCAAAGAACACCTGAGAAATTCATTGCAAAAAAAATCATCACCTAGGCACGTAGCCATCAAGTTATCTAAAGTCAAGATGAAGGAAAGAATCTTAAGAGCTGTGAGGCAAAAGCATCAAGTAACCTATAAAGGAAAACCTATCAGATTAACAGCAGATTTCTCAGCAGAAACCCTACAAGCTAGAAGAGATTGGGGTCCTATTTTTAGCCTCCTTAAAACAATTATCAGCCAAGAATTCTATATCCAGTGAAACTAAGCTTCATAAATGAAGGAAAGACACAATCTTCTCTAGACAAACGAATGCTGAATTTGCCACTACCAAGCCAACACTACAAGAAGTGCTAAAAAGAGCTCTAAATCTTAAAACAAATATTTGAAATACACCAAAATAGAACTTTCTTAAAGCATAAATCTCGCAGGATCTATATAACAATAACACAATGAAAAAGAAAAAAACAAGATATTCAGGCAACAAATAGCATGATGCATAGAATAGTACCTCACATCTCAATGCTAACATTGAAGGTAAATGGCCTAAATGATCCACTTATATATACAGAATGGCAGAATGAATAAGAAACCAACCAAGTTTCTGCTGTCTTCAGGAGACTCACCTAACATATAAAGACCCACATTAACTTAAGGTAAAGGGATGGGAAAAGATTTTCCATGCAAATGGACACCAGAAGCCAGCAGGAGTAGCTACTCTTATATCAGACAAAACAAACTTTAACACATTGGAAGTTTACAAAGACAAAGAGGGATGTTATGTAATGATAAAAGGCCTAGTCTAACAGGAAAATATCACAATTCTAAATTTATATACACCTAACATTGGAGCTTCCAAATTTATAAAACAATTACTATTAGGCCTAAGAAATGAGATAGACAGCAACACAATAATAGTGGGGGACTTTAATACTCCATTGACAGCACTAGACAGATCATCAAGGCAGAAAGTCAACAAAGAAACAATGAACTTAAACTAAACCCTACAACAAATGAACTTAATGGATATTTATAGAACATTCTACTCAACAACTGCAGAATATACATTCTATTCATCAGCATATGGAACATTGTCCAAGATAGATCATATGATAGGCCACAAAACAAGTCTCAGTACATTTAAGAAACTCAAAACTATATGAAGTACTCTCTCAGACCACAGTGGCATAAAATTGGAAATCAACTCCAAAAGGAACCCTCAAAACCATGCAAATACATGGAAATTAAATAGACTGCTCCTGAATTATCATGGGGTCAACAATGAAATCAAGATGGAAATATAAAAATTGTTTGAACTGAATGATAATAGTGACACAACCTATCAAAACCTCTTGGATACAACAAAAGTCGTGCTAAGATGAAAGTTCATAGCACTAAATGCCCACATTAAAAAGTCTTAAAGAGCACAAATAGACAATTGAAGGTCATACCTCACGAAGCTGGAGAAACAAGAACAATCCAAACTCAAATTCAGCAGAAGAAAACAATACCGAAGATCAGAGCAGAATTAAATGAAATGGAAATAAGCAAACAAAAAACAAAATAAAAGATAAATGAAACAAAAAGCTGGCTCTTTAAAAATACAAATAAAACTGATAGACCATTAGTGAGATTAACCAAGAAAAGAAGAGAGAAGATCCAAGTAAGTTCAACTAGAAACAAAATGGTATATATTACAACTGATACCACAGAAATATGAAAGATTATTCAAGGCTACTATGAAAACCTTTACATAAATAAACTAGAAAACCTAGAGAAGATGGATAAATTCCTGGAAACATGCAACCCTCCTAGATTAAATAAGGAAGATATAGAATCTCTGAACAGATCAATTACAAGCAATGTAATTGAAATGGTAATTTTAAAAATTGCCAACAAAAAAGTCCAGGACCAGTCAGATTGACAGCTGAGTTTTATCAGATATTCAAAGAAGAATTGGTGTCAATCCTATTGACACTATTCCAAAAGACAGAGAAAGAGAGAACCGTCTCTAAATCATTCTTTGAAGCCAGTATCACCCTAATACCAAAACCAGGGAAAGACATAATAAAAATTAAAAAAATAACTACACACCAATATCCCTGATGAACATAGATGCAAAAATCCTTAGTAAAATATTAATGAAACAAATCCAACAGCATATCAAAAAGATAATCCACCATGATCAAGTGGGTTTCACATCAGGGATGCAGGAATGGTTTAACATACATAAGTCAATAAATGTGATACACCACATAAACAGAATTAAAAGTAAAAATCACATGATTATCCCAATAGACACGGAAAAAGCATTTGACAAAATCCAGCATCACTTTGTGATTAAAACCCTCAGCAAAATCAGCATAGAAGTGATACACCTCAAGGTGATAAATGCCATCTATGACAAACACACAGTCAACATTATACTGAATGGGGAAAGGTTGAAAGCATTCCCCCTGAGAACTAGAAGACAAACATGCCCACTTCTTTTCAACACAGTACTGGAAGTCCTAACCAGAGCAATCAGAAGAGAAACAGGTAAAGGGCATCAAAATTGGTCAAGAGGAAGTCAAACTGTTGCTGTTTACTGATGATATGATCACATACCTAGAAAACCCTCAAGCCTCATCTAAAAAGCTCCTAGAATTGGTAAATGAATTCAGTAAAGTTTCAGGAGACAAAATTCATATACACAAATCAGTAGCTCTGCTATACACCAACAGCGCCCAAGCTGAGAATCAAATCAAGAACTCAACCCCTTTCACAATAGTTGCAAAAAATTAAAATAAAATACTCAGGAATATACCCTAACCAAGCATGTCAAAGACTGCTACAAAGAAAACTACAAAACACTACTGAAAGAAATTACAGATGGCACAAGCAAATGGAAACACATCCCATGCTCGTGGATGTGTAGAATCAATATTGTAAAATGACCATACTGCCCAAAGCAATGTACAAATTCAATGCAATTCCCATCAAAATACCACCATCATTCTTCACGGAACTAGAAAAAAAACTCTAAAATTCATGTGGAACCAAAAAAGAGCCTGCACAGTCAAACCAAGACTAAACAAAAAACAAATATGGAGGTATCACATTACCTAACTTCAAACTATTCTGTAAGGCCATAGTCACCAAAACGGCATGGTACTGATATAAAAACAGACACATAGACAAATGGAACAGAATGGAGAACTTAGATATAAAGCCAAATACTTACAGCCAAAGAATCTTTGGCAAAGCAAGCAACAACGTAAAGTGGGGAAAGGAAACTTTATTCAACAAATGGTGCTGGTATAATTGGCAAGCCAAATGTAGAAGAATAAAACTGGATCCTCATCTCTCACCTATACAAGAATCAACTCAAGATGAATCAAAGACTTAAATCTAAGACCTGAAACCATAAAGATTATAGAAGGTAACACTGGAAAAACCCTTCTAGAAATTGGCTTAGGCAGACTTTATGACCAAGAACCCAAAAGCAAATGCAACAAAAACAAAGATAAATAGATGGAACTTAATTAAACTAAAAAGCTTCTGCACAGCAAAAGAAATAATTAGCAGAGATAACAGGCAGCTTACAGAGTGGGAGAAGATCTTCACAATTTATACGTCTGACAAAGGACTAATATCCAGAATCTACAAGGAACTCAAACAAATCAGCAAGAAGAAAACAAACAATTCCATCGAAAAGTGAGCTAAGAACATGAATAGACAATTATCAAAAGAACATATACACATGGCCAACAAGCATACGGAAAAATGATGAACATCACTAACAGGGAAATGCAAATCATATAATCATTTTATATATGTGTGTGTAGATATATATATATACACACACACACACACACCATGGAATACTTCTCAGCCACAAAGAGGAACAAAATAATGGCATTTGCAGCAACCTGGATGGAACTGGAGACCATTATTCTAAGTGAAGTAACTCAGGAATGGAAAACCAAACATCATATGTTCTCACTCATATGTGGCAGCTAAGCTATGAGGACACAAAAGCATAAGAATGATACATTGGACTCTGGGGACTCAGAGGAAAGGGTGGGTGTAGTGAGGTATAAAAGACTGTATATTGGGTACAGTGTACACTGCTTGGGTGATGGGTGCACTGAAATCTCAGAAATAACCACTAAAGGAGACAGGGTGCAGTGGCTCATGCCTGTAATCCCAGCACTTTGGGAGGCCAAGGATGGCAGATCACAAGGTCAGGAGACCGAGACCATCCTGGCTAACATGGTGAAACCCTGTCTCTACTAAAAATACAAAAAAATTAGCCGGGCGTGGTGGCGGGTGCCTATAGTCCCAGCTACTCAGGAGGCTGAGGCAGGAGAATGGTATGAACCTGGGAGGCGGAACTTGCAGTGAGTCGAGATTTCACCAGTGCGCTCCAGCCTGGGCAACAGAGCGAGACTGTCTCAAAAAAAAAAAAAAAAAAAAAAAAAAAAAAAAAAAAAAAAAAAGAAAAAAAAAAAAAAAGAAAAAAAAAAAAAAAAAAAGAAAGAAAGAAAGAAAAAAAGAAAGAAAGAAAGAAAGAAAGAAAGAAAGAAAGAAAGAAAGAAAGAAAGAAAGAAAGAAAGAAAGGAAAAGAAATAAGCACTAAAGAACATATTCATGTAAGCAAACACCACCTGTTACCCCAAAAAACCTACTGAAATATAAATTTTTTTTAATTTTAAAAGGAAAAAAACTACCTGTTGGGCACTATGTTTATCACTTTGACAAAGCAATCTGTACATCAAATCCCTGTGACGGCCAATTTATCCATGTAGGAAACGTGCATGTATACCATATACCACCTGAAACTAAAATAAAAGTTGGAAAAAAATAAAAACTAAGAACTACGTCCCACTTGGGAATCAGAGCAGTCACACCATAGGAATTTCAGGGGCACCAGGTTTCTTTGCCAAACACGTCACGAAGTTTCAGCAAAGCTGCAGGGAAATATTTGTTTGGAAACAACAGTAGTTGTTTGTTTGCTTGCTTGTTTGTTTTGGAGTCCACCTATTTAACCTATTGAATCATCCCAGTGAAGAATAGAACCCCTAAGCACTGATGACTAGTAGAGTGGATAAGTGAAGCCTTTTTCAGCTTATCGTACCTGGTGCAAACATTGCACAATTGTCCTGCCAGTAGTTAACAATTGGGTGAAAATGTGTTTTTTCCTCTGTATTTCTTCCAGTTGTTAGATTACTTTTTCCATATTCCCTAGGTATCAGATGTTTTTTAATTTCCTGAATGTATGCTTTTGCAAAATAAATGGTGTTTGCTGAAATGTGTATGGTCTAAGTGCACAGCTAAACTGTGGGTATCTAGAATAAAAAACTCCTTTAGGTCTGACCCATTTACAAAATGTATTCTGGGCCTATTTTTTTTTCTTTTAGATCCACACCAAATCTGTTATTAAATCATGTTTGAGTTTCAGAGATTATTTACAAATAACTTCTGTTCATGCTATGGTTTAATTAAAAAAATACGTAACATTCATGTATATTAAACATTAGATAGAAGAATTGTGGTGATGAAACTTTAGTTTGTCTTGCCCATTTTGAAGAAGCTATTCTTTCTGAATATGGAGTTTGGCTCCATGTGATAATTTGCCTATTCTAGAGGATTCAATAAATGCTATGTAATTATGATTTCATATTTAATGTATATGCACCAGAATCTAATGAATGTGCGGCACACCATCAATTAATCAAAGTGCTTGAGAGGAGGATAGTCCTTCCAGATGATTGAATTTACTGGTAAATTCAGGCTTTAATGGTAAATCCTTTTACTGTTACCTTTGTTAAAAATCCGCCTAAAATGTATTACTTCATAGTACAATGTACCAAGGATTAACATTTGATATTCACAAAAAAATTGTCCTTTACCTGCCTCGTTTCTATCAGTCTACACACCAGTTCTCCTTACAGAGTATTGGAAATGCAGAGATGGCTGTTGCTTTGAGTCTGGGATGTATAATTTGCTTCTTTCTCCTTAACAATGAAGTAGAGCAAAATATCTCAGTTAATTGGAAGTCTTTATTAATTGGATCTCTCTTTATTGTCTTTGCAAGAATAGTTTTTGCAAGTTCCAAATTGCGTAACAGGGAGTTCTTTTTTTCAACAAAAAGGAAATTCCCAGGTGAAAGCATTGTGCTTAATGAACTTTCAAACAGGTGCTTCTGTCAGGAGAGAGCCTCATTCTTGAAAGCTTTATGGACCAGGCTAGAATTATAACCAGTGATAACACCAGCCTCAGCCCAGGACAGGTGTTGTCATTCTTTTCAGATGCTTATCTTAACATGGAATAAAGTCGAGTCTATAAAACAGGGGTGGGAATTTCACTAGGGCAGATTTGGGCTGGATCATAAAATGTCAGTCCTGTGTCCACACTGCTTGTGTGTGAGCCCTCTAGAGAACCTTCCAGAAATGTGACCAAGAACCTCAATCTCCCATGTGTGTGTATGGCAGGGGGAGGGGATGTGCATTTTTAATGTACCATAATGGATTAAAATTTATGAACATTAAGTGAAGACATATTTTATGTTTTCAACTCCACTATCAGAGGCCAAAGGGATCTGAAAGTAGTTACAAAAGTTAGTCCTTGTGCTCAGAAACATTAATCTTCCGGGTTAATAAAAATGGGCAATGTAACATCACCAAGGAACATTTAATTACTGGAACTGTGTTTCTAGAAGAGGTGTTCACAGATTTATCAACACCAAGGCCGGGAGTTTGGTTCATCATCTTTGTAGCTAACTAAGAAAAGCCATGTTTTAAATTACACATTGGACCACATAACTCCCCTACATTAAACCTTCTTCCATTTCAGACACATTTTGAATTCTATGGGGTTCTATGTGTCTGTCTGTCTATGGATCACAGAGTCAGACTCCTTTTGGGCCACCAGCCAACCTGTTCCCTAGTTCAGGTCACACTAGCTTTTTTAAAAGTTCTCCTGAACATATTGGATCCCACCCCACACCCTATTTAAGAACCTTCCCAATTGCTGTGTTCTGCACCTGTGACGTCCTCACCCTGCTTGCCTTGCCAACTTTCCACTAGATGTCACACAAAATGTCAGCTCCTACAGTCCTCCCTTGACTGCCCCCTTCACTCATCCATTGCGTGCCAATTTTCCTCTTAATGGCTTTTCTTCATTAAACTTCTCAGAAATTGCACCTAAATATATGTTTGAGTATTTAGAGTTTTTTGCTCCCATTAGCCTATCTATATAATCCGTGAAAAGGGGAACCACATCATTATTGTTTACTTCTATGTTCTCAATCCCCAGCGCAGTTAGTAACATATGGGAAATATTTAATAAATATCTGTTGGATGAATAAAAGACTGAATCAATAAACAAAACACAAAATAATGTGAGATAATCAGACATAGACTGCATGTGCCCTTAAATTATGCTGTTAACAATAAACACCTTCATCAAGTGATTTCTATCACTTGTTAATTTATTCATTAAATATTTATTGATTGCCTGCTATGTGCTGGATATTGTGCCAGGTATTGAGAATTCATCAGTAGAGTGAACAGAGCTCTGGTGCTAAAATCCTGGCTCCACCAATTACCAGTCACGTGACTTTGGTTACTTAATCTCTGGAGACCTAAGTTTTCTCATATGCAAAAGAGAATCATGTAATAATACGTAACTTTGATGGTTGTTGTGAGATTTTGAAGAGTGAATACAAGTAAAGAAATTAGAACAGTGGCTAGCACATACAAATGCTGTCTATGTGTCAACTACTCTTGGGGAACAAAGTGATTGTCTACCAGACCAGCTGAAGATGCTGGAAGGAACAGTAGGCCAAAGGGCAGCAGGCTGATGCTTTCATTCTCATTTAGTCCTTTGCTAGGACTGGGTCTCAGTTTCCTCATTCGCAAATTGTAGAGCATAGTATCTGCCATTCACAAATGAGAGGGTCTCCAGGGAGATAATGTAAACTGCAAAACACAACACTGTTATAAACTAGCATTTTTTCAAGGGTAACACCTTTATTTCACTTGGCTTATCTTAAAAACTCAAGGTTTTCTATCACCATCCATTCTTTTTAAGTGCTCATTATACTTTATTTGCTGGTTTTAAATGTCAAATATCATACCGGGGCACTGTCCATCTTTTTCCAGTGTTTCTTTTTTCATTTCTATGAAAATCTAAATAAGAATTGATATCCTATCTGTAATATTAGGCATTGCAATATTTTGAGTTTGCAACGGGAGCTCAGCTAGATTTTCAATAACGTATGTGTGTTTTCTTGGCCTCTTTTTATAAGTCTATTATTATTATTACTATTACTACAATAATAGCATTCTTCTTATCTAAAATTGTGAAAAGTGGGCATATTTTCAAACTCTTGGGCAGCATTTTTAAGGGAGTTAGTCATTGTTACCCATTGCTCAAGTAAATTAAAATGTAATAGTCTATGTTATCCCACATGGGTTATGGAGAAAACGCATAATTTCCCAGGAGTGTAAGGAAGGGTGGGAGTATTGGACTAAATAATCTTGTTTTCTAGATGTAATTTGATACTTTCTCATTGGAGTTTATACAGTGCACCCCACCCCACCAGTAATACTCTGACCTCTTTTTCAGGTTTTGGTTGGTTGTTTTTATTTTGTTTTTATTTGTTTCTGCATTTTACTCATATCACTATAATACCAGAAATTAAAAATTAAACAGCTCTGACTCACATCACTTATCACAGAGAGTAGTTCATAAATAGACATTTGATAAATTCATGTCACATTTATAAAACTTTCTACTCTTTTGGTATACAGAAGTTTTAGGTACCGAGAAACATCACACTCTTATTCATCATTTCTTACCTTGCTTTCTATGCAAAAAATACTGGGTGAGCTTTTAGGGAGTCTCACCTGTAAAGTAATTTTATGTCCCCAAAAAGTAAGAAATCTGTTGTTATATTATTATTGGCATCCTTGTCATTATTTATAATAATTATCTTAGGAAAGAACTTGCCATTTCTGGATGGTCTATAATCCCAAAATAATAATCATAGCAACCGCCATAATAATGAGCAATATAATAACCATTCATTAAGACAGTGATTCATAATCTTAACCATTATCACATTATGTTTAATTATGATGACAGTGGTGAAAATTACTATTTCCAGCTATTGAGAATGCAAGGAATTTCCGAACTCAAGGGAGGAAAGTAAAAATAAAAAAATTAATGAAGCTTTTTTTCTTAATAATCTCTAGAAGAAACTATTGAAAAATTAAACTTAAAAGTGCAAAATTTGTCTTGATTTAACTCATATTCACCTGTCTGATTTCTGATAGAGAGACATGAAGTTTTCAGGTTGTTTAAAACCTATTTGTGTGACTTTTCCTCCCAAATTTCCACCAAAAACATTTTGCTGTGTTCCAAACCAAAAATAATTAGGAACAATCCTGACAGGAGAATGCGCCTCCTTAAAAGTCATAGCATGTGTTTATGACAAAGCTGGAGGACTGTGTTTGGCTTGGTCATTGCAGGAAACATCACATAAGAACAAGGGAAGACAGACGTCTTGGCTTACCAGTGAGCTGTAAAAACTTAACAGCCTTGTCTGGGAAGAAAACAAAAGAGAATGTTTTGTACTGTTGGTTGCTGAGAGTCCTTTTAGGCATGACATAAAAAATGCAACTATGCAATCATGATCGCATTATTTAAAATCTATATGTGACTATCATATATATGTAATGTACATATCTATTGTTTATTTACAATAGCATAGATTACTGATTTAGTAATAAAAATATGTTGGAAATTATGGAATCTGAGTGATGCATATAGCCTTCCTGCTCCCCACCCAGCCTCCAATACCAAATTCCTCATCCAGGGAGAAGGGGAAGAAGTCGGGTTTTCCTGTGTGCCAGGCATTCTGACAGGCAGTGAGAATACAACAGCAAGCAAGGAATTGCCTTCATAAACTTACAGAGTGTGAAGAAAATAGATAATTAAACATGAAATCACAAGCCACTAGGAAAGGTGCCATAGTCCCAGCCCTGAGGACATTGGAGGGTCTCAGCAGGCTTGGGATGGCAAAAAAGTCATCAAGGTTGGGACCTGGAAGGAGGACAGGAGTTTTCAAGCAAAGGGAAATGTAGCAGAGATTTCAAGGGAAGGAAGTAAAAGTATTTGGAGTATACACAGGAGCCCGATGAAGGGCATTAGGAGAAAACAAAGGGGTTTTATTTTTGCCCTCAGTGAGATAGTTAATCCAGGAAGGGGCTGGATGCAGTGGTTCATGCCTGTAATCCTAGCATTTTGCAAAGCCAAGGAGGGAGGATTGCTTGAGTCCAGGAATTCAAGACCAGCCTGTGCAACATGATGAGACCCCATGTGTACAAAAAAAAAAAAAATGAAAACATTATTAACTTGAGAGGCTGAAGTGAAAGGATTGCTTGAACCCAGGAGGTTGAGGCTCCAGTGAGCTGTGATCATGCCACTGCACTCCAGCTTGGTGGCAGAGGGAGACTGTCTCAAAAATAATTTTTTTTAAAGGAAAGAAAAAGAAAATCCAGGAAGGGTTTATTTGGGGAGTGATATTATCCGATCTGTGTTTTAGAAAGACAAACAAATCTGGCCATGGTAAAGAAAGGAGCAGACTTCAGTTTCTGACACCGTGACTGACTAGAGATTTTCAAGGGTCAAAATAACTAGATGTTGCATTCAAAGTAAGTTTTCTCATGTGTTTGTTTTGTTTTAATTGCTGGGCTTTCAGGAAGTATGGAAAAAGAAAAAGAAAACTTACCATATTTTAGATCAGTGGTTTTCAAAATATGGTTCATGGGCTCCTACTATTTCCCCTAAATTTTTCAGGGAATTGAAGAGTTTAAAACTATTTTCACAATAAGCAGTCATTGGTCTCCCCCTCACCCCCCATTGTATGAACATTAGCAGTGACTGTGCACAGGCAGCTGTGGATGACAGGGCATCAAGGCTACGGGGCAAAGCAGGAGCCTCTTCATCTCCATACACTCACAATTAAAAAAAAAAAAAGCCAAATTCACATAAGAATTAAAAACTTTTGCCTTGATGAGGCAAAAAAATAATTTTGTTTCTATCTACCCTGGAGAGTCAGTCTTTTCAGTATTCTCTGCGATGACACAGGAAGTTTACAGAAAGCAATTCTATCCCTCACAGGAGTAGGAACATTGTCTTCAGGAAAAACACGTGAGATTCCTTCAGTCATGAACTGAACTAACAACTTTTTTTCATAAAGTGTCATTTTTACTTGAAAGAACAACTGAAAACCTGTAATTACCCAGACTTGGGTATTTGTCCGACATTTTCTTGAAAATGAATGAGGTGAGCTTGTCACTTCATGAAAAACGACTGACAATATTTGTTGCCAATGATAACCTGAAGTTTTCAAATAATAATTATAATTTTGGGAAACTTGTACCCCCCACAGTGAGCTTGGCAGCTTCTTGATAATTAAAGACTTTTCTGATGCAAGCAGTGAATTCTTAACAAATGTGCTTTTTTATACTATATAATAAAATGTGCCAATATTTGAAAGACCTGCATAGCTCAGTGAAAACCAATATTGTCCAAATTGTCCAATACAGGAACTGTAAAGTCACATGTAGGTAAAAGATCCATCGAAATTGTAAGATAGACCAAATGTATTTTATATAACAGAACAAAAAATTCATTGACAAAAGTACAGATTTTACATTACAACTAACCTTTCAGAAACTACCAGTTACAGAGTTCTGGTATTGTATTAAAGAATATCCACAATTACCTGGAAAGGCTACTGAACACTCCTCCCTTTTCCAACTACATCTCATCTGTGAGGCTGGATTTTTTTTTCAGATACTTGAACTAAAACAACATATTATAAAGACTGACTACAGAAGCAACTGGGTTATTTAGCCAGACATTTAAAAGATTTGCAAAAGAATAAGCCAATGCCACTCTTCTTATAAGTTTTTTACTTTGTTCTGAAAACATAGTTTCTTTTCATAAAACATTATTTATATTGACATGGAATGAGATTTACTAATATATTTAAATGAATTATAATGATGCAAAAATTTCAAGATTTTCATTTTTGGGTGTTGGATAAATTCAATAGGATATAGTTTCACATTAAGAAGCTTTTTGGGGTCACTAGTTTTAAAGATTATACTCTTAAGTATAATAGAAGACCGAAAGTCCTCATAAAGTAGATCCTCAAAAAAATATTTAAGGGTCTTAAAACCAAAATATTGAAAACTGTTGTATTGTATATCTGAATAAAATTACTAAAATTATATGCTATATTGTATATATTGTATATCTGATCCTCAAAAAAGGATTTTAAAGGGTCCTAAAACCAAAATCTTTAGAACTGCTCTACTGTTAATCTGAATAAAATCATTACATTCCAAGAGTCATAGTCTAAAAGCACAGCCCAAGACAAAGACTTGTGTGGAGATTTTTTTTTTTTGGCAATGAGATACCAGAAACACAGAGAAAGAAAACCAAGGAAATTAGCACTCAAAGGATCTCAGGGAACGTTCTGTTCAGCTTTATGAAATACAGCTTTATGAAATACAAAATGGATTGCATATATGACAGCGACCACGTAAGATTATAATGGAGTTGAAACATTCTTATCGCCTAGTGACATCATAGCCATCATAACATCGTAGCACAATGCATTGCTCATGTGTTTGTGGTGATGCTGATGTCAACAAACCTATTGTGCTGCCAGTCATATAAAAGCATAGCACATCCAGTTACATACTATACGTAATACTTGATAAGGATAATAACTGTGTTACTGCTTTATGTATTTGTTATACTTTACTTTTTATTACTATTTTAGAGTGTGCTCCTTCTACTCATAAGGAAAAAAAAAACCTGTAAATCAGCCTCAGGCAGGTCTTTCAGGAAGTATCCAGAAGAAGGCATTATTATCATAGCAGATGACAGCTTCATGCATGTTAGTGCCCTGAAGCTCTTCCAGTAGGAAAAGAGGTGGGAGTGGAAGACAGTCACATTGGGGATCCTGGCCCTGTGTGGGCCTAGGCTAATGTGTGTTTGTATCTTAGGTTTTAACAAAAATAGTTTAAAAAATAAAAATTAAAAAATTAAAAAATAGAAAATAAATTATGTAGAATAAAGCTATAAAGAAAGAAAATATTTTTGTTTAGCTATACAATGTGTGTTTTAAGCTAAGCATTATTACAAAAGAGACAAAAAGTTTAAAAAGTAAAACTATTATAGTAATCTAAAGTTAATCTGTTATTTAAGAAAGAAAATTATTTAAATAAATTTAGTGTAGCCTAAGAGCATCTTCTTTAAGAAGTGTACAGTAGCATACGGTAATGCTCTAAGCATTCACTTTCACTCACCACTCATTCACTGACTCATCCAGAGAAGCTTCCAGTCCTGTAAGCTCCATTCATGGTAAGTGCCCTATATAGGAATGCAATTTTTTATCTTTTATACCCTATTTTTAGTATACCTTTTCTATTTTTAGATATGTTTAGATACATAAATACTACTGTGCTGCAATTGCCTATAGTATTCAGTATAGTAACATGCTGTGCAGGTTTAAAGTCTAGGAGCCATAGGTTATACCATGTAGCCTAGGCATGTAGTAAGTTCTACCACTTAGGTTTGTGTGAGTGCACTATGATGCACAATGACAAAATGCCCTAGTGACATGTTTCTCAGTACCTATCCCTGTTGTCAGGGGCACATGACTGCACTCCTTAGAACTGTCACCCATAGCCTGAAATGCAGAAAGCATGAGTCCCTTAGCTTCCTTCCCTCCTTGTTCAAAGTAACCTTAGCAGCCCTTTCCCTCCTGCATTTTCTGGTTGCCAGAGCATGAGTTCCCCTGAGCATCCCACACCACAATGTCCAAGAAGCCCCAAGGCAAGAAGTAAGAGGTATGTGGCAGCTATTCCAAGGCATGGTGTTGTAAGCTTGCACCTGAGTGAAGCTACTGGAAGACTGCATAGGTCTGGTTGTTGCAGAGTAGGCTGGAGTTAAAAGATAAGGGTGAGAAAATGTGAAGTACCCAAAGGGTGCCACATAATCCACCTGCTCAAACCCCTTGATCTCTTTATGCCCTCCATTAATTTCATTCAGTCATGGAGTCCCTTTCAGAATGGTGACCCAACAAAATCTCTTCCAAAATTGAATGCAAGACGGCTAGTGGAGCAAGCTGTGGGCTGTAGACCCCTATAGCTATGGTCCCAAGGCTCTATGATTGCTATCATCATCTTCCTCATCCATCCTTATTCTTGACCAGCACTTGTGCTGGTCTAGGTTGTTGACAAGACTTTTGTAATTGATATATCTGTGTCCTTAGTGGACTTTTCTTTCTCAGACTATGGCTGCTGTAAATGCTCATTCAATTAGGTCACCAGGTCCAGGAGCAACAAGACACACCTCAACAAATATCCCTGCCCCTGTCTAGCAGCAACCCTAGCTCTACACAGCAAGCAGGGTCAATTTCTCCCCAGCCCCTAGTGACCCAATGGTCGTCATAGCTTCAAGTTCAAAGGAACATCACACTTTGTCTCCTGGTGGAAGCATCCACCCCCACCCCAACCTGGGGATCCAGAATATCTAACCCAGCAATATAATATTCTGCAAGCTGGGAAACCAATCCCACTTCCGCCTCTAGGTTCCTGAACTCGTTCGTTCTAATAGGATTATAGCACCTTAGAGCAGCCACTTGTTTACTGCATGTACTGCAACCTGTAGAATACTGTCCATTCTGCAGGGTCCTCAAGCAGACCCTTAACTGAGTATTTAAGAGGTTACTCCAACTTTCTGTAAATCTTGTTGATTCTGAGCAATGAGATAAAACAAGTGGATCCTTATGGTCATGTATCCATTTTTGCAACTACCGGGTCATGAAATCAGTCTCTTCATTCAGAGCATTATATAAGATTCCATGGTGAGATACCTGGCATTCTGTAAGCCACCAGATTGCAGTGATGGCAGAGTCAAGGGGGACATATTCATATAAGGTGTAGAAGTCACACCTGCATTCCAGATAGAGGGATTTAATAGAATCAACCTGCCACTAAGAGCCTAGCTGGTCTCCTCAAGGAACTGGATATCCTTTTGTGGAACCTTGGCCTCAGTTGAGGTCTGCAGGATAAACGTGCTTCCTTACAGCAAGGGGAGGGAGGTTACATCTGCCAGCCAGAGGGGCCCAAGAGGAAGTCTGAGATTCAAGATTCTCAGGCTCATCCACTCAGATGTTCCATCCTGGGTCTCCAGGTCCCACTCATTTCTTATCAGGACCCTGATTCTGATTTGGAGACCTGTGGAGGTTATACAATTTGTTTTCTTAATTGTGGCATTTAAACAAATTAGGTTTGCTGCTAGATCGCTTGTGCTTGAATTTTGTCTTTTTTTTAAAACACCTTTTAGTCTCCTTATAAGTAATATTAACTCTTTTATTACTTATAGAGACTTATACTTACTCTATTAGGTTTTATTTGTGATTTTTAGGTAGGTATAGATTCTATTATTTGATGGTAGTAGCAATAATATTTTCAAAATTGAATTTGGAATTATATTTATCTGATTGGCCAAGTAAAAATCTAATGCATATTTTCATTTCCCCTTAGTAAGATGGATAAATTTATTATGCCTTTACTCTCGATTCACTCACTTTATGGTTTTTGTTGACATAATCTGAGATTTTAGGAACAGAATTATTATTGTTTCTAGTGTTGTTGTCATCATGTGATATTCTTTTATCAAAATCAATTGGTATCTAGTTTTAAGTTTATTTAAAATAAATATTTAAATATATTTATGTGTAATAGATTTCAGTGTTAATTATCTGACATATTATTCATATATGATTCATACACATACATTTTAAATTCGTAATTCTTAATACTGATTTGCATCTTAATTATACTGAGATTGCTCCTATGTCTTATCTTGTTTGTTTCTTTGTTCATACATGTATTTTACACTTCCTAAAACTGTTAATCTTGTTGCCTTCAAACATTACAAGGTATGCATCAAATATACAATTTGGGGGCACAGACTCTCCTCAAAGACGCTGCGGTCTTTTCCATATGTTCTGGCATCAGAGTTACAAATAAGTCTGAAAGCTGCCTAACTACTGTTCTCAAATGAAAAACAAACAAAACAAAACAAAAAACCCTACTTTCCATATTTTTCTTTATAACTGAAGCTTTTTTGCCAAGACTTCTCTAAATGCAAGTCTCTTTTATCAGCTTTGTCTTATAAAAGTATTTGAAATCTACATATGGAACTCTTTATTCAGCACAGGAAATTTTCTTCCATTATGCATATATTTATTTAATACATCTTTCTCTTTTTTTCTAGTTTCTTAAGGAATTACTACTATTCATGTGCTATGAATGACAAACAAACGAAAAAACCCTAAATCAATAATCCTCTCTCTTTTTTCTGTATCCCAAGAGAACTCCAGTTTATTCTCAACAATTGTCGTTTCCTTTTCACAATGTCCATTCTCTTCTACATTGCTTCCAATGCTAATTTTCACTCTACTATGCCATTTTCGGTTTCCCAGAAGTTTTTAGTTCTCTTTTCATCTTAGATTTAAAGTTTACCCTTTCCAAACTCAGCCTGTTCTTCTGTAATTATTTTCCCTTTTTTCCCCACATTAAAGAATTTTGGGGCTTGCCATTCATCTGAATCATCAGTATAATTATCCCTTCCCTTTTACTTCAATATTTTCACTCAGGATCCCCATTGCCTATGACAGCAATACACCCTGGGTAATATGAGAATGCAGAGAAAGAGACAGGCTAACAGTCACGAAGGGGCCGGGAAATTTCCTGAAAGAACAGAGGTTTCGCCCCAGCCTTAAACAATTAAAGCGAGTGGCCCAGAGGAAGACAGAGGTGTTTTAAGAAGGAGACTCATTTGTTCCCACCTACATTTTAGATGGATAACTCTGGCAGTTGTAGGGAGGAAGTGCTCGAATCAGGAGCACTCATGAGGAAGCTGCTGAAATTGGCAGGCGTCTATAATCCCAGCTACGTGGGAGGCTGAGGCAGGAGAATCGCTTGAACCCACGAGGCGGAGGTTGCAGTGAGCCAAGATCACACCACTGCACTCCAGCCTGGGTGACAGAGTGAGGCTCTGTCTCAAAAAAAAAGGAGGCCAGGTGCCATGGCTCATGCCTGTAATCCCAGCACTTTGCTGGGAGGCCAAGGCAAGTGGATCACCTGAGGTCGGGAGTTCAAGACCAGCCTGACCAACATGGAGAAACCCCATAAAAAATACAAAATGAACCGGGTGTGGTGCTTATGCCTGTAATCCCAGCTACTTGGGAGGCTGAGGCAGGAGAATCACTTGAAACCAGGAGGCAGAGGTTGCGGTGAGCCGAGATCGTGCTATTGCACTCCTGTCTGGGCAACAAGAACGAAACTCTGTCTCAAAAAACAAACAAACAAACAAACAAACAAACAAACAAAAAACCTGTTGACATAAATTACCCCATTAATACATTTGTAAATGTATATGTTTATTTCAATTTGTAAAAATTATAATTAAAAACACTGTTTTTTTTTTTAATTAGCCCACTATGAATAAAATAAAAGTTCTAACCTAATGTGGTAGTCAATGACCAAAGGCACTGCAGGCCTGGTGACACAGTAGAAATAAAAAATCAACAATGAAACAGAGTGCTTGAAAGGAAAAATTTCTTACCTGACAAGAGATAGCGCTTGGGCCTAATGTGACCCCTCTTTCATCCTTACTGTAAATAATGCACTGAACTAATGATTCTGAGGTCCACTGACATGTGGATTTCTCACTTCCCATAGCTGAATTAACCACCAACACAGGCACAGATCTCTGAGCAATAAAGGAGTCATTGGGAATCTGCATGGGCTTAATGGGGTTACTTATCTTCTTAGCGAGCTTGCTTTCTGATTTTATAGGAAACTAAAATTGAAAACAAATTTGAACTGAGTCTGACCCAGTATTATTTATGATCTTGGTGAAACTCCAGGCGCCTTCTCTCCAAATTAAGGAAAATGTACTATTCAACACAGGGCAAGAATTATTAGCCAATGTGATGGAAAAAAAAATAGACATTAGAGGTATGGGATTTGAAAGGAAGACACAAAACTGTCATTATTGGCAGATAATGTGATTGTCTCCATAGGAAGATTAAGAATGTATTTTTTAAAAAGCCTATTAAAATTCAATTGCTTTTTAAGGTTTCCCGTTTTAATAACCAAATCACATGTCAATAGCATTTTCATACATCAGAAATAACCAGTTAAAATGTGGAAGAGAAAAAGAAGCCCTATTGACAATAGAAACAAAACTTAGAGCATACCTAGGAAACCTTTTTAAAATTATATTCAAGACATTAGTGGAAAATATAAAATAATGAGGTTGAGCGTTGTGGCTCATGCCTGTAATCTCAATGCTTTGAGAGGCTGAGTCAGGATGATCACTTGAGGCCAGGAGTTTGAGGCTAGACTGAACAACATAGCAAGACTTCTGTCTCTACAAAAGTAAAAATAAATAATACAAATAAATTAATGAAAGAAAAGAACATTCACAGATGGAGAAAATCAAAGTTGCATGAATGTTAGTCTCTCCAAATTCATGTATGAACTCAATGCAATTCCAATCAAAATTCCAAAAATATAGTTTTGTGACATTTGAGTAACATTCTAAAATTTACACGGAAGAAGAAGGAGCTGGTCTCCCCTTTGTCATCTTGTTCTCTCCTCTCAGTCTTCCTGCAAACCCTGCCATTCCCAAGCAACCACTGATATGCTTCATGTCATTACGTATTTGTTTGCATTTGCTAGAATTTTATATAAATTTAATCATACAGTATGTCTGTGGGTGATAGATCATACATACATATGGGGTGATGAGTATGTTCATTATATTAATTTGATGGATGGTGATTATTTTATAGATATGTACATATGCCAAACTTATTAAATTTTACACTTGAAAATACATGCAGTTTATTGTATTCCAATTATAGCAAAATAATATGAACAAGCAAATAATATGAACAGTTGTTTATCAGTGGAAGAACACCAAATGGTCAGTAAACATATGTAACTTTACATGCAACTAAGGTTGAGCACATTAAAACAACAGTGATATACTTCTTAACACACAAGTTTGACACAAATAAAAACTGTGAAAATATCAAATATTAGAGAAATGAGTTTGTATTGATTACCTGAGTGTCATAACTACTGCTTAGAAGAGCAATCTAGAGATATGCATTTCAGTTGAAAATGCATATTCCTGGCCGGGCGCGGTGGCTCAAGCCTGTAATCCCAGCACTTTGGGAGGCCGAGACGGGTGGATCACGAGGTCAGGAGATCGAGACCATCCTGCCTAACACGGTGAAACCCCGTCTCTACTAAAAAATACAAAAAACTAGCCGGGTGAGGTGGCGGGCGCCTGTAGTCCCAGCTACTCGGGAGGCTGAGGCAGGAGAATGGCATAAACCCAGGAGGCGGAGCTTGCAGTGAGCTGAGACCCGGCCACTGCACTCCAGCCTGGGCGACAGCGAAACTCCGTCTCAAAAAAA
>NW_016804232.1:4126275-4176510 GCF_001698545.2 Rhinopithecus bieti | reverse complement strand
AAAAAAAAAAAAAAAAAAAAAAAAAAGAAAATGCATATTCCTTAACACCCAACATTGCATAGTTCTAGCTATATGCATTAGAGCAGGGGTCCTCAACCTCAGAATTAAAGCAATGTTGGATTCGACAACATGAAAACAAAACTTTATGGTATCTTTTGTTATTGTAAAATTAAAATACCAGTGTCCAAGAGATAAAAATACTTACAACATAGTACCAATTACCTATTTCCAAATACATATTTAGTTTTACAGGATAAAAGAGCCACATACAACCTAGTTAAAAAAATAAATCAAAACACTGGAAAATATTTGAAAAAAAACTAAGAAGATGAAATAAAAATGGCCAAAAAATATATGGAAAAAATGTTCAAGTTCACCAACAAATGAAAGCAACTTATCACCTAAAACACCGTGGAAGTATTTTACAGGTTGATGCTATTCAGTGCTGGTGAAGACGAGGCTGAAGCTAATGTCCACACATTCTTGTGGAGGTGGAGAGAGTTGGAGACGTAAATCATCAAGGACAATTTCGTAGTATCCTTCAAAAATTTAAGTATGCATTCCTTTTGAGACATTAAAAATGTAATGATGGTTTTAAAAACTTAATTATAAATAGGCCTTGAAGTTCCCATGTCATGCTAAATCCAGATTAATCCTACCGACTCTAATTAATGTAGATAAGTGTGAAAATGCATAAATATTGCAGTTACTTTGCTTTCACTCTGGGCATAATATAGAATGCTTTAAGCTCTGCTGGACACTGAAGTATTATTTCCTGTCTTCTCTCAAAAACCTCAAATGATATTTTCATTCTGTTAAAACAAAACAGGCTGGGTGTGGTGGCTCACATCTGTAACTCCAGCACTTTGTGACACCAAGGCAGTAGGGTGGCTTAAGCCCAGGAGTTTGAAACCAGCCTGGGCAACAAAGTGAGACTCCTATTATGTTTATACAGAAAAGTAAAAAATAAAATTAGCTGGGCGTGGTGGTGCACACTTGTAGTCCCAGCTACTCAGGAGACTGAGGTAGGAGGATTGCTTGGGCCCAGGAGTTCAAGGCTACAGTGAGCTGTGATTGTACCACTGCACTCCAGCCTAGGTGACAGAGCAAGACTCTCTCTAAAATATGGGGAGGGAGGAAAGCAGAAATTTTCTTCAATATTTATTATTTTTTCACCTGTTCTACATCCACTCAAAAATAAATTAAGATATCTAAGTAAATACCTGGAAACATAGCAAGATAAGACAGAAGTAAGACTGAAAACATAGAGAATAAACAAAGTAATATTACAAAGTGAAAACAGGAATTCAATGTGAAAAAATACATACCATACCATTTTATATTCTTGCTAAAATCAGGAAATGTAACATGACTCCAAGAATTGTAAAACCCAATGAAAGAGAGGAGCATGATCAGTTAATCATTCAGAGTGTCCTTAGAACAGTGCAAAGCAGCCACTCAGGAGAACGTCAGCTTGTCCTAATGCTAAGGCTGGGAACATATTTCCCCCAGATTCGTCAGAAAAAGGATAAACAGTAGTGTAACAAGGAATGCCCCTATAGCAGTGCTACAATGAACAACGTGATTCATCTTGGTGGGGCTGCTCTTGTACCTTCTCCTAATATAGGAATACACTACCATTCTATAAAAACTGCTAAGTGGAGAGCCAGTTCATGCAGTCCAGGAACATGGCTCTCTAGCAAACTGGCTTTAACCAAGAGAAGATTTTGAAGAAGTTGCAAACAGACTGCCCTTGAGCTAAAATTTGGCCTGAAGTATGTTTTGTTTGGCCACGATAGTGGGGAGTTTAAATTGAGCAAACATAAAAATTGTACAATTGAACATAAAAATCCAGATACTTCAGCATTCCTTAAAGAATTATAAGACCTGGCAACAGCAGATTCACATGGCTGCAATTAGTTGGCACCAAGTACCAGACTGCCCTTTCGGGACAGGGGATAGATAGTAGATTGTCCAGTCTTCACTAATCTGTGCAATTCATTTGCATTACCTGCCTGGCCCCCACTTAGGCGTTTTAATTTGTGATCAATATTTAGACTGTCTTGCAGTGATTCTCACACCTGGCTCTTCAACAAAGACATCCATGGAGATGTTTAACAATGTTGATACCTGGGGTAACTCTAGACCTGCTGAATCAGATTCCCAGTAAAAATTCCAATGAAAAGCCCAGCAAAAGTTCATCTCTCTATATGTTTACAAATGCCCAGGTGATCTAATGCCCAGCCAAGGTTGAGAAATATGAATCTAGAGAAATGATTTATTAAGGCAGCCCTCCCTAAATGCTGTTTCTCTCAGTTGAGCTGCTGATAGCCATTGAAAATCCGTGAGTTTCATGTTAGCACTCAAGAACAGTTATTTTATGCTTCCAGTTAAATAGAACCATGAGCTGTAACAATCCAATTACCTGGGCTGGGGATGATACATGTCAACACACCTCTAAAGAGAATGCCTTGTCACACCTTCTTGAACCCAAGAAAGCACCTGTAAGAGTCAAATTTCCTAAGACATAATTTGGAGCTGCCTCAAAGCAGGGAAATAGAGAAGTCACCTACCCATTCTCCCCCTACAAGGAACATGAGCACATTCCAAAATCAAAACCTGCCGGCTGACAAGAATTCATCACCAGGGGCATTTCCTGCTCTGGAAGATACACTGACAGATGACTTAAAGAAGAACCATCCCTCCCAGTGTTCCTCAAAGTAGAGTGATTTTATCTCCTCCCCATCCTTGCACCTCTCATTTCCATCCAGTCTCTATTAGCTATGGCACCTGGAGACATTAACATGGTATGGAGACCAGGGTGCTCCAAGCTACCCCTTTCCACTATTTTCCTCACTTCCTCTAAAAGTAGAACTACACCAGCAAAAAGAAATAATATCCTCCTAGTAAAGTATGATTTTATTCATTAAGTCACCCCATCCATTGAACATCTATCATGTTAGATGCTGGGGAGACGACAGTGAACAAAGAAGGCAGAAATTCCCGCCTTACTGATGGGAATACTCTAGTGGGAGGTGGAGAGAAGGATGATAAGAGAAAGTCACAAACAAAAAGTGAAAATGAAAGGGGATAGTTGGAAAGCATTAGAAGGAGGAATTGAGTTTGGGTAGTGTGGCCAGGGAAGTCCTCATTGAGAAGGCATTTTAGTGAAGATTTGAATTAGCTTAGGAATGAAACATGCAGACAGGGAGGTGAGGAGTGGGGAAGAGCATCCGGGACAAATTAATGCAAAGGGAAAGGCCACGTGCAGGAGAACATCTACAGTTCCAAGGAAGAGCAAGGAGGCACTCAAGGCTTGCAAGAATTCATGTTGGAAAGATGATGTCTGGATACCAAAGCACTGATATGTAAACCAAAACTGTGCCACGCGGACATTATGGGTCATTTGATCTCCATGTTGGCTTTTTAAAACTACTTAACACCTTCCATCATCAGGACAGAGTTTTAAAAGCAACTTTTGAAAAATCTTTTAAAAATCCCGTAGTAGGCAATTCTGCAAGCCTAGATATCTGTCACTGGCAACCTAGATAAAGCGCCTAAACCTCACCCCAAATTCACAGCAATGATATGAACCACATGCAGAGGAACATCTCACAAAATATTACTCCACCTGGAATCTGCAAATGGGCTATGAAAAAAATTCGGTAAACCTTAAGCAGTCTTAGTTACTGAGGCCCTCTCCACATCATAGTAAAAATGTGGATAGACACATGCATCCCATATGCATTTTCTGCCCCAAATTTGAACACAGTTTTATGAGTTTGATTTTAAGGGGATTTTTTAATTGATTTGGTCCTTTCCTTTTATATTTTTATATTTTCATATTTGGCATGACTCACTTTTCAGGTCTCAGCTGTTTTGTTGTTTTGTTTGGTTTTTATTTTCTGTTGCTGTTTTTTGGTTTTTGAGACGGAGTCTCACTCTGTTGCCCAGGCTGGAGTGCAGTGGTGCAATCTTGGCTCACTGCAACCTCTGCCTCCCGGGTTCAAGTGATTCTCCTGTCTCAGCCTCCTGAGTAGCTGGGACTACAGGCGTGCATCATCATGCCCAGCTAATTTTTGTATTTTTAGTCGAGATGGGGTTTCACCATGTTGGCCAGGATGGTCTCGATCTCTTGACCTCGTGACCTGCCTGCCTCAGCCTCCCAGAGTGCTGGGATTACAGGCGTGAGCCACTGCACCCGCCCCCCATTTTTACAGATCCTTGAAAAGCAACCTACCGAGGACAATGTGTCTTCAGGCCTGAAAAGCAGCCTAACAAGGACAATGTGCCTTCAGGCTAAATGTACCTGTTCTACATCAGAGGGGCTGCTCCATCTCAGGGAGACTGCTGACTCCCTTCATAGGAGAATGCCCTGCCTGGGATCTAGTCCTTCTCCAAGAGAAATGAAATGAACCATTAAATATAATGGCTGTCCTCACAGCCAGACAGCAATGCTTTTATCAGCATCTTCAACTGATGTGAGACACTTGGTCCACCAGTGGGTGATGGGGAATCTTACAATCCGTAAGACCTGACTGCACACAGAGAATTTCCCCAGATCATGAGGCTGTGTGCAGTGTCTGACAGTTGCCACGCCAAAAGGTCATGGCAGCAGTTTTCAAACTTTTTAATCTCAAGAGTCCTTTATGCTCTTAAAATTATTGAGGCCCCAAAGACTTTTGTTAATGTGGGTTACACTATCAATATTTTGTATTAATAATTAAAACTAAAAAACATTAAATGTTTATTTATTAATTGATTTACAAATAACAATAATAAATCTGTTTCACTTTACCATAAATAACGTGAAAATAACTATACAAATGATCTTTAGGGGAAGATTGATGTTGTTTTCATTTGTGTTGTCCCTAGGTATGAACTGATAGAAGACAGCTGGATTCTCATATCTGCTTCTGCATCAATCTGCTATGATATCCTGTTTTAGTTAAAGTATGTGAAGAAAATGCTGCCCTGTACAGACATATCACTGGAAAAGCAAGGACCTCGCAGGCAGTCTGAGATGCTCAGCAACTCCCATGGGGTCTCAGGCCACAAAGAGCACTGGTGTTCTAGGTGACAGGGATGAATTGGAAGTGCTGTGTATGTCAACAGGGTAAGTTTCACAGTACGTTTAGGTTATGTGAGAAAAAGAAATTGGAAAACAACATATACAGCATAATGGTATGCACAGCTTTCAAGAAAAGAAAAACAAAAATGGATTTGTAGCATTTGCCGATTTCTGTGGTGTAAATATTTCAACGGTGGTTCCCACCCATAATGACTGTATTTCACAACCAGCTCACAGAAATCCCTGAAAATTCAACAGCAGTTCTGAGGAGCTGGTAGGAGCTGGTTCCAGCACACTGGAGGAGACCTAACATCAAGAGAGTGTCACTAAAGAGGAACTCTTCTTACCTCCGATCATTTACTAATGTGAACTCATTTGTGCATTATTCGTATAATTAAACAAAAAGTGAAATGAACCATTAAATATAATATGCAGAAAATGCTGCAGAGGCTTAATCTAAATGTATCACTTTTGAAGACATTCAGAAGAACAAATTAGACTTCACTTTAAGCAGGTGAATCAGTCTTTCTTATTGGAAGCAACAGAAATAGGCCCTGTTTACCTTATAAAGTCATAGGCGGCTCATTGGAAGCATATTTGGTTTTTAGAATTGACAAAAGGCTGAAGAGCCAGGCTTGGAAAATAAACAGGTCCAGAGGCAGAAAGAACAATCATCCTGTAGTAAAAGAACAAAACAAAATAGAACAAAAAAAACATTTGGGCCGGAACACCATGCTACAAGGAATGGATTGCTTCCTTGAAAGGAATGACATGGGACATAGTCAGATGTGAAAAGTGAAAAGGGATTATCAGTTGACATTGGGACAGATGACAGAAAGAGAATGCAGAGAGGGCAGAGATATTTCTTAAGCTCCAATTGGCCAATGATTTAATTTGTGCTTAGCGTGAATGATTCCTTATTTCCACTCACCACACATAGTTCATTCCACAGAATAGAACTTCTGTATCTACGGGTTCTGCACCCACAGATTCAACCAATCAGGGATGGAAAATATTTGGAAAAAATATATGGCTGCTGTGCTGAACATGTGCAGACTGTTTTTCTTGTCATTATTCCCTAAACAACACAGTATAACAACAGTTTACATAGCATTTGCATTGTATTTGGTACTATAGGTAATCTAGAGATGATTAAAAGTATACTGGAGGATGTCAGTAGGTTATATGTAAATATTATGCCATTTATATCAGAGACTTGAACATGTGAGAATCTTGGAGATCCTGGAACCAATCTCCCACAGGTAATGAGGGATGGCTGTATCGTCCACCCATCCCTTTCTGATTTTTATAGAAATCCAATTTAACATAGGTCTTTCGGGTATTGCTAAAGAAATGTAGCACTGCATATCAACATTGCATGAATACAGCTCTTTCCTAACCAGTTGCATCACATTATAATTAAGAATTTTAAAGACTAATAAATGTTTGGGTGGAGACAAAAGTGAAAGTTAAACTTGTGTGGTATATTCTGAATGACCTTTTTTCCACGCCTGTGATTTGAACTCTGTATTAGGTCTTAGGCCTTATCTACAACAGGGGAAAAAAAGGAATGTTTTTCTAGGGAAGACTACTCACAGATAAAGAATTAAACCATAGCTAATAATTAAGGGCCACACCTTAATTTCATTTTTAGGTTTTCTTGATAAAACAGTTCAGTTCTTTTCTTCTTCTTTTTTTTTTTTTTTTTTTTTTTTTTTTTAGGTTAAGAATGGGCAATGCTGCTGCCCTTAAACAAGAAGCAGATGTTGTGCTAAATATCTGAATCTCATAGGCTGACCAGCAAAGGGAAGGGGAAAGAGAAGGGCAAAAGCAGATGTTGAATTAAGTTGAGCCTAAATCTGCATCTTCACATATTTTAAGTTCAACCTAAAGCTTTCTCAGTACATAGTGAACTGCAACCTAACCGGATGTGTCAACCGACTGTAACCTACTTTTGTGCCTTGAATTTTGGCCAATCAAAGGTGACCATCTATTCAAACTGTGTTCAAATAAGGCAAAAACCAGCTCTTGCTATAACCCATTTCTGTTTTCTGTAGGTCACTTTCCTTTTTCTGCCCATGAATGTTTTTTGACCACGCAGCTGTGCTGGAATCTCTCTGAACTTATTCATGTTTGAGTGCTGCCCCATTAGCAAATCGTTCCTTGCTCAATTAAACTCTGTTACATTTAACTAGTCTAAGGTTTTTCTTTTAACATAAGAGACAAATACAAAAGAAGACCGGGACCTACGGAGATGGAGAGAGCTCAGTGAAGGAGAAGGCAGGAGGGAAAGGAAAAAGCCCAAGAGGGTGTGCTCCAGGCCATGGAGGCAGCATGGAGAATGGGCCTGGGCCCACGCTGGAACCCCCAGCAGAGCTCTGCTGTTACCCTCCCCTACACTGCAGAGGGTTCTTCCTCAGACCTGCCTCCAAGGGGCTTTGCACTCAGGCACGCCAGCCCTGGAGGCTCCAGACTGAAAAGTAAATGTACTGTGAAACAGGCATTCTTCCATGAAAGCTAAAACTGCAGAGTTTTTCATTTGTAATTTTTTTGGCTATTGGTCTTGCCTGGAGAAAATGGTATGTGTCCACCTGCCTTTCTTTCTTTCTCAAGGACTCCTTTGTGAGCAGAAGATTTGCAGTAATTGGTCAGGGTGAGCATTTCCGGACTTTCTTGGAACATAGTCCTACACCTGCCCTGCCCTGAGCTCTGGAGCTCTGCATGGAAATTTCCCATAAAACCTTTCCATGGTGCAATCTATAAATCACCCTGTATGGCAATATTAAATTTTAGAAATCAGCTTCCTACCTATGAGTGCTTGTTGGACAAATCTTGTCCATATCTTGTCAATGTTTTCTCTTTAGCTGTGTATGAAGGTCACTTCCCTCTTAAAAATACTAAATTATAGTTAACTGATAATGGCTCATCAACTTCTTCTACTCCTAGCCCCTGAGTTGTCCATTTCACTGTTACCTTCAGACAAGCTTAAGACTTACTGTAAATGTGTTTCTACAGCATCCTGCACCCCTTCATAGCTGCTGGGGTTGTCACACTCAGCAACTGAAAATATAGAGTGGTCAGTTAAATTTGAATTTCAAACAAACAGTATATACTCTTTTAGTATAAGTAAGTTTCAAATATTTATCTGAAATTCACATTTAACTGTCTGGTATCTTACCTGACATCCCTAATTATAGCACATGTTACACTTGTAATTAATTACGGGTTTGTATAATTATTTAAGGTCTATCTTCTCCTGGTAGTCTGTGGCTAAGACTCCGTTGGTCTTAGTCACGGTCATATTCTCAGCATTCACACCAAGGTGGCCACATGGTAGGAGTTCATGAGGAATTTGTGGGGCAAATGAAGATCTACTCTGAAAGGCATGATGATTTCACATCACTGGGAGAATATTATCCCAACTGTTCAGTCAGTGACAAACACAATATTACCTTCAGATTCAAGCCAAGTGGTGGATTTTGTCCAAAGCTCACTATTGCCCACTTCTGAAGTAGTTACGCTACTGCTACACAAAATATAAAGAGGAGAGATGCTGTGTGTAAGTCCTTCCACACAAATGCATATGTTACGCTATGATGGCAGTAAAGGACCTGCAGTGGAATCCATGGCTCTCAGACTGAAAGGAGTGAGGAGAGATTACATGCACTATCTAAAGCCCTGGTGCCAGGTGACAATAAACAGTGAGTCCAAGGGCCTGGGTACCCGAACCAGCTAAGAGAAGAAAGTCTGCCTTTGGTTTGTTACAAGGAAGCACAAGTGGAATTCAGGTTCCTGTGGCTTCTCCAGGAAGAGTCCTGGCCTGCCCTGAGGATAGTAATAAGAGAGAGGCCAGCTCACCACATCCCTGTGCAGGGAGGGGAAGCTTGCCATGTGGAGAAGGTAGCCGGTCAGGAACTTCCTGACTCTTCTTTCCCGTCTCTGCACTTTTTCTGTGAGTAGATTCCTCTTTGAAGTCCCCGAAGTGCTGAGTTAGGAGAAGTATAAAATGGATGAAGGCCACAAAAGGTAGCCTATAAATTTCTTTTTTTTTTGAGACGGAGTCTCGCTCTGTCACCCAGGCTGGAGTGCTATGGCCGGATCTCAGCTCACTGCAAGCTCCGCCTCCCGGGTTCACGCCATTCTCCTGTCTCAGCCTCCCGGGTAGCTGGGACTACAGGCGCCGCCACGTCGCCCGGCTAGTTTTTTGTATTTTTTAGTAGAGACGGGGTTTCACCGTGTTAGCCAGGATGGTCTCGATCTCCTGACCTCGTGATCCGCCCGTCTCGGCCTCCCAAAGTGCTGGGATTACAGGCTTGAGCCACCGCGCCCGGCCTATAAATTTCATACCTTACTAACTTTCAAACCTTCTCTTGATTTAACTAAGCAAAAGCAGCTCCATGGTAATAATATCTTACCATCTCAGGGCCCTGAGGGGCTTTTATAATTCCTATTTGCATAAGTGCATTATAGTTTCCAAAGCTCTTTTGCATGCATCGTTTCAATTAACCCCCCGCAGCAACCCTGGGAGAAGGGTACTCGTGTCTTTCACAGAAAAGGAAACTAAGGTTTATGGAAGTATTTGCTACTTAGTAGGCACTACTATTGCAAGACTCAAACAGCATTTGGACTCCTGAATGCATGGTTAGTCACTATGCAGCAACCCTCAGCGTCTTTCTGCTCCTTTCATGGGAACAGACCCAGTTCTCACGCTCAGCCCTAAGGAGCTTTTCCATGCCCCCAGGTGGCAATTCTCCGGGTGCAATCTGCAGAATACTGGTAGGAAGACATGATAAATCCCAGCCATTATCATTGGAGTATGAATTAGTTCATCATTTTACCAAGGAAGAATAAAGGGTAGTTTTGCCGCTGTTTTCTCTGCGGCTCCTTTCTTCTTCCATCTCCCATTCTGTACGGAAACGGAACACAGACTTGGAGAAACAGATGGTGAGAGCAGCAAGAGGTGATGCTTGAAGACAGGAACTCTGGGGAGGAACTTACCTCCAGGCAATTGGACTTTGTCAAGTACATGCAAGGCCAGTGGAAGAAGAAGCTGAGTGACAATTTCCTGTGGAGGCAGAATTAGCAACCAGGTACAAAAGCCGTGGGACAGAGGCTCCCAGTCCCTGAGATCCAGTGAGGAATAGAGGCGGTCATGCGGCCCTGGCTCTCCAGAGGTAGTCCTCTCACCTTAGGACACCCTAGGGGCCAAATAAATGGTAAACCCATAAGAAATGGGGAATGCTCCCAGTCCTAACTCAGGGTCAGTCTTGCTGAGGGCAGTACAACTTCCCTGCTTCTCCTCAGGAAGAGGTTCAGGGTGGTTCCCCACCATAAAACAAAACAGTAACCAAAACAAACCAGTGACAGCGTTGTAAGGAGGGAAAGCAGATGGGTACCTCGATCTAGGCAGGCTCATCCTCCACTGTGCTTATTTAATTTAATTTGTTTAATCTTATTTAATATGTTTGATTCAATTTATTTAATTTTATTTATTGCGCTGCTCCGCCCGTGGTTCCTGCTCGAAGCAGGGAAGAAGAGAAAAGAGAGAGGGTTCAGAGGGTGGGATGGCACTGGAAGCCTGAGCCTACCTGCAACATGTGTCCAGTGGTACTGTGGGGTTAACCACCAGGGACAGTGCCCTAGCAGGCATCAGCCGGGTGAAGGGTGAAGCTAGGGGCCTCCCATGCAAATGAAACGTTCAGAAGGGACGCCCCTGCAACAAGAAACCCAGCAACTGACACTCATGCCCCGGCGCCGCTGTCGGTACCTGCCACCAGGAACGCAGCACACTCATCTCAGGGCGCACAGAGACGCAAGCAAACTCGGAAGCAGAAGCACCCAAGAGGGGAGGCGACACCTTTTTCCCTTTTCTCTCCTCCCCGTCCCAATACCAGAAGATGGAGAAATGCAGAGGGAGAGGAAGGAGAACAGAATGAGCATCCTGCTCTCTCTGTACTCTGAAGACTCAGAAGCCTGCGCCCAGAAGGCAGGGCATGCGTGTTAAGTCCAGTAAGATCCTGAAAGGGCTTTCTCCTCATCAGTGGTTTTCTTGGTTTTATTTAATAAATAAAATAAAAATAAGTAGAATTTTGTGTTTTTTTGGTGATATTTCTAATGTTTTGTTTATTGTAACAGTATGCATTTCTAATAGAATGTTAATTACAGAATACTTTTAAATTTTTGTGTTAAAGAAATTTTGGAGCATATTTAAAAGTAGAGAATATGTAACAAACTCTCATGTCCTGTCCATCCATCCTCCAGCTCCCCATTGCCAGAGCACACCAGTCTTACTTCACTGACACCCTCACCCAGTGCCCTCCCGACACTCCTCCCCTAGCATGAATTCTTAAAAAGGATGAGAGGCAAGTGTAGGGAAAATAGCCTGTGTAAAGAGGAAATAGGGAGTGAGAAGTTTCAATGGCTGAAAAGTGTCATCTAAATAGAAACAGTGATTTTCATTCAGTGGCAAGGATGTTGAGCAATGTTTATTTCCTTCTCGAATCTTCTGTTCTCTTTTTGTTTTGAAATCAGTATGCATTATTTACGTAATCAGAAAAAACAATACCTCTATTTTAATTTCAAAAATAATGAAGTCCTTACGGTAGGTGGATTTGTTATTGCTATATGAAGGGAACCCCAGGCCAGTGGTGGCAGCATGAACAGTGAGGCTTCTAAAACAAAGCAAAACAGCATCATGTTTTCTACATGCCATGAATTCTCTGTTTTAAGCTTCAAGACTTTTGAGATTTTAAAGAATATTAAATTTACATATTTCTCACTCAATTAATACGAAATATTATGATTGTTCTTTTATTGAAGCATCCTCTGATATCTTTAAAATCTTTAGAATATTTTCTTGAAATAAGTTTTACATCTCCACCGATGAAAGTTAAAAAGTCCACACTATACCACAATATAAAGGGCGCTTCTTTGCTCTTTGATTGTAAATTGCAGAGAACATTTTCTCTGTTGCTTTATATATGCAGTTGAGAAATGATCGTGCACATCATCTCTGAGAAAGAACAGGGGTTTAGAGTGAAATGAGAGGCATTCACTTTCCAGATTCGTCATTTGCTGGCAGGTTATTTCTCCCTGAGCCTTGGTGTCCTCAAGTGTGAAGATACTTATGTCAGAGTGTTGTAAGGATCAAGGAGCCTCATGTGTGAAAACCCTGGGGACAGAAGCAAGTCTCCGCATTGGTGAGGACTGTCAGCTGCAAGTGGCAAAAACCAACCAAAACTGGCTAAAACAAGCAGAGGAATTTGTTGACAAATCGTGACTGAGAACAGAGCTGGAAGGACCCCATTAGGACCTCACCTCCATCTCTCCAGCTCTTGGCAGGCCTTCATCACGGTGGCCCACACATGTTCAAGCTGATACTTCATCAGCTTAGTGAGTCCCCTTCTCTAAAAGTGCCAGAAACGTTTTGGGCCGGGCTCTTGCTGGTCTGCCTAGGGTTGTGTGCACATCCTGTGGTTTGAGAGTATGGGAATGTGGTGCTCTTATTGGCTAGCCAGGTTATGTGCTCATCCAGTGTGCCAGGGGTGGGTTTACATGAACCAGGAGTGAAGGGGCCCCAGAGGAAAATCAGCATGTCTCACCAGAGGGGAAAATAATATTATGCAGATGACAACACTACAATACGTTTCAATTGTATGTGATAATTATATAGCAAGTACTACTTTTTAAACCATTATTAAGCAAATTCCATGTAGCTGATTAAAATTGGAAGATTACTATTCAATACTCTTTGGGATGAGTGTCCAAGAGTGTAAAATACAGTATCCTTTCTCTGAGAACCTTAATTACCAAGAATGATGCACCATCCCCAGTCAAGAGTCCCAGAACCAGGCCCTGTACTGAAGGTTTGCATGGTGCAAGCTTATTGGGAAATACACTCAGGATCACCACCTGTGGGGTGCAAAGGAGGCAGGTCTGCTTTAAGGCAGCGGTCAGCAAACTTTTGTATAACAGACCTGATACTTAATGTTTAGGCTTTGTGGGTCTTATGGTTGCTGTGGCAACTATTCAGTGCTGCTGTTATAGCACAAAGGCAGCCACAGAAAATACATCAACGAATGAGCATGGCTGGGTTCCAGTAAACTTTCACTTACAGACACTGAAATTGAATTTCCTATCATTTTTAGGTGTCACAAAATATCATTCTCCTGAGTTTTTTCAATCATTTAAAGATGTAAAAACCATTCTTAGCTCATAAGCCTTGCAAAAACAGGCAGCAAGCCATATTTGGCCAGTGAGCTGTAGATTGTTGATCCCTGGTTTAGAGGAAGAAGTTGAAAAGAGATACAGCAGCAACAGGGCCTCTGCCTATCTCATGAGTAGCCCCTGAACTGGATGACCCAGCTGAGAGCCTGAATCAGGGCTTAGTTGCCCCTAAACCAGGGCCTTAGATGCAATATATCCATGGGACAGGGGAATGACCTCCAATAAAGTGGCTCTTTTCAACACAGGACAAGTCACAGAAAGGTACTCAACTGAGAGCTGTCATCTACAATACTTTTAGCACCTGGGGTGATGAGTGTCTCAGTCCTGAAGTAGCAGAGACCTGTGATATGCCAATGACTAGGCCCATTATAATTGGTTCCACAGGGTATTTACATTTTAAATTTCAAGCAAATTTCATTATTATTTCCCGTGTGCAGTCCCTGGAAGTGACGTGCAAATGAGGCTTAATTTTCTACAGAAAACTAAGAAATGAAATAATGTCTTTGGGGCTGTCATCTCTTCTAGTCTCAACTCTAGTCAGCAGGGAGTGCTACTAAGTACATGTGGTCCCCTTCCAGTGCCACCTCATTAAAGTGGTTCGTTCACTCTGTACCACGGTGGTGGTAGAGTTTTCCATGTTTTGAGGGGATAGACGAGATTTGAAGTCTGGTCTCTATGACAGGTATATTGAGGAATCAAACCTGCAACAGTTTTATTTCTTCTAAGTACTGTTCAATATCTCACCACCAAATCCCCAATTTACGACCCTTTTAACAAGAGCTTGGCCCAACTTTGTGTTTTTTCCAGCCACCAAAAGTCATTGGAACAATATGCAATTTGGGAATTCAATGCTGTTTTTTCTCCTTTCCTTAATGGAGGCTGCAGCTGTGTTCAGGGAGTAGACAGAACCAGGCTTTCCTTCAGCCTGTTATAGGCACATGCTCCTCTAATTGTGAGAAGCAAAAGAGGGAAAGAGGAATGGGCATATGTCCCTCTCTTGAAGACATATGAGAAGACCTGAGAGTGGCCCTAACAAACCCAAATGATAAAGGGCTCACTCCTTTGCGCTGGTCACCCCTGGTGATTGGACCGCATCTCCCACTGGAGGCCTCACACCACACCTGGTACTGTACCCTGATTCCCAAACATCTACCATCTACTCCTCATTTCGGTAGGATCCCACTTCTATAACCCTGGCCTTTACTGTACCTAAAAGTCTATCAAAATGACGTCTCTCTTCAATTTATTTGTTTTTTTTTTTTTCTCTCTCCCTCTCTCTCTGTCTTTCTTTCTTTCATTCACACAGGGCCTCGCTACGTTGCCGTAGCTGGTTTCAAACTCCTGGGCTCAAGCCAATAGCTGGGATTATAGGCTTTTTCTCAATTTCTTTTAAGTTCCAACAGCCTTGGTAGTCCTGGGCAAGTCAGGAGGTACACTGCCTAAACATTCCAGCCCGAGTGAATACCTTGTCTCCTTGTCTTGCAGGAACTTTATTTCTGAGCAATTCTTATCTCTATTTTTCCCATGCTTGCAAGAGAGGAACTAGCAGGAACTCAAGCCCCATTCCCAGTGCAAGGGTTAAGAGGAGAAACCATCCTGTTTTCACAAACTCAGGATTCTCCCAATTTGCCCTTTTCTCGAAAGCCTACCCTTAAAGTGATGGTGAGGGTGGGGGGGTAGCAGTACTGCCCCCTCTCTCTTGCCAACTGTCTGGCAGCCTTCTGGTGAGATGGCTGGCCAAAGTACTGGCAGAGCTCTAACTTAGAATTTCAGAAACTTAGTGCCACTTATGCATAATTTGGAGCTTTAAGTGTAGTCTCTGCCAATAGGGAAGAACCTACTTAACATTCTCTGATATGTTATCGTTTTGAGTTGTTTGGGTTAGATTGTGTTGGTTTCACTGTTGTCCTTGTTGTTTGATTTTGCTTTGCTTTAGCAAGTAACAATATACACCAGAGATTTAAAACAAAAAAACAAAAAAAAAAACCTTCTCCCTGGAAAGCCCATCTTTGCTTTTCTAATCCCTTCTTGGCAAGTCCTCTCTATTGCATTTAATGGCTGTGTTTACAGTGCCCAAGGATAACTTGGGAAGAGCAACATCATATTTCAGAGCTGATAATCATCTTTCAAAGTTTCTTATATCAAGACTGATTTTGAACTTAAAATGAGGCATTTGGACATAAGGAGATACAGCTTTCCTTTTCAGATCTGTCATGGAATTCTGCATTGTAGTCTACTTATGAAACTGGCCATTGCAGAAAGGCTGGTATATACAATTAGGCAGAAGTCTCCATTATGGACAATACATACATATTTATTAAACATGGGTCTGTGCACATAGATTTGCACATACATGATTCCCATGTACATTTACACTAACCTGCTTTTAGAAGGATCGGAATGGAAAAGAGTTTTCGGTAGGATATTAACACATGTGAGGCAATAGCCAGGAGAATGGAAATGGAGCTCAATTACGTTGTTGCTCTAGAGAGATTTTTCCAGTAAGGGATCTACATGTTCAGACACATAAGACTCAACTGCCCTTAGAAATCAGACAAGCTTTAAAAGACCTTTGATACAAAGTGGACCCACCAAATAGGAAGAGGGAGCTTTGCACTCTTCCCCTGCCTGCTTCGAGGAGGTGGGAAAAAACAAAGCAGAGAACATCATTTTTCATCAAGCCACTGAAAAGGGGAGATATTTAGTCTTTTCAGTCCCTCACCTCTTCATACACAACAGCTTTGAAAAAGAGAAATTATGTCCCTGTTTACTTTTCTAGAAAATTATTATGTAGCCTTTTCTTTTGTAACGTTGGAAAAGCAATGCGCCATTCGATTCTGTCCAACCCACACGGAGAGTCAAAAGCATTATCGCTCAAGATCTGTCTGAGGGTAGGCTTTTGCCAACAGCTCCTGGAATCTCTCCAGAGGATTCTCCACTTTCTTGTTTGATGCCTGCTTCAGGTAATTCTAATCTAGCCCAGAGATCTAAAAGGATGCTGACACTAGCCCAGCAAAACAAGCAGGGGCATGTGAATAAGTCATACCCCTGGCTTTCTCCTGGAATCAGTCCTTTTCTCTGGCCACCATATGGACTTGATTCGCCCCCTGGAGAGGAAGCTGCTGCTCCTGTCCTGAAACTGCTGGGAATTGTATGCCTAATAAAGGCCTCATTAACACACAAGCATTATTAAGCCTTGTATGTAATATCTTCAAGGTCTATAGGTTTGATATATTTTACATTAAAGTGTGTACATTCTTTTATCTGTGTTTTTTTAAAAAGAGAAAATAATAAAAATGTGCTATTCTCGAATGATGAGTCTACTCGCATTTTCTTATAAATAAGACATCATATGGAGAGCATCTTGCGCCTCGATGTGAATGTATTTAAGGAACAGAAATTTAAAAATTGTCAAACTCTGTTAGTATGGCGCTCATCTCCTTCTCCAAACAATCTTTGACATCGAAAGCAGATTCCAGAGAGATGGGTTGTTCCAAAGACACAATGCACACATTGCTAGCTGCATGTTAACCTTATGCAAGTTAAACAATGCAGAGATGATCTTGGTGATAATTTCATTCTGGGTCTCACCGAATACTTTCGATACTTCTGCCAGTGCCTACATTTTGGTCTCCTTGAATGGTCTGCTTCTCAGGCTCAGAAACAAGATTCTTTCGCATTAGCTTTTACTCCCATCTCCTCATTAACCCTTCACTTTGAAAATAAAAGAAAAATTGGCAGTCTCTGAAAACATTCTGTTAGGGCTTTTGTGTGGTACTTACAGGATGCCTAAATTAGCCCCAAGACCTTGACTGGCAATCTTTATGACATCTATTGTTAATTCATCGCCAGACCAAAATTGCATAAACCAAGTTTTCTGCTCCTTAATTAGTCAATGGTTTCGTTTGGTGGTTTCTTCAATCAACTAATTGCAGCCTTCAAAAGAATGATATCACTGATTGGCTAAAAGAAAAGTTAAGTTAAACAAAAGCCATTTTCAGAGAAGACTGAAAAGGGAGAAAATGAATTTAAGATATTAAAGGGATCATGCTGCCAGTTTCAGGGAGACAGTGAATCCACAAGCTTGGAGTTCTCAGATTAATCTTTAATGCTATGCTTCCTTGGCTACGTTGTGAAAACGTGGAGTTAGGGACGTCAACAACCTAGAAGGAATGTTAGCGACAATCCAGCCCAAACTGCTCAATATACAAATAAAAAAGTCAAGTCTGTAGTTCAAAATCACTTGCTCAAAGACCCAGCAATGAATTACATTAAAACCTTGATCCCTCTAAGTGTCTTCTGAAGCTAAGTATGGAGCTCTGTGTTTTAATCAAATCAAATCAAGTGTAGGGAAAGACGAATCTTCTGCTTATTTGCATGTATTCACAGTCATTTTAAGCATAATAATTAGTCATTACTGTATAGTAGTTTGCAGAGGTGGCTCTGACTACTATAAATTTCACAAAGCCAAACCAGAGTTTCTGTGTTTTCATGTACTTTATTGGTTCTGTGGCATGCTCTGTCAGTGTAAATGTACTGTTAGCTTGGACCACAGAGAATTTACACAAAGGTAGCCTTAGCACTGCTCACTAAGGTCTGACAATTTCAAGGTGGTGGCTGCTTTGGCAACATAAGCCTTTGAGTGTCTCCAATAAACGGAGCTCCCTGCCAAGCCTTGAAGGGAACGTAGCATGATCAAAAAATACACCTTTGTGGTTTAAGCCATGAGTTTTGGGGGATTAGTTGATACATGATTAAAATGTTCCAATCTTTTCCTTGTGTGTTTTTTTCTTTGCATATAGTTTAATACTTCATTTTCTCTTCTAATGCCATTCAAATATTATCTCAAACTTTCTTTTAAGAGTTTTGTTGTTTTGCTCAATCTGAAATTTAGTTTTGCTTATGGAATGAAGAAGGATCTAATTTTATCTTTATTGCCAGCAGAAAACTCAATATTTTATTGGTTGGTCAACTTGTTCCTCACTGATTTGTAATGTCACCTCCCTCATATCCTTCTCAAAGGTGCATATCTGGGTTTTTGCTGGGCTTTTTATTTTATTCCTTTGGTTTATTGTTCTTAGAACTGATACTACACTGTTTTAATTACTCTTGCTTTAAAATAAGTCTTCATACCTAGTATAATGTGTCCCTTTTATTTTACTCTTGTTTAAAACTTTCCTAGATACACTTGACCATGTGCTATTTGTATGAAAGTTAGTATCAACATTTAAAGAAAAAAATCATGCCAGAATATTATTTGTGATTACACTAAATGTATGAATTTATTTTGGGAGAATATCTGTTGACTATTTCCTTCTCTGGAAAAAAAAAAAAAAAAACCTGGTATAACTCTCCACTTATTTAGGTTTCTTTTTATTAAAAAAAAATTATTTCTTCTTCATTACCCTACAGCTTGTGTTTCTGTAGTAAATTGTGTCTCTTTATTTGGATTTGTAATCATTTGTTATTGATATACAGCCACGCTATTGATTTTTACATGTCGTTATTGTAACTAGAAACCTTGCAGAAGTACCATATTATTTCAAATAATTTTTCTATGAGAAATGGCAACTTTATTTCTTTCCTTTCTGTTGAAATTGGTTCTATTGCAGTGCATGGACCCTCATATTAAATGAGAAAACCACACACTGATGCTGGCTATTCTTGTCCTTTCCCAGATATTAAATGAATTACTTCTATGGTTTTATATCTAGGAGTACTTATTGCAGGCGTTTGTTTTTTTAAGTCCTTTGTCAGGCTAAGGAGGTTCCTGTCTCATCACGGTTGTTAAAAAGAGAAGGAAAATCTTCCGGAAACATGTCAATTTACTGAGCCCAGTTTGCTCCAAACCATTTTGAATCTCAGGGAGACTGAGTTGCTAAAGAGCATCATTGAAGAGGTTTTGTATTTGCCTGTTCTATGTGGCTCATGAATAGCAAGCACTCTGAACCAATTCTTACATTAATGCCTTGGTTGGTGACTTTTCACCCTTTGAAGGTTAGGATTCCAATTCGGGTGAGAATCAGGGTTTTATTTCTCATGAGAATTTGTTTTTGCATCAAATTCATAACATGAATGGACTTTCTTTATAGGAATCCTGTAAAGAAAGTTTATTATTCCCCTTTCTCCAGGGTTGCAGGTCTTCTAAAGTATTGGCTTTATGCAAAGATGTCCCATCCAACTCCCATTTATGCAGGAGCAAGGAACAGGAGTCCTGTGAGGGCATTAAAGCTCAAGCCCAGGGCCCTAACTGGGTCACTAGCCCCATGGGATGACTGCTGCCTGGCTCATGGCTGCACTGCCCTGGCGGTCCCTTCTTGGTTTCAGAAACACTTTCAATCGGTGGTTCTCAAACTTTTTAGTTTCAGGACCCCTTTACACTTGTAAAATTAATTGATGACACCAAAGAACTTTTATTCAGATGGCTTATGTCCACTAAGAATTACTGTATTTGAAATTTAAAAATAAATCAAAACGTATTTAATAATTCATCTTAAAATCCCAATAATAAATTCTTAAAATGTTAACATAAATTATACATTTTATTAAAATATGTTTTCCAGAAAAGAAAATTCATTTGTGAAAAGAGTTGCACTGTTTCATATTATTATAAATCTCTTTAATGTCTGCCTTAATGGAAAATGGCTGGATTCTCTTATCCGCTTCTGCATTCCATCTGTCGTGATACGTTGTTTTGGTAAATATATAAAGAAAATCCAGCCTCACACAGATAGGTGGTAGGAGAAGGCAGGAGTACTTCAGTAGCCTTTTCAGATAACAGTAGATATTCCTCCTTCATACCATACCAAAGTTCAACAAGAGGTAGTTTCGGTAGTTTCTTAGAGATTGGTTGCAATATGGAATCTGAAGCCATGATGATGATCTTTTTGTACTCTGTTACATTAAAACACATTTGGTCTGCCTTATGACTGACATAGATCTTGCAGTCATGATTTTATTTATTTAAAACATATTTATTCGCTGACTTTTCAAGATCTTTCAAATGTCAATACATTTCATTCTATAGTATCATTCTACAGCAATAAAATACTTTTATTAATATCACTAACAATTTAATAAATATTATTATGAAAATGGTTTAGCACAAACTCCTAAAAGGATGCCTTCAGGGTCTCTAGATCACACTTTAAGAACCAGTGCCTGAAATAATATAGTTATATCTTAATCACTATCTCTGAGGTTTCAGCTCTTCCATTTCTGCCATTTTTCTTGAACTGGAAGCCAGAAACCTTTCTTATCACCAAAGAAATTTTCCAAGTGGAGAATTGCAAAGAGCTGTCAGTAATCTTAATAACTTCTTTAAGCACACATAAATTTACTGCATGTCTACCATGAGGCAAGCACCGTTCCTGGCAAGCATCTATTAAGTAGGGGAGAATGAATGAATGAATAGTTTTATTGGCTTCAATTTGAGGTGCAGTTTTGCTTCTCTCAAAATAGTCCAGCTATTACCTACATCAGTAAATATTATTTATCAAATAATTCACACTTGTGTTTTACAGATACAAGCTGCGGAGGGATGTACAGAAACTCTGCATTATCTTTGTAATTTTTCTGTGAGTCTAAAATTATCCAAAATGAAGTATATGGTGCTTCCATTGCTTTCGTGAGTCAAATGTATTGGATTAGGAATTGGTTTAATTGCACGTTCTACTGTATAAGTAGAAGCCAAACACTGGGTACTCATAGACATAAAGATGGTAACAACAGACTATGGAGACTGATAGAAGGTGAAGGGAAGGAGGGGAGCAAGGGTTGGAAAACTAACTGTTGGGTCCTATTCTCAGTACCTGGATGATGGGATCACTGGTATCTCAAACCTCAGCGCCATGCAATATAGCCAGGCAACAAACACATGTACCCTTTGAATCTACAATAAAAGTGGAAATTATTTTAAACAAACAAACAAACACACAAACAAAAAAGCACAAGAATTGGTTTAAGCTGATAGTTTCTCTTTTACAGGTAACTTGATTTTATTTAGAAATTTCACTTCCAAACCAGAATAATAAATTTGATTGTAAGGAAGGAATGGGCTTGGAAGGAGTATGAAAATGAATTCAGAAACACTATAAATTAGTAAAAACAGATTATATTGCGTTAGTGTGTGCACCATGCCTTACTCTCTTACTCTATGTCAGGTTCTAAGCTAAATGTGCTTCTCTTTAGCAATAATCCTCTGCACTGGGCACTATGAATTTCCACCCTTTACAGAACAACTTCTTTTTCAGTGGCAAAGCCAGAGCTAGAAGCTTGGTCCCCTCAGGTGCCCCTGCTCTCAGCCTCTTGGCTCTACTGCTCTTACTGATGTGATTTCCAGAAATGGAAAAATTTCACAGTCATTGAAGCCACAGCAGTGAACAGAGAAATGCTTTCATTATTGTTGGAATGAGTTCCTAGTTTTCATGCTACCTTTACCCTTGAGCCAATTATAAAGATGTGACTGCAGATTGTCTGGTTGGGTGTTTGTAGTACGGTTTTAAACTAGGTGTCTTATATATATATACATTGGATGATAAATCAAGATATCCAAGAGCAAAGGCCCAGAAATCCAGAGCTGTTCTCAGAGAACAAAAAGGGAGGGATTTAAAATATTTTCCTTAGCAGAAGGGAAATGAAACAAATAAATTTAGTCCAACTGATTTTTACTTTTGCTTACTTACTGCCCTTTAAATTTTATAAGCATTTTATCCTAGAGATTTTGAATTATACTCAAAAGCAGAGAGAATAGGCATATAAATCCTAATCAACCAGTTTAAATAATTATCAGCATTTTGACAATCTTGTTTTATCTTTCACCCATAAATGTTTTGGGGAGGATGACTAGAGTATTTTAAAGCAATCTAATATTTTGTATCATTTCATCCATAAATACTTTGTATCATTCTCCAGTCTGATAAGTACAATTTTTAAAATAACTGGAGTACAACCATCTAATTTAGCAAAATGAACAAGTCCTCGATGTCATCTAATGTTGTTTGGATTTACAGTCTCATGTTTGTCTTAAAAACATCATATGGTTAGTTTATTTAATTCAGGATCCAAATAAGTTCCACGTGTTGCCTTTGGTTGATAAGTCTCTAAGGTTTTCTTTTCATTCCTAATAGTCTCCCTTCCCCTGTCTTCTTTTATGTCATTTGTTTGTTAAAATAACCAGGTTATTCACACTGTTGCACCTCCTGTGTTCTAGATTTGGTTGGTTACTTCCTTGTGATGTCATTTCACATATTCCTTGATTTCCCATATTTCTTCTAAACTGATAATGAAATGACAATATTTGATTAGATGCCGGTTTAATTATTTTGCCCAGAATGTATGATAGATATTCCATTCTGGGTGATGCTATATGTTAGGATTAAGTCTGTAGATTCTAGTGTGGTCAGCCTGGTCCAGCCATTATAGAGTTCCCCATCAATCTTCACTTAATGATGTAAGCAGGCAATTTTTACAGTTGCCTAGATCCAGCCTCTCATCAGGGTTGGAAAATGATTATCTAATTCTATCATCTCTTCTGCACTTTTTAGCTGGAATTCTTCTACAAATGTCACCTGAAAGTTAATGTGTACATATCATCCCCTCAAAAAATTAATTATATATGTCTTCACTAGTTATTCAGAATACTGTGATGGTGCCCTAGAAACTCCTAAAGATGACCAATTTGGTTAACATCATTTGAAATCACATATTTTTACCTACTTAAAATGTTTCAAACCCTTACAGTCATTATTTTTGATGCTGAAATTGTCTTACATTTAGTTAGAGAAGTCTCTTCAAGTCCCCTGTATCCTCAAGATAATCCATGCTTATCTTATTTATTTCTAGATGCAGGAGTCAGATCTGGAATTGGTGATTTCTCCAAGAACAACTTGTTCCTTTACATAGGAAAAAGTATTTAGAGAAAACAATCTAGGTATATCATAATTTTATGGCTTCAGATAATTAAGCTGTTGGTTATTTGCCCTGGTAAGAAATTATGCTAACTTTACCTACAATTGCCTGTAAAAACACAAATAAATATGTGGAGAGAAATGGCTTTGTGAGAACAGACTGTGAAACAATGTTGACATTTTGTGACAGCACTTTTACATAAGTAGGTAAAATGGTTGAACATTTGGCAATAGAAAACAGAAATCACTAGCTATATTACAGAATTTGAAATGACTGTCTTGTTATAAAAATGAGGAGAAGAAGAAACTAACCTGGTTATCATGTTAACCATAAGGTGCTCATGCTGGAAGTGTATTTCGTCCCTGGGCACCACATTTGCAATATATACTAGTTAGCACACAGCTACACTGCTGCATCTTGACGACAGGACCACATCTTATTTGTCATTCATTTATTTACCAAGCACACACCATGTGCTAAATACTTTATTACAACTAAACTTAAAGATGCTAATAAAGTTTCACTTTTTGATTAGGGAGAGATATGCTTATGGGAAATGTATAGTTTGCTCCTTATGTCTTTAAGGCTATATATATTTTTTCAGTTTTGGTATAGTTCAAACTTACCTACTTCAAGATACACTTTCATGTGAGATTTAGGGAAAAAAAACAGAAAGCAAAGCATAAATCAGGTCGTATTTACTTGCCAGATTAAATGCTAAAATTATTAAAAGATAAATTATTTGAAACAATGATTACTCCTCAGGAAATCCTTAACAAATAAAAATAACAGTAGAGAAAGTACTTTTAATATATCATCTTTCTTTTTTTTTTTTTTTAATTCTTCAAGCCTTTGTTCTTAAGGAAGCAAACTGCTGTTTCACTTCCCTGAAGCCACTGATAAAACCATGCAAGAACATCAGAGAAAAAACGAAGCCAAGATCGGTGCCAAGCCCAAGGGAACGGAGCGCTTCTTTGTTTTATATTTCCACTGGAAATCTGTAGATTTTGCATGCAAACATCTTATTTCATGGCACTGCTTCTCAAATTGAGAGATTAAATCTAGCTCCGCATAAAGGTTTTTCAATAAAGTAGGTTGCACAGTCTTCTGTTTATGGAAAATTGATGCATCCTCTGATATGCTTTCAGTTGCTAACTTTTGTTTCACAAAAGCTGGAAGGAATTTCAACCAACCATTCTCTAATCAAGAAAATATTTCCTACCTATCTTGTCTTCAACATAACTTGCTGCCAAATATAGTTTTGACTATTGTAAATCACTATGCATTTTAACAAGCAAAACAGACTCTCTGGTTTTGTTAGAAAAAGTACAAATTGTAGAAACTATCCATCATTATCAGTGGAATGCCCCCAAATTTTGTGTGTGTCACAGAATGACTATTATATGACATAATTTAATGTTATGCTGGTTATACCACTTTATTTAAGTAGAATTTTTACAATCTCGACATGCAAACAGTTAGGTATTATAATAATTTCACTGGGTCTTCCCATGTTTACATTCAACTCTTACTACAGAGTGAAGCCTGAAGTTTGGACATTTATTTAGCTGTAAAATTAACAATGTCAGCCAGGCACAGTGGCTCACACCTATAATCCCAACACTTTGGGAACCCAAGGCAGGCAGATCACTGGAGGTCAGGAGTTCGAGGCCGGCCTGGCCAACATGGTGAAACCCCACCTCTACTAAAAACACAAAATTTAGCTGGGTGTAGTGGTGGGCGCCTGTAGTCCCAGGTACTTGGGAGGCTGAGGCAGGAGAATCGCTTGAACCCGGCAGGCGGAGGTTGCAGTGAGCCGAGACCACACCATTGCACTCCAGCCTGGGTGACAAGAGTGAAACTCGGTCTCAAAAAAAAAAAAAAAAAAAAAAAATTGACAATGTCTTATAACATCAAAATTCCTCCTGAGTTCAACATAAGATAAAGTGCAAGAGGAAGCAAACTAAATAGGAATTGTGGTTTTTTTTGTGGATTTCTTTTCTTTTTTTTTTTTTTTTTTTGAGAAGGAGTCTCGCTCTGTCACCCAGGCTGGAGTGCAGTGGCCAGATCTCAGCTCACTGCAAACTCCGCCTCCCGGGTTTACGCCATTCTCCTGCCTCAGCCTCCGGAATAGCTGGGACTACAGGCGCCCGCCACCTCGCCTGGCTAGTTTTTTGTATTTTTTTAGTAGAGACGGGGTTTCACCGTGTTAGCCAGGATGGTCTCGATCTCCTGACCTCGTGATCCGCCCGCCTCGGCCTCCCAAAGTGCTGGGATTACAGGCTTGAGCCACCGCGCCCGGCCTGTGGATTTCAAATAAAGAAAAAGTTATCCCACTACCAATTCCTCATGGGCACCAAATGTGCTTGAGAAAATACGCCTCAGCCTAAAGGTGGCTTCTGTCTCCAGGAATGTTTGTACCTGACTCGATTCAAAGGGACAGCAATGTAGCTTATGACAGAGGGCTGGAGCTGAGGAAGACTTTCAGGAACGCACCCTGGAGCCTTCTGAAATGCATGTTCAGAGAGGCAGGGAGGGGACTGCCAAAGAGTCAGGCCTGCCTAGGCACCCCTGGCTCCGTGACCTGAGGTGAGTCACTTTATATCTTTGTGCCTGTGCTTCTGGAGAATGGAAAATTTTTTTAAGTCAGATATTTAAATGAATAACACATGCAAAGTGCCTGAAACAGGGCCTGACACATGCAAAGTGCTGGATTGATGACAGTCATTCTTACTCATTGTAGGACCTTCATCGCAGACAATGAACTGCCACCTATGCTGCCCATCTATTCATTCAACACACACGTATTCATGTTTACAGTGGAGATGTGTAATATGTGCTTTCAGCTTATGGGGTTGCAACTATTCAGACTCAGGACCATTTAAATTGCACAGTACCAGCTGTTCACTGCACCTGTGATTGCCCAAGAGAGAACTGGAAAACCTGAAAGAGAAAGACACCTGCTATTCCCTCAAGTGGGCCTCAGTCTCCCTGGATCTCTCCTCAAGTAAGCAACAGACTGTGACCCTAGAGTCACAGCCTCTTGTGACCACTGTCTTGTGACCACTGTCTAAGCAAAAGAAGGGATCTGTTTATTCCTAAACTGAAGAAAATTCAGGCTGTGTTGAGAGGATAGACACAATGGAGACACACACACACACACACAAATATGGGCCTTCCTAGGGATTTGCAAGCATCATGTTCCCATACCTGTGATCATGTCCTTATCCCCTTTCTCTGGGACTTAACCCTCTGTATGGTGATTCCTGTGTGGTCTGTGGCAGATGGTAAAGACACTCTTGTCAAGAGCACACAGTTGTCCTCAGAAGCTAATAGCCTAGTGTGGTTGTCCTCAAACTTAGTGTACATAAGAATTATCTGGGGTGCCTGTTATAGTGCAGACTCTTGTGTCCTGTCCCTATACTTTCTGATTCAGTGGTGCTGGGATATGACTTAACTCTAACCCCACACTGAATAAGCATCCCAGGTGTCACAGGTGCATACACCCCCAGCCCACCACCTGGTCTGATGGTCAAGAAGACTTTGATTCTAAGGGGCACTTTGTGGGAAAAGAAACAGGAATGTGTCATGGAACCTACAAGCCAGAGTAGAGCAAGATCTAATGAGGGAGTTGAACCAGAAGAGAACAGAGCTGTAGCACAGCTGCTATGAGTGACAGCAGAGGTGGACCGCAGGACAGCATCCCACCCAGCTGCAGCCCTGGCATCTGCGAACCTCTCCACTTGAGAGCCCCAGAGCCACTAAAGGAGATTCTTTCAGACCCAGGTTCCTTACCGTAGGGGGGCCCTCTTGTTCATCTGCTGCAGGAATCAAGGCCAGAGGAACCTCCAGACAAAAGGGACTTGCCTCCTCCCTGTTAGCACTGGTAAAGGGGCCAGTAATGCAATGGCCCAACAGCTGACTGGCAGAGCAGCATGGGCAGGAGGAGAAAGGGTCTGACTCAGGGTCCCTCACCCCTCATCCATGCATGGCAAGCTCACTGCTTTGAGGACCTGCGAGCTGGCCATGGGGCCTGTGCTGGCGGGACAAAGTGATGGTATTGCAAAGGCAGGGCCAGACTCCAGTAGGGTGTGTAGGACTTGTGAGAGCTGAAAGGAAACCAAGTCCATAGGCAGGGCCACCAGACACTCAGTGTGCCAAGCAGGACAGGCCCAAGTTCAGTATATGTAGACATGAGCAGCAAAGTAGACACGACCAGACACCAGCAAAGTAGTCTGGGATGAGTACAGAGCAGTCCCTGAGCCCAAGGTCCTGAGGAAGGGGGAGCCCTCCTCTGTCCCATATGATCTTCTATCACAGAGAAGAATCTGAGACTGAACAATTTTCCTTCTAGTGGGTGAATTCACTCTCAAAGCTTTCTTCACATTATTGACTAAAATGAACTTTTTAAAATATTGAGACCAGTGGTTCTCAAAATGTGGTCCCTTACCCAGAAGCATGGCATCACCCAGGAATGTTAGGAAAACAAATTCCTGGGTCCCACCCCAGACTCCTGAATCAGAAGCTCTGGGAGTGGGGCCCAGCAGCCAGTGCTTTAAGCCCTTCAGGGGATTCTGATGATGCTAAGCTTTGGGAACCACCAGTCTAGACTTGAGGTTCCCAAACTTGTCCACACATTGGAGTCACCTGGGTAGCTTCCAAGTCTCCTGATGCTTGTGTCCCAGCCCCAGGGACTGTGATTTAATCACCCCAGGTGTGGCCTGGACTCTGAAATTTTTTAAGATCACAGGTAATCTAATGTGCAGACAGGTTTGAGAACTTGTAGGCAAGATTGATTTCACTTTTCTCCTGTACTAGAGGAAAGATGGTAGTAGAGGATTCCAGAGAGGAAGGCAGCTCCATTTCCTCTCCACAGCTGACAGAGTGCAGGTAATCCTATAACCTTTTCATGGCTTTTGTTTCTTGCTCTCTCTAACTGGGTGCTTCTCTTCTCCTCCTAAAGGGCTAATCTATCCTGGCTCTGACCTCCTCTGCATCCACGCTGTCTGTGGGCCTTTCTTGACCTGGGGCTGTGCTTCCTACACTGTATTCTGGTAAGGCTGTCCTGGAAAAGGCTGCAAAGAGTGGAGGTCTCCCCATGACTCAGTGGGTTTTCCCCTGGCTGCCAATCATCTGGGAGAGGGAGGGTCTTCAGAAGGACCCTGCAGATTTGAGGGAGGGCCTCTGGTCAGCATAAAGATAAGCGAGTCATGGCTCATTCTCTAGGCTTCTTCCTCTTGGGCCTGAACACAGGTTTAAGCCATCATAAGCCACTGTGTGATGGGGCAGTGACCCACCCCCTAAGACCCTGTGGTGGGGGTAGCAGCAATGTGTGCAGTGACATCCCAAGGTGACAGTGAAGCTGGAGTCCAGGATCTGGGCACTGAGGTTCAGCCACATCCTCACTGCATAGCTCTTTCCTCAGATGAACTGGATTCAGTTCTGTTAAGATAATTTGGGGCTTTCTTACAGAGACCAAGAGCTCCTGGGCTCTCTTCAGGACCACATGGCTCCCTGCCCAAACCTGAGAGCTGATATCCTCAAGATACCACATTCTCCTAGCTCACCTCTCCTTTCTCCTTTTTCTCCATTCTTCAAATCCCATCCCCTCAGGAAGATGTGAAAGTCCAGATGATCCTCACAGAATCATATTTGCATATTCTCCAAAATCCGTTGCCATGTGTGGAACATGCATCCCCGAGGACACACTGATGCTGCATGATCACCAGGTGATGCTCAGTGGTCCCTGACAGTTCCCTGGGAGCAGAGTGGAAAGGGCGCGTGAGGTAGGTGGTGGTCAGAGATCTGATGCCCAGACACTTTTTGTTCCATTTAAAGATTCCAAATGGATGATGGCAGCATATCTTAGCAACTACTAAATCCTAGGAATACAGGCATCTATAAGAAGTGGCTCTGGTCCTCAAGGAGCCTTTAGGTCTGGTGCATAAGATAGCACAGGTCTTCTTCAGGAATAAGGATGGTAATAGGAGAAGCTGTTCGGTGACATAAACTAAAATACATTTCTGCATATAAAAATAGCCCTCAGGAGCTATTGCTTGCATAAGCAAGACTTAGACTTGGGACATTAAGCAAGTGTTTGTGAAACCCTAGAGCTGAGACCCTGAGGGCAGAGGAGGACATGCCTTTCACTTTGTGCCAGAGGGGATCAGGGAAAGAACTGGCAATGAATGGTGTCCTTGGCTGCATTTGGTGTTATTGACAATTGAAGAGCTGTAATGATAGAGCTTGATTATCTGCCCAGAGATTTAGGACAAAACTACAGAAAGGGATGGGTGTCTTCTGAAAAGGACTTTCCCTTCATGGGGTACCTTGAAACAAGGGAGTTTGTTTCAAGGTCTGGGGAATAGTGACTAGGTCTGGGGAATAGTGACTAGGGCGGGACACGCTGCTCCCCACAGAGCTGATGTCTCCTCCCACGGAGAAGCCATCAGTGCGACGACCTTGGCCCTGCTCAGCCACCAACTCTCCACTCTTACAGTAGTGACACCGACTGGGGCTAGCACAGCTGAGGGGGCGATTCCAGTTCTGAACTCAGGATGGGAAACTCACTTGGCTCCAGATATAAGCCACATTCTTCAAGGTCCACTATCAGTAAAAAGAGATGATATTTTGACTTTCATCAGCTAATACTTTTGTCTAATTTCTCAAATAATTCATGATTTAGGCAGCAAACAGCCGCATGCTGCATTGGACCCCCTCAAACCTACATGTACAAAATGGGTACTGAAAAGGGAATCATGTGAACAGAAAGTGAATCCCCCTCATGCGTCCATACTGGGCTGTATAGTGTACCCCAAAGTTCATGCCCACCCAGAACCTCAGAATGTGTCCCTATTTGGAATAAGGGTCTTTGCAGGTGTAATTAGTTAAGGTAAGATGAGGTCTTACTAGATTAGGGTGGGCCCTAAATCCAGTGAGTGGCATCCTTAGAAGAAGACCATGTGAGGCCAGGCACGGTGGCTTACGCCTGTATCCCAGCACTCTGTGAGGCCGAGGCAGGTGGATCATGAGGTCAAAAGACTGAGAGCATTCTAACCAACAAGTTGAAACCCTGTCTCTACTAAAAATACAAAAATTAGCTGGGCGTGGTGACACGCGCCTGTAGTCCCGACTATTTGGGAGGCTGAGGCAAGAGAATCACTTGAACCCGGGAAGTGGAGGTTGCAGTGAGCCAAGATTGCCCCACTGCACTCCAGCCTGGTGACAGAGCGAGATTCTGTCTCAAAAAACAAAGAAGGCCATGTGAAGACTCAGAGAGAGACACACAGAGAGAACACCATGTGACAGCAGAGCCAGAGATTGGAGGGAGCCACAGTCTCTGGCAGCCCCAGGCCAAGGCAGGTCAAGCATCGCTAGTGGCCGCTGGAAACTGGAAAGGGGCAAGGAAGGGTCCCTCCCTAAAACCTTCAAAGGAAGCACAGCCCTGCCAACACCTTGATTTCAGACTTTTGACCTGCAGAACTGCGAGAGAATACATTTCTGTTGCTCTCTTTTTTAAGTGAGTTATGGAGAAAATGTTCTGCAGTTAGACAGCAGTGATAGTTGTACAGCTCAGTAAATCTACTGAGCACTGAATTGTGTGCCTTTAGATAGTGAATGTTACATCATGTAAATTGTATCTCAATAAAAACAAAATACATTTTGAAAAAACTTTAAATGTGAATCATAGATTGGGATAAGGGGAAGGGGGGGTCTTACCCTAGGAGCTTCCAAAGGTTAGGCCCAGAATCTCAGGTGAGGAGACCCCAGAGCTCTCCCAGGGCTCAAGGCAAGTATGGTCACTGCAGAGTGAAGGTTGGCCAGGGTGTGGGCTTGGGGGGATGCTTTTTTTTTTTTTTTTTAGATGGAGCCTCACTCTGTTCCCCAGGCTGGAGTGCAGTGGTACAATTTCAATTCACTACAACCTCCACCTCTCGGGTTCAAGTGATTCTCCTGCCTCAGCCTCCTGAATAGCTGGGATTACAGACACACCACCACGTCCGGCTAATGTTTGTATTTTTAGTAGAGACGGGTTTCACCATGTTAGTCAGGCTGGTCTTGAACTCCTGACCTTGTGATCTGCCCGCCTCGGCCCCCCAAAGTGCTGGGATTACGGGCATGAGCCACCTCACTAGGCCAGGATGCTCCTTAAAAGTTCCCCAGGCCACGCCTTTGTAGGCAGGCTCTTTGCATGTCCATATCTGGCAGTTGTTCTTAGTTAATCCTTTATTCAATTTAATTGATGTCTCATAGAAAATTACAGTCTAAGTCTTTCTATCAATATAGGCAATGAAGAAAAAGGTCCATGGAAAAATAGTAGTGAGCAGGGAGCAGTGTGCATGAGGCAATGGTCTTGAGACTGTAAGAGGAGACCTGTGGGAGAGTAAGCTGTGTACCAGGAATGACAAGAACAGTGTGTGAACCCTGACCGTTGGTTGAGGTGCTGGCAACAACCACCAGGAGTCCCCAGAAACACCCAGCAAGAAGACCCTCAGAAAAGGCTGAGATTTCTGTAACCTAAGTAGTCATGGGAATTTGAGTCATTGCTATGCTGTTATTTGGGCAGGAAAAGGAAGTGTTCCCTTAATTTTCAGTCACATACACATGAAGCCAGGTCACTTGCAGGCTGTATTTATAATTTAAATGTAAATTTAATTTATACTATATTGACCTTTTTCTGAAATTCACATTTTTTCATAATAGCAGATAATATGGTAAACAATTTCCTATATTAGTAAATATTAATAATTATACTAAATTAATAAGAATATTAAATATTATTCTCTAACATAATTTAGATGGTTATATTATTTACCATTAGGTGGGACTACTATAATTGAGACAATGAATCATATATCATGTGATATATATTATTTTTATAAACAAATTTTTTAACTGCATCTTTGCATAATTTATGATTGTTTCTTTAGCATATAAGAAAAACCTCCTTTTACTCCAGATCCCTCATCTTAGAGGCTATTCCCATGTCCCCTTCTCAGAGAGTTTGCTCCCATGGATGCTCAGGTAAAGCAAAGGATGTGACAAGAGCTGCCATGTTCCTGAGGTCTCCCAGATCATGGTTCTATCTCACGCATAACCTCATACGTTTCTCTCTAAGGTTCTGAGTTGGTATCACAAGTTTCCCTTTTGTTGGGTCAAATAAATTTCTGGGTTGTGGTTTTGCAGTGCTTTTTATTGATGCTTGTTTGTTTTGACAATAAAATGATCATGACTGGACACTTATGACATAGTCTATAGGAGGAATTGTTGGATTCAAGTGAATAAAAGAATTCATAGAGAGTATATTCATGTACACATGTACATATACGCAACCCACACTGGTATTTTTGGTCAAACACCAGACCAGATGCTGCTGTGAAGATACTTTTTAGATTGGTTAACATTTAAATTAGTAGACTTTGAGTAAAGCAGATGACCTTTCATAATGTGAGTGGGGCTCATCTAATCTGTCGAAGGTGTTAACCTTAACATCTACAGGACATATGTACACATATTGAATACTACCCTCCAAAAATGTTTCACCACTCTCCGTTCCTATACACATTTTCTAAATCTATTAGCAAGGGCATCATTTTCCCAAACTTTTAGGTAAAAAAAAAAGTATTTTAATACTCTTTTATTTGCAAATTTTTACAATTAATTAGGTCACATTTTTTCCAGCACATATATTGTCATTTGTTTCTTCTTTCATAAATTAACTCTTTTTATCCTTTATTTTCCTATTTTGATAATTATGCCTTTCTTATTGATTCCTAGATAATTTCCTCACCTGTAGTTTGCAAATAGATCCCATTTTTGACTGTTAATGTGTTCAAGTGTATCAACAGTTTTACAACTCCTGCCTAAGTGTGATAGTTTTAAAAATCTGCTTTACCCCAAGATTATGTTTATATTCATCTGTATTTTCTTTCATATTTTATATACTCCTTTTTTATATTTACATTTTTAATTTGCCTGGAATCTATGTGGTTTATGGTCTAAGTCAGAAAATTAAATTCATATTTTTCAAAATGCTTTGTCAGTTGCCTCAACACCTTGTACTCATTAAATACATTCTGTCTTCACTTATTTTAAATTCTACATTTATCATATATTAAATTCTTAAGTATATTTGCTCTCTTTTTGAAATCTGGCTCATTTCTTTAATTTGATATTCTAGTATTATACTATTTCTAAATCCTATGTCTTCGTAAGTATGTGTGAAGTTTTCCCCTCTGCATCAATTCCCTAATATTTACTTTCAATATTTACATTTCTTTATTTTTCCAGGTCAACTTTAAGATCATATGGGCGTTGGGTCCTTCCACACCCATAAAAGTCATCAGCTTCTCTTCCTTTGTCTCCTAATCATCATTATCATTTTCATCCTGGTGAGCATTTCACTGAATTTATCTTGAATGTTTAGAATTAGAATGATGAGAAGTCAATAGATACACTTGTATTAGTCAGGGACCTCCAGAGAAACAGAGCAAATTAGGATATGTATGTCTATGGGGAGAGGTTTATTTTAAGGAATTAGCTCTTAAGATTGTAGAGCCGACAGGTCCTAAATCTGCAGGATAGGCCAGCACGCTGGAGACCCAGGGAAGATCTGATGTTGCAGAGTCAAGTCTGAAGGCAATCAGGAGGAGAATTCCTTCTTCCGCTTCCTTCTTCAAGCTTTCCTCTTAAGACCTTCAACTGATTGGACAAGCCCCACTCACATTATGAAATGTCATCTGCTTTACTCAAAGTCTACTAATTTAAATGTTAATCAAAACTAAATAGTGTCTTCACAGCAGCATCTGGACTGGTATCTGACCAAAAACTAGGTGCCATGATCTAGCCACATTTACATAAAATTTACCATCACAGTAGCCATAAGATTTAGTTTTCTCTTACTGAAATGTGGTATAAATGGGATTTATTCAAATCTTCTTTTATGTCCATCCATAAAGTTTTGTAATTTTTCCCTTACTGGCCTAACAATTCCTGTAAAGATTATTTGTAAGTAGTTAATAATTTTTGTCATCATGATTTTATTTTATTTTATTACATGTGCTCATAGGTTGTTGCTGACACTAAGAAAGCTATAGGTCAAAAGACGCAAACTAGGGCCGCATAAGCACAGCAGCACCCAGCCAGGACTCTGCTGCAGCTGCCGTTTGTAGATGGAGCTCTCCATCTCCAAAGAAGCACAGACCTGTTTTTCTTCTGGTTGTGCTGCAGTGAAATGAACTTGGGTTTTCTGGACACTGTGATGTCAGTTGCTACTTATCATTTCACTTGTGATATTGATTTTATTAATCTTAAAGTTACGTGAATGTTAACTATTTTTCATATCTATATCTTATTCAAAATCTGGGAAAATAAAAGACTAAGGAAAGTAAATCTTTTTTTCTAAAGAGAGAATGGTTATTTTTCAAAGGGAAGAATACCATTTCAAATGTAATATGAACTTTTAATTAAGATGTCATTGTACAACCAACCAGAGTTTGAATATATATGTGTATATATACGTGTGTGTGTGTATTAGTCCATTTTCATGCTGCTTATAAAGACATACCCAGGACTGGCCAATTTACAAAAGAAAGAGGTTTAATGTACTTACAGTTCCACGCGGCTGGGGAGGCCTCACAGTCATGGCAGAAGGCAAGGAAGAGCAAGTCACATCTTACGTGGATGGCAGCAGGCAAAGACAGAGAGCTTGTGCAGGGGAACTCCCGTTTTTAAAACTATCAGATCTCATGAGACTTATTCACTATCATGAGAACAGCACACGAAAGACCCACCCCCATGATTCAATTATCTTCCCCAGGTCCGTCCCACAACACATGGAACTATGCGAGCTACAAGATGAGATTTGGGTGGGGATGCAGAGTCAAACCATATCAGTGTGCGTGTGTGTGAGTGTGTGTGTATATGTTTGTGTGTGTGTATATTTATAGGTTTGCAAAAGATAAATGAGTTAAATCTTAATAAACTGAAATGAAAACCAGAAATTTGATTTCAGAATTTGAATAAAATGGTTGGGCTGCAGTAAAATGAAGTCATATGTTAAATAGAAAAAATTCCCTGGACATCAAAACATTTTCCAGATAATGAGTTTATATAGGAGTACCTATTCAGTACAGCAAAAATTGCATGTCTCTAACAAATAAGCATTTACAAATGTAAGTCTGCTGGGAAATACTATGCTGGACAAGACTCCATTCTCCGGCCTCCTTTGTAGCAATGCTGGCCACATGATTAAGCTGACACCATTGCAAAGTACAAATGTGTGAAATGTGAGCAAAGGAGATGGATCTTAATGCTGTATCACTTGCTGAGGAAAATGCCTGCCTTATACTTCAGCAATTTCTCTTTCTGCAGGTGGATTCACAGAACACTGCTTCAAACATGTGGACAAGTTAAACACCCTAAGAAAAGCCAGAACAAAATGGAGCTTGGGTTTCTAAATGACTGCAGCAAGCAGTGCAGCCCAGCCAGTCTAGTCCCTACACACCTTGAAACGATTACATGACAGTAAAACCAACTTCCTTTTTTTCCTTTTTCTTCCCTGCCACTGTAGTTCTGGGCCTCTTTGTTACAGAAGCTTGAATCTTTGCCCAAATATCCTCAGTTTATTGAAAACATGGCTAAGAACTTTGAGAAGAAGTTGCATAGAACTGTAAATTACTTCTGGTATTTTCTGTCATACCTGATAACATACACACAGACACACGCACACAAAATACCACTTTATTAGCTGTTTTTCATTCCTTGAGAAATTTTATGAACCAGAAGAAATTTTGGAGAAAGTATCCATGGCAACACAAAACAGAGAATAACTTATTTTTGGTGTCTTAAGAATTTTAATACAACTTGCCCAAATTGGTAAGTCTACCTGCAGATGACGCTCCTTCCATGCCAGGTGTTAGCACCCTATTGCCAGGAAATCTACACCTTGCCAGGAAAATGAAAATTGGAGACTTTTCATTTTACATGTTGCTGCATGTACTAGGACACACTTTGAGCTTAAAAAAGTAGAAATGGAATATAGCATGCATCTTGGGTTATTAACACCATAGTCTGATATACTCAAGTGACCTGACCCTTGAACGAATGTTCACTGCTGTCCTTGATGCCTTCAATACACATTACAGTAATCTGCTGTTCTGTGTGGAGGGGAGTAATTTAGCAGAATATTAGAAACAAACTGACTTGTTGGGTCATCCAGGGAATATGCTCCACATCAGTTCACAAAGACTCAACCAAAGACTTGGCCTTTGCTTTGACAAATAGTCCTACATACTTTGAAAATATCCTATAAAAGAGTCCATAGACAGATATCCAGTTATTGTTGGACACCCTTAGACATGATGAAATTGGGTCTGGCGAACTTTTCTATATTGCATTCAGCTTCGAAAAACAAAAATATGCTAGCATGAACTATATTCCCTAAATAGTGAGATTTAAGACTGAATTTAAAAACAGGTTCTCTCTAATAATTAATACAATGGGCTTACAATGCACTGGGCACCATCCAAAATTTTAAATACACAAAGTAAATTTAATCCTTCCTCTAATGTAGGTGCTATTATTGTCATCACCTTCCAGACCATGTTACTGAGGTCCCGAGAGGTAGAGAAATTGGTCTGAGGTCACAATTCCTAAGTGTGGGAGCCAGGATAGAATCCAGGCAGTGTGACTACAGAGTTAATGCTCTTAACCTTGAAACCATATTGCTCATATAGTCCACTATATCCTAACTTCCGATTTTGAGAAAATGACTAAGTGATCCCTTCACCTTTATCAGAATAAGACTGAAGGAAGACTACAGATGAAAGTTTCTGAGCTCTGTACAGTACTGTGGTACATGTTTATGTCATTACATCAGAATTCCACAATTCTACAAATATCTGGGGTGTGATTTCACAGAATAGAAAAATCATTGTGTAAGTATTCTGTCAGGTTAGGAATTTCCTAAATTTGTGAGCAGCTGTTTTCAATTATGAAATATGAAACTATATAAAACAAAATATTGCTCCCAGTTAAAGAACTCAAGGTTGAATTCTGTTCTACACATTAAGATGGAAATAAAAAACTTGGCATTTATATCTTAATACAAAATGTGTCATATTTTTCAGATTTAAATCAGCATTTCCCAAGTGAGAAAAAATTATAAAACAAAATTGTTCCAATTTATCAATTTGTATTTTCTATTTCAAATGTAAAATATAATCTTCAGTATCACAGATATTTATATCGCTTGTTTAAACCAAAATTCAATAAAAGAAAAAATTTGTATTACCTTCCTGTTTATTTTCTTTCATTTATTTTCATTATGGGAAAATGCTGTGAGCATTTGAACTGTGACCCTGCTTATAGATCAGCGTGGGCTTATTGATTAACTGGCAACCTTACTAAACTCTCTGTAGTTCTAATATTTTCTTCAATGAATTTTGGGGATTCCAGAGGAAAAATGATAAGAACTAACGAATAAAATAACATTACATCTTTCTTTCCAATGTTTATAAATCCAATTTAGTTTTACAGCTTATCTTTTTTTTTTGATAGGATACTTATAGAGTTTATTCAAAATTTCATGCAGTATAATGACAATTTGTTTTCATTTCTTTTTTTTTTTCTTTGGTTTTCTTTTTTTTTTATTATTATTATACTTTAAGTACTAGGGTACATGTGTATAACGTGCAGGTTTGTTACAGCTTATCTTAATAATTGGCCTTTCCAGATTAAATTTCAATGATAGTAAAATAAAGATGATAGTGGAAGATTTTTTGTCATTCAGAGGTATAGTTTTTATACAGTGCCATTAACAGATCTCAAGTGTACAGTTCAGTGAGTTTGGCAAATGCATACTCCACATAAACCACACGTCAGTCAAGATACAGAACATCAAGAAGAGGGTATGTTCTGCTGTTGCTTGTTCCATTCAACTGGAAGACAGCTGCTGCAGGTTCTGTTGCCATAGGACATCCCCCAATCAGAGGAATATCAGAGTTGCATAAAAGGCCTGCAGAGCCAACGGAATCAGGTGTGACAACCAGCCCTGGCCTTTGGTATCCACCAATCTTCATCCCCCTCCGGAACTCCTGACCTGATGGGGTGCTTGTTCTTTGGATGGGTTTATAGGTGACTTATTGGACTAAGGGTTGACTGGTGCAGTGGCAGCAAAGAGATAGTGATCAATGGAGTTCTGTGGGTTCACTCCTTATTATCCCTCTTCCAAACTCTGTAGTATGATGAGAACTAGAGTGTGTGTTTTGACCCTGCCTGTGCACACATTACAGCATAGGGCAGCTGATATTCCCAGGGAGATTTAAAGTCATAGGTCTAAAGAATAGATAAGAGAACGATACAACCACTTTAAAAAATCACAAATGCAAAAAACAGATTGCAGAAAGGAGAACTATTAGATCATTGAGCAATGAATTTAAAATAAGCATAATAATACCTCTAAGGCATAAGGAACCATATTAATATGAAGCAGGAAGAAGTCATAAAAAGAATCAAATGAAATATAAAATATGAAAATTATAGGAGTCGAGATAAAAAACATAATTCAATGCAATCTGAATCAAAATTCTGACTGGAAGTTTTGTAAAGAACTTGATAGATTTATTCTAAGTGTCTATTGAAGAATAAAGGTCTATGAATAGCTAAGTTAACTTTTAAATAGGAGATAACTTTGAGGGGAAGGACTTGCTCTCCCTAACATTAAGACATACCACAGTAATAGCAACAGTATAGGACTGGCATGGAAACAAATAAAACATAACTGGGAACTTGGACATAGATCTACCTATAAATGGAAACTAATGAATTATAAAGAAGAAAACTAAGTCAAGGAGCTAAGAAGAAGGTGATCACTACACAAAGAAAAACAAAACTGGTCATAACCTAAAATCTCATACAAATGTTATAGGTAGATAAAAGACCTAGAGGTGAAAGATAGAACTAAAATATTAATAGAAGTTATTATAAGAACATATCTTTATGCCCCAGGGATAGAAAAAGTATTCATTTTGGTTTGTTTGTTTTAATACCACAAATTAGTACTTTACTCAAAACTTACACATACACACAACTGTGTAACTACTACAAAGATCAAACTATATATAGATATTTGCCACCCCAGGAAGTTCCTTTGTGCTTTTTTTCAGGAAAAAAAGAATTCCAGCCATCATTCTGGCAACTATTAGGTTAATTTTGACTATTCTTGAACATTATATAAATGTAATTAGGCAGTATCTCCTCTTTTGAGTCTGGCTTCTTTTGCTTAACAAATGTTTTTGAGATTCATCTATGTTGTTGTGTGTGTGTCTGAGTTTGTTCTTTTTATTGTTGTGAAATATTCCATTGCGTGAATGTAGCACAATTGTTTATCCTTTCTCCAACTGGCACTGGGATTCTTCTCCAGCTTAGGGACCATTATGAAAAAGTTGTTATGGCCATTTTTGCAGGTATCTTTTTGTAGTCATATACACTTATTTTTCTTGGGTCTATACCTGGGAATGGAATCGCATGGCTATAGGGTAGGCATATATTTAGTAGTATTAAACTTCCAAACAGTTTTCCAACATGTTTGAACAAAGTTACATTTCCACCAACCATCCATGATCAGTTTCAATTTGTTCTACATCCTCACCAACACTTGATATTCTCTATCTCTTTTTAATTTCAGACGTTCTGATGGATGTGTAGAAGTATCACATTGTGGTTTTAATTTGTGTTTCCCTAATGATTAATAAAGTTTTAATATGCTTATTAACCACTTAAATTCCCTCCTTTGTGAGGTGACTATTTAAGCTTTGCTCCATTTTTAATAAATATCTGTTGATATGGTTTGGCTGTATTCTTACCCAAATCTCATCCTAAATTGTAGCCTTCATAATTCCCACATGTTATGGGAGGGACCCAGTGGGAGATAATTGAATCATGGGGGCAGGTCTTTCCCATGCTGTTCTTGTGATCGTGAATAAGTCTCATGAGATCTGATAGTTTTATAAAGTGGAGTTCCCCCACACACACTCTCTCCTGCCTGATACCGTGTAAGACGTGACTGTGCTCCTCTTTTGCCTTCAGCCATGATTGTGAGGCCTCTCCAGCCAGGTGGAACTGTGAGTTAATTAAACCTCTTTTCTTTATGAATTACCCAGTCTCCAGTATGTCTTTATCAGCAGCATGAAAAGGAACAAATACATCTGTCTTTTCTTTTTTGATTGTAGAAATTACTTATATAATCTGAGTACAAGTTATTTGACAATAAATTTATTGTGATTATCTTCTCTTAGTCTGTGACTTTCCTATTCACATTCTTTTTTTTTTTTTTTTTTTTTTTGGGAGACGGAAGTCTTGCTCTGCCCAGCTGGAGTGCAGGCCGGATCCAGATCACTGCAAGCTCCCACTCCCCGGGTTCACGCATTCCTCCTGCCTCAGCCTCCAGAGTAGTCTGGAACAGCGCCCCACCTCGCCGGCTATTTTTGGATTTTTTTAGAGAGACAGGTGTGATTCACCGTGTAGCCAGGATTGGAGGGTGGGGGCGGGTGTGTTCTCGACTCCGACTCGTATCCGCCGTCTCCCGGCCTCCCAAAGGCTGGAATACAGGCTTGAGCCACCACGCCCGGCCCCTATTCACATTCTTAATGACATTGTTTGATAAACATAATTTCATAACTAAACCAGAGTTAAAATTACACTATGTTTAGTGCTTATAGTATTCTGTTAGTGGTGGCTTTGCTACCCCAAGGTTGTTAAGTTATTGTTCTGTATTTTCTTTGAGAAGATCTAAGTATTATTTGGGTATAATCCACTACAAATTAATTTTTGAGTATTGTGTAACATCAACAGTCAAGGTTCATTTTCTTCTTTATATGCATATAAAATGGCTCCAGCATTATTTTTTGAGAATATCATCCTTTTCCTACTGAATTACAGTAGTGCCTTTGTTGTAAATTGAGTGACAGAATATGTATGAGTCTATTTCTGGACTAATTTGTACCAATGGAATATTTGTCTATCAAGCATGTGCTAATTGTATTTATTTATTTTTTATTTTTTTGAGATGGAGTCTCACTCTATCGCCCAGGCTTAATGTTGGCTCACTGCAACCTCCGCCTCCCAGGTTCAAGCGATTCTCCCACCTCAGCCTCCCGAGTAGCTGGGATTACAGGTGTGCGCCACCATGCCCAGCTAATATTTGTATTTTTAGTAGAGACAGGGTTTCACCATTTTGGTCAGGCTAGTCTCAAACTCCTGACCTCAAGTGATCGGCCCACCTCGGCCTCCCCAAGTGCTAAGATTACAGGTATGAGCCACCACGCCCGGCCTGCTAATTATATTTCAATTACTGTAACTTTATAGCAACTTTTGAAATCTGGTAGTGAAAGTTTCCTGTTTTCTTCAAGATTACCTTGGCTCTCTTAGGTCCTTTGCATTTCCCTATAATTTTAGAATTTAGAAATCTGTCAACCTCCAAAAATTTTGCAGGAGTTTTGATTGTGATGTTCTGAATATATAGATCAATTTTAAAATTATTGCCAGATTAACTAATAAGTCTTTTAGTCCATGCACATGGTATATGATCACGGCTTCCATGATCCTTACCTCCTGGGGTACATTCTTTTCTATCATCCCTTTCTTTTGTGTGTAGGTGGGACCTGGAACTTGTTTCTAACCAATAGAACATGACACAGATGATGGGCTGTCACTACATTGACTACATTACATTATTATAAAACTCCATCTTGCTATTAGATTTACTTTTGAAGTAAACTGCCATCATGTAAACTACCTAAGGAAAGGGCCACATGGCAGAGAACTGCAAGCAGCTTGGAGAAGCTGAACATCACTTGCAGCAGACAGCTAGCAAAGAGGTTTGCAGTTCTACAACTACAAGGAAATGAATTCTACTAACAACCTAAGTGAGTGTGGAAGTGTGTTCTTCTCCAGTCAAGTCTCCAGTTGAGAGCCCAGCTACCATTGACTGGTTTGCAAACTGGTAAGAACCTGAGGCAGATAACCCAATTTAGCTGTGCCCAAGTTTTCAACCCACACAAACTGTGAAATAACAAATATGTGTTAAGTTACTAAGTTTGTGGTAATTTTATACACAGCAACAGATATATAGTATACCATTTATTTAGGTCTTGTTTAATATTAGCAGTGTTTCATGATTTTCAGTGTAGAGGTCCTGCATATCTCTCAGTGTATTATAAATGACATTTTATCTGATTTTCTAATAGTTTATTGCTAGTATTCAGAAATAACTTTTTATGCTGACCTTGAATTCAGAAATCCTGTTACATTCACTTGTTGAGTACAATAGTTCATTTCTAGATTCCTTTGAATTTTCTATCCAGTGTTATCTGAGAATAAAGACTGTTGTACTGTTTTCCAATCTTCATATATTTTGCTTATTTTCTCACTTCACTGAACTGATCAGAACATCTACTATCATACTGAAAGTAAGTGGGAATATGGGGCATCTTTGTTGCATTCCTAAAATCAGGGAGAAAGTGTTCAATATTTCTCCATTAGGTATATCACTATCTGTAATATTTATAGATATTCTTTTTAAAATTAGAAAGTTCTCTCTTCCACTTTGCTGAGAGTTTTACAATGAATCAGTGTTACATTTTATCAACTGCTTTTTCTTCATCGAATCAGATAATTTCTTAATTTTTCTCATTTAATCTGAAAATGTGGTGAATTATTATTGAGTTCAGAATGTTAAAAGAAATTTTCATCCCCAGAATGAGCCCTACTTGAACATGATTTATTATCTCTTTTTTATGTTGCCAAATTTTGGCTGCTAACAATTTGTTCCTAAGAGACATCAGCTTTTATTTTCCTTTGTTGTTATGTCCTTATGTGGTTATAGTATAAAGATTATATTCACTTTGTAAAACAATGAAAAGGTGTTTTCCTTTTTATTCTCAGAAAGAATTTATGTAAGATTAATACATTTTGTGTTAAAAGTATAGGACAGGTGACCAGTAAAGCCATCTGGTCCAGAAATTTTATTTGTGGGATGATATTTGATTTATTTTATGAAGATATTAAATATTTAAATTTTTGTGCTTCTTCTTGTGTTCCTTTTGATAAGTTCTTTTCCCAAAGGAATTTGTTCATTATATTTAAATTTTCAATTTTAATAGCATAACATTATTTAGAATATCCTTGCATCATTCTTTACATGTTGTCAGATCTGCAGTAATTGTTCTCTTTTAAACATAAGATTGGTAATTTTGTTTTCTTTCTCTTTTATTTTCTTGTAGCATCTTACCAGTGATGTATCAATGTTTTTTAAAAGAACCAACTTTTGACCTGGTTGATTTTCTCTATTATATGTCTGTTTTATTTTCGTTTATTTTACTCTTATTTTAATTATTCCCTTTCATCTCAGAGTAATTACTAAATTCTATTAAAATTGCTTCTTTGACCTATGAGTCATTTGCAAGTGTGTTTTTAAAAAAATTCTGAGAGATTTTCAATTTACCTTCCTGTTTTTGAGTTATAATGTAATTCCTCTGTTTCTTTCTCCTCTCTTTGGGAGTACTCCACTTACACTTCTGTTAAACCTTCCATGTCCTACATGGCTTTTACCCTCTATTTCTAGGATTATGGTGTATTGTTTTTCTTTTTTTTTCTCTCTATGCTTCCATTTAGCTATATCAACCTGTCTTTGAACTCATTACTTTGATTTCTGCTCTGTCTCTCTAGCCCGAGGTTAATTCATTCACTGTTTTATTTATTTCAAGTATTTCAATTGTTAGATGTCAATTTGATTATTTTAATTCTGTATTAAAATATTGTTTGGTTCACCCATCTTATCCATGTTTTCCTGAGTTTGCTTTATCATATTACCGAGAGTTACATGAAGTCCTTCTCTACACTAGGATGCAGCACATGAGGCACCCAGAGCACATCATCAAACGAGGTCTTCATTCTGAGTCATGCAAGTTTGCACCCTGGGTACTTTGCCCTGCTAGCCCTAATCTTTCAGAAACTTGTTTTATTTCTGGGGCCTATCCTTCCTCCTAGGGTATGGCCTTCCTGGGTTCTCAGAAGTGTTTACCAAAGTCCTTCCACTTAGACTAGCCAGAATTTTAACATACTCCACTCTAACCTCTAAAATGTCTATTCAGCTTTTGGTCTCTCAGTGCTGTTGAATTCTGCCTTCTAGAGTCCCATCTTTGGCATGCACAGCTTTGGAATTGGCTGAGGAAACAAGCATTACTTTCAAACAGATTTTTTTGAGCTTCCTTTCTGCAGCTTCCTCTCATCCAGTGCCCAACCACACAAATCCCAGCCACTCTAGCAATTCCAAATTCCCATCTTTGTTTATTTTATTGTATGAAATTACTGCTGTATGTGAGGACTCTATTTTTCTGTGCTTCGGTTTGGAAAATGCCCTTAGGGAGTAAGTCTGAGTAAATATGGAACTCACCTCCCATGCTTCTCATTTGTCCAAAAATATAGTACTGTGGTGGTTGCTGTCCAACACCTGTGAGCAGTTTCTGACTTTTTACAGTTTATACAGCTGTGGATAGCACGTCCAGATAACAGGTATCCGGAAAGGCCTTCTCAGACACAATGCCAAAAGCATAAACAATAGGAAAATTTTGATGCATTTTATTACCTAAAATTTTATAATTTCCATTCAAAACAAGAGGATTGCTAGGGAGTAGGAATGTGAATGAGGAATGGAAGGGGATGGATAAATAAGTAAGCAGTCAAGACAGAGGGCTTTCCTGGACAACAATGTGAGTGTACCACAAATTCATCCCTCCGCACCTATTGCCCCCACAGCACATAAAAGGTGTCCCTGCTGGAACATGGAAAGATGGCCATAAGAGTTGGGATGGCAGTAATAGGTTGGAGGTGTGCTAAAATAGCCTGCTTTACAAAGTAGCACCAGAGGATTAGCAAGGAATGGCTGCCTGCTGTTTGGTTGAATCTTTTTCTAGGTCTTTGAATAAGTAGATAAAGAAAGATGAGAGAGAAAGAAGCAACAGGGCACACAGCATGCTTGTCAACCCCGCAGTCAGCATCTTGGAAGCAGAAGAATGAGTGTGCCATTTCCCTTTTTGGCACAAGCCCTAAATCCTTGCTTCCTAGTACGCATGATGGAGGAGATGCAAAGCACCCTCCACTCTTTGCTCAGACAGTTTCTGCTTCATTAAGCAAACCCAAGATTTTCCATGAGATAAGCCCTGCTTGTCTTTTTCTCAGTCCTGTGTCATCTGACATGTAATTAGTGTCAATTCCTCTCAGAATCTAACATTAGGTCAGCTGACTGTCTTAGCTTTCCTGTGTCTTCATAGATATTTTAGGGATCCATCAAGGGAGAATACACTGCAGGCTGCTAGCCAGTTGCCCTATTCAAACAGATGTCTCATTGGAATCATTTATTATTTCAGAGGATTTCATTTTTCAAATCTTCCCAAACCTTTCTCAGTTATACTTTTTTCCACAGCCTCATAGCACAGAATCATTGATATCTTTTTATTTAAAATTTTTCTGAAATTTAAAATACGTTTATATACTTTTAAAAGTGAGGGGGTTTGATTCACAAAGATAGGAAATAATTAAAATATGTAAGAGTAGCTAACAAAAAATATAAAGACAAGTAAATAAAAATAGCTAAGTCCTGAATACAGACTTGTCCAAATACATTAGCCTTGCTCCTAACAACTAAAATGCTGCCAGTCCCTAAATTAGAGTATAAATGAGTAATGCCATTCTAATCAAAATCCTAGTGAAATTTTAAAATGTTATTTCAAAATGTATCTGAATTAACACAATTGAATTTCTCACATGTTTTTTAGAAGATGAGATGGGAGGAAGAATTTATCTTACCAAATTTGAAATACGATTTGTTGTAAAAATAGCTGACTCACTGAGTCATAATGGCCCATGAACAGGCCCTAAAACACATATGATTTTTTTTTTTTTCTTCCTTTATCACCCAGGTTGGAGTGCAGTGGCATGATCATGGCTCACTGCAACATCCACCTCCTGGGTTCAAGCTGTTCTCATACCTCAGCCTCCCAAGTAACTGGGAATCACAGGCCTGTGTCATCAGACTGGGCTAATTTTTGTATTTTTAGTAGAGATGGCTGATATGGTTTGGCCCTGTATCCCCACCCAAATATCATCTTGTAGTTCCCATTAATTCCCAAGTGTTGAGGGAGGGACCCAGTAGGAGATGTTTGAATCATGGGGGCGAGTCTTTCCTGTGCTGTTCTCACGCTAGTGAATGAGTCTCATGAGATCTCATGGTTTAAAAAATGGAAGTTTCAGAGATGACTTCCAAGATGGCTGAACAGGAACAGCTCTGGTCTGTAGCTCCCAGTGAGATCAATGCAGAAGACTGGTAATTCCTGCTTTTCCAACTGAGAGACCTGGTTCATCTCATTGGGACGGGTTGGACAGTGGGTGTAGTCCATGGAGGGCAAGCTGAAGCAGGGCAGGGCATCACCTCACCTGAGAATCACAAGGGGTCAGCGGATTTTCCTTTCCTAGCCAAGGGAAGCTATGACAGACTGTACATGGAGGAACGGTACACTCCTGTCTAAATACTGCACTTTTCCCATGGTCTTAGCAACTGGCAGACCAGGAGATTCCCTCCCTTGCCTGGCTCAGTGGGTCCCATACCCACGGATCCTTGCTCACTGCTAGCGAAGCAGTCTGAGATTGGTTGCAGCCTGGCTGGGGGAGGGGCTTCTGCCATTGCTGAGGTTTGAGTAGGTAAACAAAGCGGCTGGAAAGCTGGAACTGGGTGGAACCCACCACAGCTCAGCAAGGCCTACTGTCTCTCTAGATTCCACCTCTGTGGTCAGGGCATAACTGAACAAAAGACAGCAGACAACTTCTGCGGACATAAACGTCCCTGTCTGACAGACCCGAAGAGAGCAGTGGTTCTCCCAGCCCTGCATTTGAGCTCTGAGAAGGGACAAACTGCCTCCTCAAGTGGGTCCCTGACCCGCATGTAGCCTGACTGGCAGACACCTCCCAGTAGGGGTTGACAGACACGTCATACAGGCAGGTGCCCCTCTGAGATGAAGCTTCCAAAGGAAAGATCAGGAAGCAATATTTGCTGTTCTGCAATATTCACTCTTCTGCAGCCACCACGGCTGATATCCAGGCAAACAGGGTCTGGAGTGGACCTCCAGCAAACTCCAACAGACATGCAACTGAGGGACCTGTTAGAAGGAAAACTAACAAACAGAAAGGAGTAGCATCAACATCAACAAAAAGGACATCCACACCAAAACCCCATCTGTAGGTCACCAACATCAAAGATCAAAGGTAGATAAAACCATAAAAATGCAGAGACATCAGAGCAGAAAACCTGAAAATTCCAAAAACCAGAGGACCTCTTCTACTCCAAAGGTTTGCATCTCCTTACCAGCAAGAGAACAAAACTAAACAGAGAATAACTTTGACGAGTTGACAGAAGGAGGCTTTAGAAGGTCAGTAATAACAAACTTCTCTGAGTTAAAAGAGTATGTTCCAACCCATCAAAAGGAAGCTAAAAACCTTGAAAAAAGTTAGATCAATGGCTAAACTAGAATAAACAGTGTAGAGAAGATCTTAAATGACCTGATGGAGCTGAAAACCATGGCACGAGAACTTTGTGATGCATGCACAAGCTTCAGTAGCCAATTTGATCAGGTGGAAGAAAGGATATCAGTGATTGAAGATCAAATAAATGAAATAAAGTGAGAAGACAAGATTAGAGAAGAAAGAGTAAAAAGAAATGAACAAGGCCTCCAAGACATACGGGACTATGTGAAAACACAAAATCTATGTTTGATTGGTGTACCTGAAAGTGATGGGGAGAATTAAACCAAGTTAGAAAACACTCTTCAGGATATTAACCAGGGGAGCTTCTGCAACATGGAAAGGCAGGCTGACATTCAAATTCAGGAAATACAGAGAACACCACAAAGATATTCTTTGAGAAGAGCAACCCCAAGACACATAATTGTCAAATTCACAAAGGTTGAAATGAAGGAAAAAATGTTAAGAGTACCCAGAGAGAAAGGTTGAGTTACCCACAAAGGGAAGCCCACCAGTGAATCTCTCAGCAGAAACACTACAAGCCAGAAGAGAGTGTTGGCCAATATTCAACATTCTTAAAGAAAATAATTTTCAATCCAGAATTTCATATGCAGCCAAACTAAGCTTCATAAGTGAAGGAAAAATAAAATACTTTACGGACAAGCCAATGCTGAGAGATTTTGTTACCCCCTACCTTACAAGAGCTCCTGAAGGAAGCACTAAACATGGAAAGGAACAACAGGTACCAGCCACTGCAAAAACATGCCTAATTGTAAAGACCATCAATGCTATGAAGAAACTGCACCAATTAACAGGCAAAATAGCCAGCTAACATCATAATGACAGGATCAAATTCACGCATAACAATATTAACCTTAAATGTAAATGGGCTAAATGACCCAACTAAGAGACACAGAGGAGCACATTGGATAAAGAGTCAAGACCCATTAGTGTGTTGTATTCAGGAGACCCATCTCATGTGCAGAGAAACACATAGGCTCAAAATAAAGCAATGGAGGAAGATCTACCAAGCAAATGGAAAGCAAAAAAAGCAGGGTTTGCAATCCTAGTCTCTGATAAAACAGACTTTAAACCAACAAAGATTAGAAGAGACAAAGAAGTCCATTACATAATGGTAAAGGGATCAATTCAACAAAAAGAACTATCCTAAATATATATGCCTCCAATACAGGAGCGCCCAGATTCATAAAGCAAGTCCCTAGAGAGCAACAAAGAGACTGAGACTCCCACACAATAATAATGGGAGACTTTAAGACCCCACTGTCAACACTAGACAGATCAATGAGACATTAAGTTTACAAGGATATCCAGGAATTGAACTCAGCTTTGCAACAAGCAGACCTAATAGATGTCTACAGAACTCTCCGCCCCGTATCAACAGAATATACATTCTTCTCAGCACCACCTCACACTTATTCCAAAACTGATCACATAGTTGGAAGTAAAGTACTCCTCAGCAAATGTAAAAGAACAGAAATTATAGAAAACTGTCTTTCAGAACACAGTACAATCTAACTAGAACTCAGGATTAAGAAACTCAATCAAAACCACTCGACCACATGGAAACTGAACAATCTGCTCCTGAATGACTACTGGGTACATAACAAAATGAAGGCAGAAATAGAGATTTTTTTTGAAACCAATGAGAACAAAGATACAACATACCAGAATCTCTGGGACACATTTAAAGCAGTGTGTAGAGGGAAATTTATAGCAATAAATGCCCACAAGAGAAAGCAGGAAAGATCTAAAATGGACACCCTAACATCATAATGAAAAGAACTACAGAAGCAAGAGTAAACACATTCAAAAGCTAGCAGAAGACAAGAAATAACTAAGATCAGAGCAGAACTGAAGGAGATAGAGACACAAAAACCCTTCAAAAAATCAATGAAGCCAGGGGCAGGTTTTTTGAAAAGATCAACAAAATTGATAGACCACTAGCAAGACTAATAAAGAAGAAAAGAGAGAAGAAACAAATAGACACAATAAAAAATGATAAAGGGGATATCACCACAGATCCCACAGAAATACAAACTACTATCACAGAATACTATAAACACCTCTACACAAATAAACTAGAAAACCTAGAAGAAATGGAATTTATTTCCTGGACACATACACTCTCCCAGCTCAGCCAGGCAGAAGCTCAATAGACCAATAATAGAACCTGAAACTGAGGCAATAATTAATAGCCTACCAAACGAAATAAGTCCAGGACCAGACAGATTCACAGCCGAATTCTACCAGAGGTACAAGGAAGAGCTGGCACCATTCCTCCTGAAACTATTCCAATCAATAGAAAAAGAGGGAATCCTCCCTAACTCATTTTATGAGGGCAGCATCAGCCTGGTATCAAAGCCTGGCAGAGACACAACAAAAAAAGAGAATTTTAGACCACTATCCCTGATGAACATCGATGCAAAAATCCTCAA
>NW_016804232.1:4115381-4124810 GCF_001698545.2 Rhinopithecus bieti | reverse complement strand
CACAGCAAAAGAAACTACCATCAGAGTGAACAGGCAACCTACAGAATGGGAGAAAATTTTTGCAATCTACTCATCTGACAAAGGGCTAATATCCAGAACCTACAAAGAACTCAAACAAATTTACAAGAAAAAAATAACCCCATCAAAAAGTGGCAAAGGATATGAACAGACACTTCTCAAAAGAAGACATTTATGCAGACAACAGACACATGAAAAAATGCTCATCATCACTAGCCATCAGAGAAATGAAAATCAAAACCACAATGAGATACCATCTCACACCAGTTAGAATGGCGATCATTAAAGAGTCAGGAAACTACAGGTGCTGGAGAGGATGTGGAGAAACAGGAATGCTTTTACACTGTTGGTGGGACTGTAAACTAGTTCAACCATTGTGGAAGACAGTGTGGCGATTTCTCAAGGATCTAGAACTAGAAATACCATTTGACCCAGTCATCCCATTACTGGGTATATAACCAAAGGATTATAAATCATGCTTCTATAAAGACACATGCACACATATGTTTATTTCAGCACTATTCACAATAGCAAAGACTTGGAACCAACCCAAATGTCCATCAATGACAGACTAGATTAAGAAAGTGGGGCACATATACACCATGGAATACTATGCAGCCACAAAAAATGATGAGTTCATGTCCTTTGTAGGGACATGGATGCAGCTGGAAACTATCATTCTGAGCAAACTATCGCAAGAACAGAAAACCAAACACCGCATGTTCTCACTCATAGGTAAGAATTGAACAATGAGAACACTTGGACACAGGAAGGGGAACATCACACACTGGGGCCTGTTGTAGGGAGGGGAGAGCGGGGAGGGATAGCATTAGGAGATATACCTAATGTGAATGACAAGTTAATGGGTGCAGCACACTAACATGGCACATGTATACATATGTAACAAACCTGCACGTTGTGCAAAGGTACCCCAGAACTGAAAGAACAATAAAAAATAAAAATAAATAAAAATAAATAAATGAAAACTAAAAAATGATAAAGGAAAAAATACAAAAACTAAACAGAAAATCCTGCATATGAAAAACTGTACTAAAGGGATAGATTATGAGCATAGAGATAGTTCAAAAGAACTATCTACTTCATAAGAAAGTCATAAGACTTTCACTACCATTAACTTTATTTTGAAGTTAAGTATATTTTGAAGTCTTGTATCATGATGAATAGGGGCTTTTTTTCTTTTAGGACATGGCTTTCCTGGAATAATATGTTCACAGTCATTTTCTGTGTGATGCTGCTCCTTTTTAAAATTTTTCTGTGATTCAACATACACCAACATGAGCATTTTCTAGTACATTTTCCCATTTTGTATGCCATGCTTCTATGTTGTCTCAGGTATGTGGGAATCCATTCATCAGGAAAGGTAATGGGACTTCAGTAGAGAAGGTCTGAGTGGGTGGGGTCAGCAGAGAACTAGGAGGCAAAGAGAAGGGTATAAGAAGCCATTTGAAGATGTACAACCCATGCCCATACCAGGGAACTCATTTCTATGAGACCTCTTGGAAGCACCCATGTGTCACCTCTCAGAGAAAAGAGCCACTTGAAACATGTCCAGAAGCCAACACCAGTGGATCCATTCCTTCTGCATACACTCATTGTAGACCACGGATTTGGTGGAAACAATACAGGTGATAGTACAGCAATCATGTTGCGTGTCTTCTTATCTTACCATGCACATAATTATTTTTGAATGACTCAGTAACTTCACTGGCTTTTTCAGGTAAATACAGCTTTAATTCATTAAAAGTTCCCGGAATGTCATCAGCTGGAAGGAATGCAATGCAGGCAAATGACATATTTTAAACTAAAGTTTTGTCGTTGTCATATGGCATGGCCAATCTATCATTTGAATTTTCAGCCAAATGCGTTGGAGTGAATGGAAAAAAATAAAACTTTATGGGTAACATCTTGACGTTTACTTTTAGAAGCCTTGATCACACCTGATTCCAAATCTGTCATTATGGTTTGGGAATTCCATTGAAATCCATTTTCTTCTGCATGAAGACAATAATGAGGTGATAGTTCTGCCCAACATGATGTGACTATCCTGTGATTATGATTTTGGGGATTTTAGCCATTAGAGATTTTAGACTTTAGGGATGTTGATCTTTCAGGATTTCAACATTCTGGATTGTGTCTTTCAGGATTATGATCCAAATCCATTATGTCAATAAAATTAATGTTTTAAAATATTTGCCTACTTCTTTGACAAAGGCTGAGAGATGTGTTCATTTGTTCTACAACTGTGTTGTTGTCATTTTTTATTTCCATTTTTAATTTTAATAATTAGACATAAGATTGTCACGTAAACCTTTATGATGAATATATTGTACTCTTGCCAACATAAAATGACCTCTATGTCTCATTACTACCTGTAACATAAATTATACCTTGTCTGGAATTATCTTGACCTCAGATTTTTATATTACTATTTGTCTTATATAAGCACTTGACCCCATTTTTGGCTTATTTTGTTTACTTGTTGTAGGTACAGAGTTGAGTTTTATTTTATTTCTCTATGGATTCACCCCAGAGCATTTATCCTTTAGTAAGTAATCTAGACCACTTATGATCAGTGACATATTTGATAAGTGTGGTCTGGTTTCTATTTTTTTTTTTTTTTTTTGCTATTTATATTTTGGTTTCCTTGCTTTGTGTTTTGCTACATGAACTATGTTTTATTTGCATTTATGTCCGTCAGTGTTTTGGAGTATATATATAGTAGACAGCTCTTGGGATACCTTCTCAGGCCATGCCCCTTTGCCAAAGAATGCTCCTCACACCTGTCTTAGTGAGTCCTTGGCAGCTGTATTTGTATAATATAATCTATAACAGTGGCACTGGTTGAGTGAAACTGGGGAGACATATGACTCTGGGCTGATCAAAATCTCTCTCTCAGGTATTTGGACTAGGACCTTGTATGTGTTGGTCAGTTTGAGGTTCTCTCAAGAAATAAGAAATTATATACATAGGAGCTGTGTTTGAGTCTTTACACCATTCATAGTGGAAACCGAGGAGAAAGAAAAGAATAAAGCCAAGGTGCAAATATATTCAGAAGTATCCCCAGAAGCTAGAGAGAGAGTGTGGATGGGGGTGGGGCCAGCAGGCAAGTAGAATGCCAAAGAGAGGGAGAGGGAGTGAAGAGAGAGACCTGCCTGATCTCCTAGCTTGCCCATGGTTTTCATTTCTCTATCAGCCCACTAATGGGTTCTGCAACGCTTCCTGTCCTTAGATGCCATGAGCGGATTCCAGTCGTATTCCAATGGCACCAACCTGGTGTTGGTTTCTGGACATGTTTCAAATGGCTCTTTTTCCTGAGAGGTGACATTTGTGTGCTTCCAAGAGGTCACATAGAGATGAGTTCCCTGGCATGGGCCATTCATCCCCAGATGGCTTCCTATACCCTTCCTTTTGCCTCCTGATTCTCTGCTGACACCACCCACTCAGACCTTCTCTGTTGAAGTCCCATTACCTCCCCTGTGACCCACTTGGGTTCATCCTTTAAGAAGATGCAAGGCTGGCTCTTTCTCTCACACATGCCTGGCACACATCCAGTCCATAGGAAACATGTGCATTTTACTCTTTGTAGGTAGGAGTTTTGTTATTTACCAACCATAGTCTTCTATTGCCCAAGGCTGCTGGAGGAAGCCCTGAGCTCTCTCCATGGGTTTTCTTTCAGCTTCTCGCACTAGGTTTAAGGTTAGGAGAAGCATCTTTCCCCATGGGAGGAGCATAAATCACAGCACTTCTGACAAGTCTCTGTACAGTAATATTCTCTAGAATTTCCAACTTCGGACTTTTACAAGTATCAGGAGGCTGTTGAGCAAACAGTCACAAAGTTAGTTATTGGCTACCTCCTTTCCAGCCCTTTGGTTATGCTTAGATAATCAGCCCTTTACTTTGGAATGGGTAAGTAGAAGGCAATTATTATTCTGGGGCTACAGACTAACTGATCAGATTTCCATTTCTACAAATATAATATACACATAGACAGAATGTTTCTAATTCTTATGCACTCACACAGGATAAGGGGCCATTATTTCTTCAAAATACTTAATAAATTGGTTGAGTTGGAAATCTTTCACAACTCATAATAATTTGAGTAGTCAAAAGAATGATTCATTTTTTGATTGTTTATCCTCTTATTTGGCTTAATATTTCTTTTATGATTAAAATAAATAATACTTTACACTGTTGGTGTGAATGTAAATTAGTTCAACCATTGTGGAAGACAGTGTGGTGATTCTTCAAGGATCTAGAACTAGAAATACCATTTGACCCAACAATCCCATTACTGGGTATATACCCAAAGGATTATAAATCATTCTACTATACCGACACATGCACATGTATGTTTATTGCAGCACTGTTCACAATAGCAAAGTCTTGGACCAACCCAAATGCCCATAAATGATAGACTGGATAAAGAAAACATGGCACATATACACTATGGAATACTATGCAGCCATAAAAAGGATGAGTTCAAGTCCTTTGCAGGGATGTGGATGAAACTGGAAACCATCATTCTCAGCAAAGTAACACAAGAAGAGAAAACTAAACACTGCATGTTCTCACTTATCAATGGGAGTTGAACAATGAGAACACATGGACACAGAGAGGGGAACATCACACACCAGGGCCTATTGGGAGGGATAGCATTAGGAGAAATACCTATTGTAAATGTCGAGTTGATGGGTGCAGCAAACCAACATAGCACATGTATACATATGTAACAAACCTGCACGTTGTGCACATGTACGCTAGAACTTAAAGTGTAATCATAAAAATTTTAAAAGAGGTACCCTGCTTACATATCTCCCCATAGCAAATCTCATAACCCAGCCTCTAAATAAATAAATAAATACATGTATAAAAATTAAAAAATAAAAATTTTGTAAAAAAAACCTCAATGACAACATCTTCTACTTGCTTATTCTTTAGCATTTACAACATGATTTCAGAAAAATGATTTTTTTTCCATCTTTACAGCAATCCTTTAGGGTTAATCTCATCCTACAGAGAATAAAGCTGGCACAGAGAGACATAAATCCACATCTATTGGCTTGAAGTCCAGTGTCCCTTATTTTATATTGCTACTACAGCTTAAATAAATACATAAATACAAGTTAAGATAACAAGAACAACAACCATGGCGATGGGACCCTGCCTGGAAGAAAGATTTTGATTCCTGGTCACATTTGTTGAGGAGTGGGCTATCACTCACAGTCCCATCTCAGCCATAAGCATTGTGGCTGATGGCAGGCAGCAGGGAGGACAGGAGCCGAACAGATCAAATGACCCTTTTTATGCCAATGGGTTACACCATAATCCTAGTGAGGTAGAAGTGGATAGAAGCATGTAAGAATTTTCTTTCCTGAGACACCAAAACAAAAGCATCTCTCTTTATAAAGATTTCCAATGCTCTGTAAGCCTGTGAAGTTGTGAAGACCATGCGTAAGCTCAAAGTCAGATAAATAAGACACAAAACTACAACCATGAGCATCTTGACTCCCCTGCACTTCTCACCCATGGTGCCCCTCCTGAGCAGTGATTCCCACCCTGGTCCAGCTTTGATCCTACAGGAATGAATGTGCTTCTGACATTAAGTGAACTTCTCCTTTTGCCCCATCACTTCCAGCTGGAGTTTCCCATCCAACCCCTGTTTTGAATTAAGATTAATAAATGTATTTGAAATTGAAATCATCTTTTTCCTTTGGTCTTATCCCCGGCTCTGAATTCTTACCCCAGTCTCAAGGCATGATAAATACATACATAATTCATGTATAGAATAAACCTATCTTCTCTGTTCACTGTAATTTTTCCATTTGAAACTTCCCAGTGCCTTCCAGCTTTGAGAGAGAATTTCCTGCCCACTCTCACTCCCACCCAAGTCACTTAACAGTATGTTCTGTAAGTTCCTCCAAGTAACCTGACAGAGGTTTAACTTACTCTTTTTATTGGTTGTATAAGATTGTATTACGCTGATATTCCAAAATTTGTTCAAACCTTCCCAGCAACAGCTCATGCTGCTTCCAATTTTTTTCATAATAGATCTGTAATTAGTATATTTATCCCATATTTTTTCCACGTTTATGCTTACGTATTTATGGGCTGGATCTCCAGGAGCCAATGCTGGGTCAAAGGCTATGTCTACTTTTAATTTTCATGGATGTTGTCAAATTGCTTTCCAAAATGGACTGAAACAATTTATATTTCCAACTGCAATGAACAAAAATTCTATTTTCTCCTACATCCTTGATAATACCTTAGTAGGTATTATCACTTACTAATTTTTACCAATTTGATGGTTGTAAGTGATGTCTCATTGTTAGCTTAATTTGTAAGTTCCTTCACTGTGAGGGAGGTGGAGAATATTTCCACTTGTTTATTGGATTTATTCTTTCAATTATTTACTTTATTTGAATTTACTGTTCTATGAAGTATCTATTCATACTCTTTGTCCATTTTAAATGAGAGTTTTGTCTATTCATTATCAGTATTCCTTTCTAATATGAAGATTTAACCTGCCATCCACATCACAAATATTACCACTATTTAACATTAATACATGGACAATGTTTCCTTTCTATCAAACATGTGTTTTTGATTACAACATGTTCTTCTCTCTTTGGTAGTCTATATGCATATTTTAATGTTTCTTTAGTCATTTGGTATTCATTTTTTGTATGAGTGGTAAGGTAGAGAGTTACTTTTTTTGAAAACATTAATTTCTTACAACACTAATTCAATCATCTTTTGTTCCTACTGATTTATAATAGTACTTTCGTTATATTCAAAATTGTATGCGGCTGGGGGTGGTGGCTCATGCCTGTAATCCTAGCACTTTTGGAACCTGAGGCAGGCAGATCACTTGAGGGTAGGAGTTCCAGACAAGCCTGCCAACATGGTGAAACACCATTGTATTAGTCCGTTTTCACGCTGCTGATAAAGACATATCTGAGACTGGGCAATTTACAAAAGAAAGAGATTTATTGGACTTACAGTTCCACATGGCTGGGGAGGCCCACAATCATGGCAGAAGGTGAAAGGCACATCCCACATGACAGCAGACATGAGAAAACAGTTGTGAAGGGAAACTCCCATTTTTAAAACCATCAGATCTTGTGAGACTCATTCACTATCATGAGAACAGCACAGGAAAGACCTGCCCTCATGATTCAACGTCTCTCACCAGATCCCTCCCACAATATGTGGGAATTATGAGATTTGGGTGTAGACACAGAGCCAAACCATATCATTCTGCCTTTGGCCCCTCCCAAATCTCATGTCTTCACATTTCAAAACCAATCATGCCTTCTCAACAGTCTTTCAATGTCTTAACTCATTTCAGCATTGACTCAAAAGTCCACAGTCCAAAGTCTCATCTGAGAAACGGCAAGTCCCTTCCACCTATGAGCCTGTAAAATCAAAAGCAAGTTAGTTACTTCCTAGATACAATGTGGGTACAGGTATTGGGTAAATCGGTCATTCCGAATGGGAGAAATTGGCCAAAACAAAGGGGCTACATGCCCCATGCAAGCCTGAAATCCAGCAGGGCAGTCAAATCTTAAAGCTCCAAAGTGATCTCCTTTGACTCCATGTCTCACATCCAGGTCACACAGATACAAGAGGTGGGTTCCCATGGTCTTGGGCAGCTCTGGCCCTGTGGCTTTGCAGGATGCAGCTTCCCTCCTGGCTACTTTTATGGGCTGTCGTTAAGTCTGCAGCTTTTCCAGATGCACAGTGCAAGCTGTTGGTGGATCTACCATTCTAGGGTCTGGAGGATGGTGGCTCTCTTCTCTCAGCTCCACTAGGTAGTGCCCCAGTAGGGACTCTGTATGGGGGCTCCAACTCCACATTTTCCTTCCACACTGCCCTAGCAGAGGTTCTCCATGAGGGCCCTTCCCCCGCAGCAAACTTCTGCCTGGGCATCCAGGCATTTCCCTACATCTTCTGAAATGTAGGCAAAGGTTCCCAAACCCCAGTTCTTGCAGGCTCAGCACCATGTGGAAGTTGACAAGCCTTGGGACTTGCACTCTCTGAAGCCATGGCCCAAGCTCTACATTGGCCCCTTTAAGCCATGGCATGCAGGGCACCAAGACCCTAAGCTGCACACAGCATGGGGATCCTGTGTCTGATCCCTGAAACCATATTTTCCTTCTAGGTCTCCAGGCCTGTGACAGGAAGGGCTGCCACAAAGGTCTCTAACATGCCCTGGAGCCATTTTTCTCATTGTCTTGGGGATTAATATTCAGCTTCTCATAACTTATGCAAATTTCTGGAGCCAGCTTGAATTTCTCCTCAGAAAATGGGATTTTCTTTTCTATTGCATTGGTAGCCTGCAAGTTTTCCAAACTTTTATGCTCTGCTTCCCTTATAAAACTGAATGCCTTTAACAGCACCCAAGTCACATCTTGAATGCTGTTGCTTAGAAATTTCTTCTCCCAGATACCCTAAATCATCTCTCAAGTTCAAAGTTCCACAAATCTCTAGGGCAGGGGTAAAATGCCACCACCCTCTTTGCTAAAATATAATAAAAGCCACCTTTGCTCCAGTTCCCAACAAGTCCCTCATCTCTGTCTGAGAACACCTCATCCTGGACCTTATTGTCCATATTGCTATCAGCATTTTGGGCAAAGCCATTCAACAACTCTCTAGGAAGTTCCAAACTTTCCCACATTTTCTTGTCTTCTTCTGAGCCCTTCAAACTGTTCCAACTTTTGCCTGTTACCCAGTTCCAAAGACACTTCTACATTCTCAGGTATCTCTTCAGCAGCATTCCACTCTACTGGTAACAATTTACTGTATTAGTCCCTTTTCATGCTGCTAATAAAGATGTACCTGAGACTGGGTAATTTACAAAAGAAAGAAGTTCATTGGTCTTACAGTTCCATGTGGCTGGGGAGGCCTCACAATCATGGTAGAAGGTGGAAGGTATGTCTCACATGGTAGCAGACAACAGAAGAGAGGCTGTGCAGGGAAACTTCCATTTATCAATTTGTGTATGTTGAACCAGCCTTGCATCCCAGAGAGGAAGCCCACTTGATCATGGTGGATAAGCTTTTTGATGTGCTGCTGCATTTGGTTTGCCAGTATTTTGTTGAGTATTTTTTCATCGATGTTCATCAGGGATATTGGTCTAAAATTCTCTTTTTTTGTTGTGTCTCTGCCAGGCTTTGGTATCAGGATGATGTTGGCCTCATAAAATGAGTTAGGGAGGATTCCCTCTTTTTCTATTGATTGGAATAGTTTCAGAAGGAATGGTACCTACCAGCTCCTCCTTGTACCTCTGGTAGAATTCGGCTGTAAATCTGTCTGGTCCTGGACTTATTTCGTTTGGTAGGCTATTAATTATTGCCTCAATTTCAGAGCGTGTTATTGGTCTATTCAGCT
>NW_016804232.1:4109971-4113415 GCF_001698545.2 Rhinopithecus bieti | reverse complement strand
TATCTTTGTGGCATTCTCTGTATTTCCTGAATTTGAATGTTGGCCTGCCTTGCTAGGTTGGGGAAGTTCTCCTGGATAATATCCTGCAGAGTGTTTTCCAACTTGGTTCCATTCTCCCCATCACTTTCAGGTACACCAATCAGGCATAGATTTGGTCTTTTCACATTGTCCCATATTTCTTGGAGGCTTTGTTCATTTCTTTTTCCTCTTTTTTCCCTAAATTTCTCTTCTCACTTCATTTCATTCATTTGATCTTCAATCACTGATACCCTTTCTTCCAGTTGATCGAGTCGGTTGCTGAAGCTTGTGCATGTGTCATGTCATTCTCGTGTCATGGTTTTCATCTCTATCAGGTCATTTAAGGACTTCTCTGCATTGGTTATTCTAGTTAGCCATTCGTCAAATCTTTTGTCAAGGTTTTCAGTTTCTTTGCGCTAGGTTTGTAATTCCTCCTTTAGCTTGGAGAAGTTTGATTGCCTGAAGTCTTCTTCTCTCAACTTGTCAAAGTCATTCTCCACCCAGCTTTGTTCCATTGCTGGTGAGGAGCTGCGTTCCTTTGGATGGGGAGAGGCACTCTGATTTTTAGAATTTCCAGCTTTTCTGTACTGTTTTTTCCCCATCTTTGTGGTTTTATCTACCTTTGGTTTTTGATGATGGTGATGTACAGATGGGGATTTGGCATGGATGTCCTTTCTGTTTGTTATTTTTCCTTCTAACAGTCAGGACCCTCAGCTGCAGGTCTGTTGGAGTTTGCTCAAGGTCCACTCCAGACCCTGTTTGCCTGGATATCAGCCGTGGAGGCTGCAGAAGAGTTAATATTACAAAACAGCAAATGTTGCTGTCTGATCGTTCCTCTGGAAGCTTCATCTCAGAGGGGTACCTGGCCATGTGAGGTGTGAGGTGTCAGTCAGCCCCAAGTGGGGGATGTCTCCCAGTTAGGCTACTCAGGGGTCAGGGACCCACTTGAGCAGTCTGTCCATTCTCAGATCTCAAACTCCATGCTGGGAAAACCACTACTCTCTTCAAAGCTGTCAGACAGGGACATTTACATTTGCAGAGGTTTCTGCTGCCTTTTGTTTGGCTATGCCCTGTCCCCAGAGGTGGAGTCTACAGAGGCAGGCAGGCCTTCTTGAGCTGCAGTGGGCTCCACCCAGTTTGAGCTTCCCACCCCTTTGTTTACCTACTTAAGCCTCAGCAATGGCGGGTGCCCCTCCCCCAGTATAGTTGCTGCCTTGCAGTTAGATCTCAGACTGCTGTGCTAGCAAAGAGGGAGGCTCCGTGGGCATGGGACCCTCTAAGCCAGGCACGGGATATAATCTCCTGGTGTGCCATTTGTAAAACCCCTGGTAAAGTGCAGTATTAGAGTGGGAGTGACCCAATTTTCCAGGTGTTGTGTGTCACGGTTTACCTTGGCTAGAAAAGGGAATTCTCTTCCCCCTTGTGCTTCCCGGGTGAGGCAATGCTTTGCCCTGCTTCAGCTCTTGCTTGCTGGGCTGCACCTGCTGTCCTGCACCCACTGTCTGACATGCCCCAGTGAGATGAACCCGGTATCTCAGTTGGAAATGCAGAAATCACCCGTCTTCTGTGTCACTCACGCTGGGAGCTGGATGGTGGAGCTGTTCCTAATTGGCCATCTTGGCGTGGAGTCTGTTTTTACTATTTTAAACTGTCAGCATTTTCTTTCACAATTTTCTATGCTGTTTATTTCATCTCATCATTTCCAATACTTGAGGTATAAATTGTGTAGAGACTTTGAGAAAGTTCTAATTGACTTTATGCAAATGTGACTCTATGGAAGAGCATTAACACAACATTGACTTTGTGTGTAAGCATTGTGTGTATATGTAAAAGTGTTGAAACTTTCTCAATAAATGAAGAGATGTCCTTTTTGTACATGTGCAGTTGTGAACGGTGAAATTTCTCGAGATCTCAGGTCTTTGAGCAATTGGTGTGGTGGTGACCTATCAGGTTTTTGTTCAATTTTGTGTAAAGATTTGGGTTGTTCATCACAGTGTTTCAAATGACTGCATTATAAATCTGGGTGCACACAATTACCAACCACAGTGATATGCATTTATACATTTTGCTCTTCAACCCATTTATTTATTATAAATAGAGTTCATCTGCTCATAGCTGTTTTATCTGCTAGTATACCTGAATGTTGATGCCTGCAAAAATATGTATGGTTTTAGGCCGGGCGCAGTGGTTCACATCTCTAATCCCAGCACTTTGGGAGGCTGAGGTGGGCAGATCACAAGGTCAGGAAATCAAGACCATCCTGGCTAACATGGTGAAACCCCGTCTCTACAAAAAATAACAAAAAATTAGCCAGGCGTGGTGGTGGACACCTGTAGTCCCAGCTACTCAGGAGTCTGAGGAAGCAGAATGGTGTGAACCCAGGAGGCAGAGCTTGCAGTGAGCTGAGATCATGCCACTGCACTCCAGCCCAGGCGACAGAGCAAGGCTCTGTCTCAAAAAAAAAAAAAAAAAGTACGTAGGTTTTATTGCCTATATTATTGTGTAAAGTGCCCCATGAAGTGATCATTTGTGTTTTTATGTGTTTCTCAAAAAAAAAAATTCCTTTTAAAATGTAAATAAATACCTGTTAAAGAGTTTATAACTTTTTTCTGTAGTTATATTTTCAGAATTTTAATCTTTTGAGATTGTGATTTTTGAGATTTTGACTGTAGGGATTTTTGATCTTTCGAGACATTAACACTGAGGGTCCTGGCATTCAGGATTGTCTTTTGGGATATGATTGGCTCCCAGTGTAATGAATAACAATTATTTAAAACACCCATTTTTGGCCAGGTGCGGTGGCTCATGCCTGTAATCCTAGCACTTTGAGAGGCTGAGACGGACACATCACTTGAGGTCAGGAGTTCGAGACCAGACTGGTCAACATAACACACAATGCTTACACACAAAGTCAGTGTTGTGATTTGTGAGAATTAGGCAAGCAGAAGGGTGAGAAGCACTCGTCCATTCCTCCTGAAATGTTCCCTGCTGGAACCCAGCCGTCACACTGTAGGGAAGTATTGACTTTCCTGTTATAATTGAGAGGCCACAGGAATAAGCCTTGTATGTTGGTGGATGCCTGTAATCGCACCTACTCAAGAGGCTGAGGCACGAGAATCGCTTGAACCCAGCAGGCAGACGTTGCAGTGAGCTGAGATCACACCATGGCACTTCAACCTGAGCAACAGAGTGAAACTGTATCTCAAAATAATAAATAAATAAATGAAATACACATTTTTAATTTTTTGCCTTACAAACATAAATTATTATTTTGTTTGCAGTGTTTATTAGTAGCTTTTAGAAAATAATCTTATTTTAAGCCACAAATTAAATCTCAATTTATTTGGGAAAAAACAGAATCTCTGCCTTCAATAAAATAAAATTAGAAGTAACAGTAAACTTTTTTTTTTTTTTTTTTTTTTTTTT
>NW_016804232.1:4094286-4105911 GCF_001698545.2 Rhinopithecus bieti | reverse complement strand
GTTGTAGGTCTGTTGGAGATTGCTTGAGGTCCACTCCAGACCCTGTTTGCCTGGGTATCAGCAGCAGAGGTTGCAGAAGATAGAATATTGCTGAACAGCGAGTGTACCTGTCTGATTCTTACTTTGGAAGCTTCCTCTCAGGGGTGTACTCCACCCTGTGAGGTGTGGGGTGTCAGACTGCCCCTAGTGGGGGATGTCTCCCAGTTAGGCTACTCAGGGGTCAGGGATCCACTTGAGCAGGCAGTCTGTCCGTTCTCAGATCTCAACCTCCATGTTGGGAGATCCACTTCTCTCTTCAAAGCTGTCAGACAGATTCGTTCGCGTCTGCACAGGCCTCTGCTGCTTCCCCTGTTGTTTTTTAGCTGTGCCCTGTCCCCAGAGGTGGAGTCTACAGAGACAGGCAGGTTTCCTTGAGCTGCTGTGAGCTGCACCCAGTTCGAGCTTCCCAGCGGCTTTGTTTACCTACTTAAGCCTCAGCAATGGCGGGCGCCTCTCCCCCAGCCTCGCTGCTGCCTTGCGGTTAGATCACAGAGTGCTGTGCCAGCAATGAGGGAGGCTCCGTGGGCGTGTGACCCTCCCGGGCAGGTGTGGGTATAATCTCCTAGTGTGCCCGTTTGCTTAAAGCGTGGTATTGGGGTGGGAATTACCCGATTTTCCAGGTGTTGTGTGTCTCAGTTCCCCTGGCTAGGAATAGGGATTCCCTTCCCCTTGCGCTTCCCAGGTGAGGTAATGCCTCGCCCTGCTTCAGCTCTTGCTGGTCGGGCTGCAGCAGCTGACCAGCACTGATTGTCCGGTACTCCCCAGTGAGATGACCCCAGTACCTCAGTTGAAAATGCAGAAATCACCGGTCTTCTGTGTCGCTCGCACCGGGAGTTGGAGACTGGAGCTGTTTCTATTCGGCCATCTTGCTCGCTTGTTTTTAATAGAGGGTTTTTTTGTTTGTTTGTTTGTTTGTTTGTTTGTTTGTTTGTTTGTTTCGAGCAGTTTTAGGTTCACAACAAAATGGTGGAAAATACAAAGATGCCAAGGTCAAATGATGTCATCAGGACATGGGCTGACTCCTGCCTCTCAGCTCTACTTTTCTTTTTGTTGGTTTCATGGTCAGCCAAGCTCTTCCCATTTGATAGCAAGAATGGCCCATAGGGTATCACTAGGCTACATTACGCCAGTCCTTTCCTCCTGTAATCTTGTTGTGATAAGAAAAAAATTGTTTAAGAAAACCAAAAATACCCCTTTCAGAGTAGAGTAAAGTTTTTGTTGAACAGAACTCTTGATGGGCCATTGTGGGTTGGAAGGACAGTCTGGGGACTTGGCCAACAGGGCTAGAAGTGGAGGGATTATATAGTTTATTATCCAGACCATGACACTTTGGAGGGTCAGAGGATCCCTATTAATAATTTCACCAGGACAACAGGCATAAGTTGGTATGGTTCCCTGTAAATCTGAGCATCTGATCTCTTTCTGAAGAAACAAAGCCACTCTGCGTTTAAGAGAAAAGGTCTACCACGAGATGTCTAACTTTAAAGTGACTGACTATATACTTCAAGTGTTGGTGAGGACACAGATGAATTGAAATTCTCAGAAGATTGTATAACCACTTTGGAAATGAGGGTTAGGATGAGATTTGAAAGGTGAAATCTGTGAAATGATGACCTAACGCCCAATCCCTTAATCTTTATAAAGTAACGCCCCATTTACCCAATGAGATTCAGTCAGGCTGCTCACAGTGACCTTGAACATTTGTGCATTGGTCAAGCTGGATGCTGTCCTGAATATAGGTGTGATAAAGCAACATCTCCTATTGGTGTTACCTCAAGAGAGAGTTATCACCCTCTTCCAAAGAAGACTCCTTGTGTTCCCAAACTGATGGATCTCCAGGCATTGGCAGTCCACTTGCACATTCTAAATCAGATCCTGGTTCATTGGAAGTTGTGGCAGAGGATGGCACAGAATGACCACAGACAGGCACCATGGACAGTGGTAATGAACAGACAAACCTTCAGCCTCCACACACAGCCATGGAATTCTGCTTTCTTTTTTACTCCTGTTTACACTCAGCTGGAAATCCCACTACCAGGAGCATTTTCTTCCACTTCTCTAAAGGAGTCCAGTGCTCTGCTGCATAGTAGTATGTGATAGACTGTACATGAATGCCCAGTGGGTCCAGCCTCCCCGTACTCTCCTCCCTGTGTGATCCCTCCCTACATTGACTCTTGAGTTGGCCATGTGATTTGTGCAAATTAGGCAAGCAGAAGGATGACAAGCACTTGTCCATTCCTCCTGATATATTCCCTGCTGGAACCCAGCTGTCACACTGTAGGGAAGTATTGACTCTCCTGTTGTGATTGAGAGGCCACAGGAAAAGGAACTGAGGTACCCAAGCCCTCAATCAGCACCAAGGCCTCAGAGTGTGAAAGAATCCTCTGGGATCTTGCAGCCCAGTTTGGCTCCCAGCTAGATGTCCTCACAGGAGTGAGCCCAGCAGAGACCACAAGGAGCAGAACAACCACTTAACTGAGCCCAGACACATATAGGATATGAGAGAGTATACTCCAGTATTGTTTGAGGTTTATTCACATTGGAGTGGCTGTCTCACAGCAGTATTTACCATACAGATGTGACCCTCAGGCCTTGTTTCCCAGCAAGAAGAGCCATCACCACAGCTCCAGAAAAGGCCCCTTTACAGTCATTGACAGTTATCTACTCTCAGGATGCTCTCCCCTGGCTTTGATTTCCCTTGAAGGATGCGTTTTAGAATTTTTTTTCAGCCACTCACAAAAGAATTGTGAAAGACTTAGGGTCCTTCTCTTGTAAAGTTACAGAAACTGCTTGTGACAACTATAGCAAGGCCTTTTCTTTAACTATTATATTTAAATCTATTAAATTAGCACATATTTCCATTTATTGATTATGTTTGTTTATTTCTATAGAATCTTCTCCCTTTCCCAATAAAAACAGAAGAGAAGACAGAAAGGAGCAGGGGAGGGGAGAAGAGCCCCAGCAGAAGAAGTCCAGTCTCTGAAGTTCCCCTAGCTGGGGCAGATAATCTTTCCTCCATGCTTGTCCCAGAGGTGGCTTCTGACCAGGCTTTCAGCTTAGCACCTGCCTTGGGAACAAAGTTTTCAAAGGCCTTGGAGGTATGGGATTTCCTCCTAATCTGATTCTACTGGGCAAAGCCTGACAGTTTGCACACCTACGTCATCCAGTGCAGGATGTCCTCTGAACCAGGCAGACTGTGCACAGTAGCATGTTCTTCCTGCTCGCTCCCACCTGCAACTGTTTGCATCCAGCACCAGCCCATCTCCTACACCATTTTGGGCTCTCTGGAGCTCAGGGCCTCCCTGCTCCATGTAAAGTGCGAGGAGCTGGCTAGACCTCCCCTCACACTTTCCTGTGTTCATTGCTGCCTTGCTGCCTACCATCTGAGGTTTCATTGTCTCCACTCTGCTTTCAGCCTCATGCTGGTTCTTCCTGGCTGACCTGGAACATAGGCCTCTGTAGAGGAAGGTGGAGAACCTCCCTGTGGCCCCTTGCCGGCTCTGGCTGTTTCCAGAAGGAAAGGCTGGGGTCATACCTTGGGCAAATGCTGCTGGTCCTGTACCTGTCCAAGCTGCCCAGCATTTCTTGGTTTCCTTTGGAGGAGACACCCTGGGAAAAGTTTGCTCCATCTGGGGCTCCATCACTGCTGTGGGGTTGTGGGTGGAGGGACAGGTCCTAGGGCCTCACTGTGGGGCTGTGCAGGGGTGGGTGATCCTCTCTCCAAGCCATGTAGGGGACTGGCAGGCTCATTAGCTGTGCTGCTAGCTTCTGCTCTGCCTTCCAGCCCTCCTCAGGCCTCTGACTCCTGTGTCCATAAACTATTCTCAGAGTAGGAATTAAAGGTAGGAATGGCAGGCTCACTGAACTTCTGCTGCTTTGGGTTGGCAGAGATGATATGCTGTATCTTGTGGATGGGGAAGGAGGGCAGCTGGTGGTGGATCAGCTGAAGGTGGATGCTTCAGGTGAATGGTGCAGCCCTCTAGCTCAGATCTCTTATAGTTCCAGAGCAGATTGGCGACTAGCACTTCATTGTACTTCTGTCCCTGCAACTAGTCCTGGATCTCTTCCTATGCACAACCCATGGACACCATCAATTCTGCCTTCTTAGGGTCTTTGTAGTCAGGAAGTGACTCAATGCAAGGCTTTAGTTCCTCCTTATGGCCCACATTCATCCATGGATCCCTCAAACATTCCTCTAAAGAGCCTCTCTTGCTGGATTGAGGATGAAGATTCTCTTGAACAGGTTTTCATATCCCATGGAATGGTAGAGGGGAATATCAAATGTTCCACTCAGTTCCCACTACTCCTGCAGCTCCTTGGAGTTCTGTCCATCAAAAGGCTGGTATGTGATGACTAGATATAGAGGATGCCCCTAAGCTCCACACCTCCCCACTGCGGCCATCATACTTTGACCCTAGAATAGATCTAGGCAGCACAATTGGCATTTCCACAGAAGGTACCCAGCCAGCTTGTTGCCAAAGAGGTCCAAGTCTGCAATCTTGATGTTCATGTCATCATTCAAAAGCAGTTAAGCTGCCTCCAGCTCCTTATGGGCAATACTTTCTGGTGGCAATACTATTACATAGCACAGCCTGCACTATCTGGTGGAACTTGATTTGGGCCTTTTGCCCTTTCAGGCTGCCATGAGCCACTAGGTACTCATATACCTCTCTGTCTCTCACTAGCCTACTCCATGACTAGGTAAAGTGTTTCATTGATCTCCACCAAGTAATTTCACATTGTTGGGTTGATTCAAGACCTTCATGATATGGCTTTCACAGGATAGTCTCTGGAGGCTTGAGTTCCACTGAGTCTAGTTAATGACATTCACAGTCAACTCTGTCCCAGTCAGGATGTGCTAGGCCAACTTCACCTTGGTGAAGGTACCCTTGGCAATGGTCTTGAGAAGTTGGTAGTTGTCAATACAGATCTCCTTCTCAGCAAAGATGGCCCTACAGCATGTTGGATTTACTGCTAACAACACTAATTAACAACACTAACCAATGAAAAAAATAATGAGAAAAATGAATAAAGTAAAAAGAAATAAGAAATAAAGAAAAAATAGGAAAAGAAAAACTATACAAAGAGAGATTGAGAATTCCCACTTGTATTATTTTCCAATTTTTTTCCCCAGTATGGGAAGTTTCTATTAACAGATTCTGCAGCTCAGACATGCTTGTCTCAGCTGTGTGCAGCTCCTAATGAGCCTATCAAAGGGAATCTTCGTTTCTGTTATGCTGTTTTTAATTTCTAGCCTGTCTTTTTATTCTTTCATAGAATTTCCATCTCTCTGCTTATATTATGCACCTGTTCTATTTTTTCCATTAGAGTCCCTAGCATATTAATCACAGCATTTTATATTTCTGGTCTGATAATTTCCCATCCCTGCCATATTTGACTCTGGGTCTGATGCTTGCTGTATCTCCTCAAACTATGTTTTGCCTTTCTGTATGCCTTGTAATTTTTTGCTGAAAACCAGACATGATGTAGTACAGGGGTCCCCAACCGTTACTGGTCTGGCCTGTTAGGAACTAGGCTGCACAGCAAGAGGTGAGTGGCGGGGAGCAAATGAAGCTTCATCTGTATTTACAGCCACTCTCCATCAGTTGCATTACCACCTGAGTTTCACCTCCTGTCAGATCAGTGGCAGCATTAAATTCTCATAGGACCACGAACCCTGTTGTGAACCGCACATGTGAGGGATCCAGGTTGTGTATTCCTTATGAAAATCTAATGCCTGATGATCTGTCACTGTCTACCATCACCCCCAGATAGGACCCTACAGTTGCAGGAAAACAAGCTCAGGGCTCCCACTGATTCTACATTATGGTGAGTTGTATGATTATTTCATTATATATTACAATGCAATAATAATAGAAATAAAGTGTTCAATAAATGTAATGCACTTGAATCATCCCAAAACCATACCACCCACTGGTCTGTAGGAAAATTTCTCCCATGAAACCAGTCTCTTGTGACAAAAAGGCTGGGGACCGCTGGTATAGAGGATGACAGAAACTATGGTAAGTAGTTATGTTATGAAAGGAGTGGGGGCAGGGAAAGCATTTTGTAGCCCTGTAATGAGCTCTCAAGTCTTTTAGTAAATCTGTGCTCCTAGACTGTGAACTTCACAAATGCTTCTCTGTTCCCCACCCCAACCTTAGGTGGGGCAGGATGGCGAGAAGAGGCTTGAGTTGAGTGTTTCTACTCTCCCATGTCTGCTGGGCTCTAATAAAACCTGAAAAGGTTAGGCTTTGGCAAAACAGTTTCTCTCCAGGGAAGGCCTTGTTAAGAGCAGAATGCTGTGATATATTTCAAAACGGTTACTTTTCCCCTCCTCCTGATGGAAGCACTGGGGAATTTTTCTTTGATCTTCACTGCAAGGACTTGGAAACCTAGAACAAAAGTATGGTTGTGTCCCCTAAGACTGGGCCTCTCTGGAGTTCCTAACTCTTGTACTTGTCTACACCGAGCTCCCAGCTATCTGTCAATTACGGCTCAAGTTTTCCCATCCTAATACTGGTTCCCATGAAGGTTTCTGCTCAGGGATCTCCACTCCAGTCAGTTGCAATTCTCTGTATCTACCTGTCTGTACCTCCAATTTGGGAGCAGTGTTTTGCCCTGTGACATCAATTCACTGATGAATCTAAAAACAGCTATTGATTTTCAATCCATTCAGCTTTTTACTTGACAGGATGGAGTGGCAATTTTCAACCTCCTCGCCTGCCAAACTCGAAACTGAAATTCAAATACTTTTATTATAATTCAGAGTATTTTTGATACACATTTTAATCTATTTGTTTAATATATCAATAGTTGGCTTTATTTTTTTTCTATGATTGCTTTCTTAGAACAATTTTCCTAAGGCTACTATGCCTTCTGTTGCAAATCTTGAGTTGATTACAGGCTCTACCTGAAGGCAGATACCCACCAATTTTAATTCTATACTTGGAATTTTCTATGCCACAGGAAGCCACAGTGTATGATGTTCTTTTAACAGATGCAGAATTTGCCAGCCTGGCTAGTAATGTCCTCAAGGGGAAGTGATCAAAATACATGTCTTGCCATAGTACCTACACAATTCTCCCATCTGAAAGTGGGCTTCCTTTGCAGGTGCAAATCAGAAATAAGTACAAGTGGATGCCACCCCTTCATCTCCCTCAGCTTCACTAGATGGGATTGGTGGCTACAATAAGGTAGTGTGGATAGATTCAATCCATCATTTTTTTTTATTTGCCCTTCTTCCTCCCCAACTGATTTCTCTGATGAAAAATATAGTCTCAGAATAACGTAACTTATTCCTCCCCTCAACTGATTTATCTGATGAAAAATATAATATCAGAATAACTGTAGAGATGCTGATGATAGCTTTGGCTTGGGAATAATGAGATAAAATTACTCCCATTGCTTTGGAAAGTAGAATTTTCACAGGAAAGTACTCTTTATATAGAAGTGCAGACTTAAATATCCAAATATACCAATTAGAGTAATATCAGCTGCCACAAGAGATAAACTCAAAATATCAGAAGTTTAACACATTAGAATCTCATTCAGAAGCTCATTTGACAGTTAAGTGGGGAAGGGAGTGAGGAGGAAAGTTCTGCTCCACACAGTCATTCAGGGACCCAGGCATCCTCATCTTGTGGTTCCAACATCCTCTAGAGACTAAGAATCCTCTTCACTCAGTGAGTAAACTGGAGGGAATGGGAAACGAAAGTAGAGAATCTTGCAAAAGGTTTTAACAGGCTAAACTTGGAAGTTGGATGCATTATTTCCACCCATGTTCTTTAAGTTAGAATTCAGTCACATGGTCACAGCTAACAAAAAGGGAGGTTGGAGAATGTAGTTTTAATGTTGATGGAAAGAGAAAAAAATGGGTTAGATAAACATCTAATCAGCTTTCCTTTTACCAAGATAAGAGTAGACAGTAGCAGCTGGCCAGTCTATTACTTCCTACTTCCCATCAAATTAGCTATTGTGGTTTAGGATATTAATGTACATTAGTTACTGATTGTATTTCTCAGCATATCCTTATCTAAACTGTAATTCGTCAAAATTTCCCATGAGAAAACAATGTTAACCCATATATCTTATAAGGAATTTTATCCTGAATATATTAATAACTTCTAAAGGCAATAAGAAAAAAGAAAACTCATTTTTCTAATCTTCAAAAGATTTGAAAATATCAAAATATCCAACAAGTGTATGGAAAGGTAGCTAACATCATTTCTTATCGGGGAAATCTAAATTAAAACCAAAATGAGATACTACCATAGACCTCCCCCAGAAAGCCTAAAGTTAAATTTTAACTGTTGTTCTGAATTGTTGTTTTTAGACAAAGGTCTCCCTTTAACTGTTGCTTCGAATTGTTGTTTTTAGACAAAGGTCTCCCTGTGTTGCCCAGGCTGGACTCAAACTTTTGCTCTCAAGCGATCCTCCCACCTCAGCCTCTGGAGTAGCTGGACTATAGTGATGCACCACCATACCCAAATTGGTGCTTATATTGTTATTTTTTAAAGACTCGAATACCAAGTGTTGGAGAGGATGCAGAGCAATTGGAATTATCATATATGTTTGTGGGATAATAAATACTGCAACCACTTTGGAAAATATTTCGGCAATTTGTACCAAACATGTATCTAGACTATAACAGCAATTCCTAGTCTCAGAATTGAGTGGGTTCCAATTCCAAAAGACTCAAGGGCCTATATTCACAAAGAGCCTTGTGCCTGAGTTTTCATAGCACTATATTTATTATAACAAAAGCTGAGGTTAAAACAATCTACTTTAATAAGAGAATGGACAAATTAATTGTGAGTATAATAACTACAGTGAAGATTTGTGCATTTTACTGTAGGTAAATATTTTTACATCAGAATTTCTAAAAGTCAGGCCTATTGAGAAACAATTTATATACACTAGAACTTTTCCCTTTTGTTCAGTTTCATGCATTTTGACAAATGTGTACACCACTAAAATCAAAATATAATGTATTTCCATCACCCTAAAAAGTTTTCTCATGGCTCTTTGCAGACAATTCACTTCTTCCACACTCTTGGCATCCACTGATCAGATTTCTGTTTCTATAATTTTGTCTTTCCTAGGATGTCATATAAACAATATCATGCTTTATATAGATTTTTGTGTCTGACTGCTTTTACTCAGCATGATGCTTTTCAGATTCATTTATGTTGCATATTTCAATAATTTGTTCCTTTTTATTGTTGTATAGTATTCCACTGTATTGTTTTATAGTATTGCATTGTAAAAAGGAACATATTTTAAGAATTTGTTCCTTTTTTATTGTTGTATAGTATTCCATTGTATGGATTTAGGACACGTTGTTTATCCATTCACCAGTTGATAGATATTAGAGTTGTTTACAAGTTGGGACAATTATAAGTAAAATTGCCATTAAGATTTACATAACGTTGCCATAAATATTTAGATATGACATATGTGTGGATATATGTTTTCATTTCCCTTGGATAAATACCTAGGAGTAAGATTGCTGGATCATAAGTTAAGAGGATGTTGAACTGTATAGGAAACTGCCAAACAATTTTCTAAAGAGGCTGTAGCATTTTTCACTACCACCAGCAATGAATGAGAGTCCCAGTTACTCTGCATCCTGCCTAGCACCTGGGGTTGTCAGTTTATTTTAATTTTAGCTACTCCAAAGGTAGGTAGTACCAGTTTGATTTTAAGTTGTCTTTACCTAAAATTAATTACATTAAACATCATTTCATTTCACTTATTTGCTGTCTGTAAATTTTTTTGGAAGTGACTGTTCCAATCTTTTGCCTATTATTTATTGAGTTGTTTGATTTCTAACAATATGTAAATGGTCTTACATATTTTTGTAAATAAATTCTTTTTCAGCTTCTGAGATCAGATGAGATTGGACATGTTCAGAATGGTATGGTCATAGACTATAAACCTTTTTTCAGATACGTGTTTTGTTAAAAAACAAACGAACAAACAAATAAAACCCACTGTCTTTTCATTTACTTAATAGTGTCATTCAAAGAGCAAAGAGTTTCAATTGTAATAAGGTCCCATTTATCAATTTTTTTCTTTTCTGATTTGTGCTTTTTGGGTCCTAAGCTAAGAAATATTTGGTTAACCCAAAGTCACACAAAGTTTCTTCCATGTTTTCTTCTAAAATGATAAAATGATATGTCTGTTCCAGTTAACAATTTGTTACCTCTCAGCTTCAAATTCATACTCTTTGCCTGCTCTGTGAAAATGGATCTGAGATCATTATTGAATGATCCAATATTTTCCTCTGCCTGATGGCACTGGAGCCTTGTCAGGAGAGGGTACTCAAGAGACATTGAAGGAGGAAAAGGCTTTTGCTTTCTGGTTCTAGAGTGCCTGCTCAACAGGCTCCTCAGTGCTGGCCCCTGAAGTGCTCATCGGTCAGAGCTCCCAGCAGCCAACATTGTCCCCTGGCACACCAGGGGCAGTTGTGTAGGAGAGTGCCTCAAGTGAGAAGTCCTCCCATGAATAAGTTCTAGAGAAAGAATCCAGCATGTTTCACCAGCACAGCACCTCACTGACTTCTCTGCCATCCAGGAAGCCACAGGCATGCCCTGTCCAGCGAGGTCTAGCTCTCAGCCCTAGGGACAGGGGCCTCGTTTGGGACATTCCATCTTAACCTTGAGAGTAGCAGCTGCTCCTTATTTCTGCTATGCCTCTACTCTTCGGAGATTTTACTTTTTACAAGCCAAACCATTGTTATTTTAACTTCCTGTTAGTGTCAATCATTCTTTATATTAAACTTACCCTGTTTTTGTATGATGGAAGACATTAGTATAAGATACCATGTGGTATCCCTTGTCCTACAACCATTTCAGAAGATTATTTCTTCTCCATTTCATTATCTTGGAATCTTTGACAAAAATCAACTCACTGTATAAGTGTGGGTCTATTTCTAGGATTTACATTCCATTCCATTGATCTATTTGTCTATTATTTCACTGATACTATACTATCTTAATTATGGCAACTTTATACTAAATATTGAAATCATCTAGAGTGAATCCTTCAACTTTGTTCTTTCAATATTGTTTTGGACACATTGACTCCTTTGCTTTTCCATGTAGAATCAGCTTATCAATTTCTACCAAAAAAAGGATGTTGACTGATATTACCTTGAATCTACAGATCAATTTGGGGTAAACTAATATCTTTACAATATTAAGATTTGCAATCCATTAACATGATATAACCCCCATTTTATTTAAATCTACTTTTATTTGTTTCATGAATGCTTTGTAATTTCAGCATACATATCTTGCACATATTTTGTATAAAGTATTGGGCATTTGAGTTTTAAGAATTTTACGTTTTGTTATATATAAATGGTACTTTTTAAATTTTCAATATTTTGATCTTTTGATATTTGCTTTGTATCCTATGATCTCACTAAATTCACCCACTTTTAGAAGCTTTTTTGTAGATACTTTGGGATTCTCGACAGAGACCATCATGTGATCTGAAAATAAAGACAAATTTGTTTCTAACATGTATGCCTTCTTTTTTTTTTTTTTTTTTTTTTTTTTTTTTTTTTTTTTTTTTTTT
>NW_016804232.1:4002661-4091477 GCF_001698545.2 Rhinopithecus bieti | reverse complement strand
TACTTTTCTTTCCCAATTGTGTTGGCTAGTAACTCCACTAAAAGTTTGAACAGGTGTGGTAAGAGTAAACAACCTTGCTTTGTTTACAATCTTAAAATAAAAGCATTCATTCTTTCATTCATACATAATCAGGAATATCAGCTACAAGTTTGTCCTACATGTCTTTCATCAGGTTATAGAAGTTCTTGTTCATTCTCAATTTCCTGAGAGTTTTATCATGGCTCTTGAATTCTGCCTTTTATGAATTCATTGAGATGATTATATGTTTTTCTTCCTTACAGTCAGGTAATGTGGTGAATTATACTTCTTAGTTTTCTAATATTAAACCAATCTTGCACATCAGAGATTGCCAGCCTTTTGCTTAACCTGAAAGTCCTATCCTTTGTTCCCAGGGAGACAGCATTCATATTAGTTATAAACACATAACCAGTTGTTATTAGTTATGATTAGTTATGACACAGACTTCAAGGTTCATTTATTCATTCCTTCAACAAGTATTTATGGAGACCTGCTATTCTCCTGTATTGGGTAACTAAGGAAATCTATGCTTGGCTTTCTCATAAGACAGTCTTGGCTCTACCAGTTTTTACCTACATGACCTTCAGCAAGTCATGTAACTCATCAATGACTCATTTTTTAAAATCTGAATTTAAAAATTTCAGACAGAAATAATAATTCCACTTGCCTTTCCCACAGGGCTCATTTTCTCCCTCCTTTCAGTCCTACTTCATGGCTTCCTCTCACAGAAGGCTTCCCTTATCACTCCATGAAGTCATAGCCCTCTGCTCAGCCCCTTACTCCCTATTTGCCCCACCCAATTTTTTTATGACACTTCATTTGAATGAACTTTTTGAGCCCTTCCAGTGCAATTTAAGCTCCAAAAGTTCAAAGTTGTCTTCTGCCTTGACCACTAGTTTTGCAAAACCTAGAATTATGGCTGATATGGAGATATGATCAAATTGTCTGTTGAATGAAGACTAAACTAAATGAGATTGTACAGGTAAAGCATGTAAACACTGTCTAGCCCAAGGTAGATATTCATTCAAATTAAGTCTTATTATAAACACATATTCTTCATTGGACTTTCTCGTACATGTTCCTATCATGACTCATCAGGTCCCAGGAGATGGCTACACTCAAACAGTGTATTTGAGGAGAGACATAAATGGATTCTTTACAAAAGGTAATCTAACAAGGGAAGATGATGCCCCTGGGACTAATAACAATAGGGAGCACTTACCTGTTAGGTCTAAGGGGTAAGGAGAGGTTTCTCTGCATGTAGGTAATGCAGAAGTGGCTGTAGCTGGAGGAGAAGGTTATTTCACAGGCACTGCAGCTTTGGTGGAGGAACGCTGCACAGAGGAGATGAGTACCCCAATACCATTGTTCTCCAACCATTGGCTGATCCCAGAAGCCAGAGGGCAGGGGAACCCCAGGAAGGCACCCCACAAAAACCTCTCAGGGAACAGAGAAGAGTGGAAGAGAGGAGAACATGGAAATGGTCTAGCTCCCATAACACACAAACCAAAAGTTTAAGGTTAAATTCTCAACATGCAGGAAACTTTACAAAGTGCTACCCTTCTAAGCAACCTCCCAGAACGATCTTTTTGTTCAATCCTTTCCCTTCCTGATCTACAAGCATCAGAAGAGTTGCCTGGCTCCTGGAATGTATGGTTGGATGAAGGTGCCTTATACCTTTAAGATTCTGTGAAGAGCACAGTCACGTGGAGTGGGGTAGTGCTCCTGGGCAATTTCCTGATTCAGTTCTCCTGATCCGCATCTCTTGCCATGCAAAATGAAAGATAGCTCTTAGCCCAGCAGCCTCCTACGTTCATGCTGAGGTACAGTATGTCTGTGCATTGTTAAGCAGCTGCCACAGTTTCCCCCAGAGGTTGCTACATTTCAGAGCTGGATGAGGTAATGGGGATATTTAGCCCAAGTTAAGCTTGTAAAAGTGCTTTGGGAATCTTTGGAATGAAAAGAACCATGCATACCCAAAGAGTTCGTTATTAATTACACGATGTATGCCCAGAGTTGGAAAAAGATCTTCGTTTGGGTGTCTCCCACTATTAAAATTACTACTTTTGCATGGACAAGATTAATCTGAGAACTGAAATGTAGTAAAATAAACTTCAGGCAATGATTAATAGTGGAAAACTTCAGATCATTTCCCTACCTATAAGATGGGAGTACTGATGATTATTACATCATCAAGACTGGGGAGGGTGTAATGGCAATAACGTGTATGAATTAATTTATAAGAAGTCCTTTTGAGGTGTCAGATAATCTTCTTGGAATGGTAGCTTCATTACAAGAGTTCTTGTAATGCAAGGCTGGTCACGGAGCCATCCCTGTCTGGATCCCAAACAAAATGCAACTTCTCCCCCTGTCTGGGCTATATCTTGGAATACAGCCAGGCATGACTCAATTAATTGAGTAGACTGAGGAACTTGAAGACAGTGGGACTGAGGAGGGGCCAAGACCTTAAAACCAGCCCTTCCCTCCTGGGGTGGGACAGGTGGTAGGCAGCTTGACCCAGCTGCTGATGCTTGGAGGAAGTCCAGGCCAACAGGCAGAGTTTAATAGCCAAGAGAGATGCAAGAGAACAGGCCAGTAGTCAATTTAAGACGGTCTAACAAGAAGTGTCCTCATGGGGCAGAACAGCAGAAGAAAAAAACTTAGGAATGGCAGATACATGGATGTCCAAGCAGGTAAGAGCCACAGTGGATATCCTTCAGCAAGGACTATGGCTATCAACATGGGACTCAAGCTCAGAGTTTTACTCTACAGAAGGAATATTAGCACTTGCCAGCCAGGGACTGGAATAAGAGGCAAAAAGTCGATTGGAAAAGATATGATTCAGCAAACGGGCCCAAGCCAGAGGTAATTCATGATTCCAGAATTTCTATATAAAAAATATTTGGGGAAGGAAGTATGGGTGGCAGGGCAAGACTGAAACCATGCTGATACAGAACTTTGCCTATGGTCGATAACAGTTTTTTATGTAAAAGAATGCAGTAGTGGTTGGGCGCAGTGGCTCACGCCTGTAATCCCAGCACTTTGGGAGGCTGAGGGGGGCAGATCACGAGGTCAGGAGATCGAGACCATCCTGGCTAACACAGTGAAACCCCATCTCTACTAAAAAAAAAAAAAAAAAACTTCAAAAATTAGCCAGGCGAGGTGGTGGGCACCTGCAGTGCCAGCTACTCAGGAGGCTGAGGCAGAAGAATGGCGTGAATCCAGGAGGCAGAGCTTACAGTGAGCCGAGATTGTATTGTGCCACTGCACTCCAGCCTGGGTGACAGAGTGAGACTCCATCTAAAAATAATAATAATAATGAAGAGTGCAGTAGTTATGGAAGAAAGGGGACTAACACCCTTCTCACATACACACAAATACACACACTCAGGCAACCTTCACACACCACTATTATTGGCTCCAAACTAGCCATCAGAATTGAAGTCCAAAATTAGAGCAGACAAGCAGGCAGCAAGATTATGGTCAATATCTCAGCCTAGTCCACGCAACCAAGCTCCAGGTGGTGCCTAAAAGGCCTATCCTAATCAATGCACATGCTCCTTGACTTATTTTGGGATTATGTTATGATAACCTATCATACATTGAAAATAACCTACTGAACGTCATAGCTTAGCCTAGCCTACCTTAAATGTACTCAGAGTACTTACATTAGCTTACAGTGGGTAAAATCACCTAACACGAAGCCTATTTTATAATAAAGTGTTGACTGTCTCATGCAATTTATTAAATACTAAGGGTGAAAAATAGAACAGTTGTGCAGGATCTAAAAGGACAGTTTCTACTGAATGCATATTGCTTTTGCACCATTGTAAAGTCAAACCACTATAAGTTGAACCATTGTAAGTCTGGGACCATCTACATGCTCTTTGTATTTCTGAAGTTCACTCCTGAATGGCCTTTTTCATTCACGTGTATGATACAAATGAAAGTCTTATAGAATTATCATCTTTCCAGCATGTCCTGAGGCACGGTGCCATGAATATGGTAAGTGGTCAATAAATATCTGAAATTATATACTTGAACAGAACAATGCATTCAAGGCTCTTCACATCCAATATATCCCATCAACCTTCTATCTTTATCACTTTCCCCGGTAATCAATGCCAAATGGTTTTTGGCCTGAGGACGTTTCTTGAACCCCGTTCAGTCTAATGTTGTTGGTTTGGAGTTTTGGGGTTTTCTTTTTCCAGAGTTCCTAGCAAAACACTTTTGACCTCAGTGTCTCTTTTCACAGGTTGAATCAGTTATCTGCACAAGCATTTTGGCTGAGGGTTCAAACACTGAGCCTCATGAAGTTGGAAAACACCAGCTCCTGCTTTGGAGCTGGTCTAATGTTACAGTGTACATTGGCATGTTTATCTCCTACAGAATTTTACTGAGCTCCAATAAGACACTTCCAGGACATTCCTAAACCATGGACTGTGCCCATGCACCAAGATTACCTGTAGAGCTGGCGATAAATAGAGGTGTCAGAGTCTCACATTTGGAGACTTGATTCTGTAGACTTCAGGCTGTGTCTGAGCACTGTAAGGTGATTCTTATGAACCAGAGGTAGGAATGCAGTCAAATTCCAGGTGACAGCCATTTAGAAATGAAGATTTCTGAAAGCTCCAACAAACTGTATTTCTTCCGATGAAACAAAGAAGAGAATCCAAATCCAGAGAACATGTCCCTCCCATGGTATTATGTTCCATATCAAAATTGTGTAGCCTTTCACACCATTGCATGTTCTCAGAGATTTTCCCTCTCAGTGTTTGAAATCCCAGTGACTGGGATGTGATTAATATCTGTTGCTGGCTTGGCAGAGGCCCTCCTTAACAGCAGCCCTAAACAAGAAGGCTCTGGCCCCGTGTTGTGTGCAATTTCAGGGATCTATCCTGAGTGTCAGCTGAATTCATCTTGACCTTAGAACAGATGTTTCCACTTAATTTTTCAGAGCCATAGATGGTAATCAACTTACAGCAAGTCTTTGACTCAAATACATCCACCTGGCTTTCCAAAGCAAACCCAGCAGCATTTTAGCAAATCTCTGGACCAAAAACTGAGAAAAGCGAGAAATTGAATGTTTTGTAAATGCCAGTCATTGTAGGTACACAGAAAGAAAACTTGATTTAGATTACAAAGATTGCACGATACAGTCTGTAATCAAGGACCTTAGAGGCCAAACAGGATTCGCACATCAGGATCCGCTCAGGACATCAAGCTAAGACACTCGGAGAGAGTGTTCTCAGATTTTAATGTGCATACAAACCACCTGCAGCCTCCTTCGAATACAGATTCTAATTCGGTGGAGAGCCTGAGACTCTGCATTTCTAAAAGCATCCCAGATAACCCTGATGCTGCAGGTCCAAAGGCCATGTTTTTGGGTAGCAAGATCCTGTGCTGCCATGGGCCGCTGAGCTGAACTCTATAGATGAATTATCAGCTCTGGTCAGAGCAGGGCTGCACCAGAGGCCATAAGGACTTTAAGGCACAAGAGAAACTTGACCCTCATCAGGTCATCCGGGGGACACTGACCTCTTAACCACTGAGATGCGAAGTAATTTTATATCCTCTCTCCCTCTCTGATGAGACCCCCAAACAACTTCTCTTGTAGAGTCTGGGGTGATTTGCAGTTGTGATTAAGTGAAGGTGATGCTGAGATGATTCCAAGTGAGGAATAAAAATGATGTCTGTTTCTTATGCAATGTTTAATTTACACTCTCCCAGTTGGTTTGTTGGGTTGAGGAAGCAGAGTTTGGAATCAGCAACATAGTCCTGTCACGCTTTTTACATTCAAATGAAATTAGATTGTAGTAGGAACTGGGTGAGTATTCAGCTCCGTGTCTCTGTCATATTCTGTACTCAGATCCACTTGTGACAAAGGGTGTGTGTTTTCAAGGGGGCTGCCTCAGGTTAGGACAGCTGCCTGTGTTCACAAGCCCAGACAGGGCTTAAACCTATGACTGGGATGCATGCGATCCAGCCACGGTAAAGCAGAGCCATTGAATAGAAGTGACTGACAGGGAGAACCAATTCGGTTGATGCAGGGCCTCAAATCCCTGGGCTGAAAACCTGGTGTTTAACACTTCCCAAATATGACACACGACTGCTCAACCCATTTCTGAAAATGCGGAACCATGGCAGTGGGGTTTATATGCCTACTTGGGCCTTTCCCTCCTCCTGCTCTGATAATACGCAGACTATGTTATCCCCCTTACCATGGTATTTTTTAAAAACAGTCAACATTTAATACATATTTGTTCAGCAGCTTTTCACTGTCATCATAAAGAGGAAAATTATTCTTTCCCAAAACCTCACTAGGATTTATAAATGGAATCTGTGATTTATCAGAATCAAGCCAGTAGAACAGACCACGTGGCCCATCCCCCGTGGTATGGGCATGATTAATACTTAAACACCCCAGATAATGAAGACGTTTTAGGATATTTTTAATGAGTATTAGAGAAAAGAATTCTCTAACCTTCTTAAAGAATATCCCTTAAAGTTAAAAGCATTCAGAGTAAGGAAATTCTTCTGCCACCTGACTGCATTTCTTCGTACTAAGAGCTTAAAAAGAAAAAAGGAAACAAAAGGTCGCAATCCAGCTACCATGAATCCCCCTCCCAGCATCACACCTTTTAGTGCATATCTTTCTTAGCATATTCCCTTGTGGTCCTAGAACAAAATGACAAAACTACCACTAGGCTCACTAGTGAGCAAAGTCACCAAGTTCCTGGTACTAACAATTTTCAGGCATTCCTTTTGACCAATATAAATGTGGTTTTAAAAATTCTATATGTATACATTGAAAATATAGGCTTGCATATTCAAAGATATAGAACTGTGCTTCCTAATATGCCAACCACCAGCATCATGTAGCTTTTTGGATATAAATCTAATTGCAATTGCATTATGTTAACAGTTCAATTCTTCAATTACACTAGCCACATTTCAAGAGTTCAATAGTTACAAACGGCTAGTACAAATTAGCATAGCTACAGAACATTTTCATCATTGCAGAGAGTTCTGTTGGATGATATTGATCTAAAAGGATATAACCCAGATTAATAGTAGTAGCTGTCACTAGAAATTGAGATCAAAGGGTGGTAGAAAGGGAGTTACTGGTTTTTTTTAGTTTGTGTTTCTTCAATTTTTTTTTCTTTTTCAGAGTGTGATTTACTTTTTTTTTTTTTTTTTTTTTTTAACATGAAAGCCATGGAAAACCTGAAGTATTGGCTGGAAATCTTTTAACTAAGTCTATTTTGAGGACACAAGTGGTCAATGTGTACTGTTAGTATACATGCATTTAGAAGTCAAGTTATGAAACATTTAATTAAAATACTACAAAATTCATTCACATGAGCACTGTTCCATAATCAAAGCAAAATAATTCTGTTTTTTTCACATTTATACATAAAGGAATGGAAAAACATGAACTTCAAAATTACATCTCCAAGTCGACTTAAGTTTAGCTGAATTTAATAAAGACATGTTGAGCTTCTATGGTGGTCAGGCCCTATGTTAGGTACTGGAGGAAAAGGATAAACATAACCCTCCAGGAGCTTATAGTCTAGTAGGAAGACAGGTCTATGAACAGATTATTCCAAGCCAGAGAGGCAGGTGTGATGAAAGAGCTGTGTTTAGCAATTGGTTTGGGAATTCAAGAAGGTCCACTAGCCCAGCTCTGAAGATCAGAAAAGTCATAGTTCAACTCACTTAGAAAAGAATGAGTACATCTTAATCAGGTAAAGAAGGAATACGAGGAGATTGAAGAATATGCTTGGAAAACAAGAGCAAAAGCAGCTTAAACCAGAAGGGAGGTTGTGCTGTCCCCAGAGGGGGGCCAGTGGAACAAGCCACACCTCAGCTGATGGACTAATTTTCTATGTGACTTGGGAAAGGGATGGGTGCTGCACTCTTATAGGAAACAGCAAGAGCTGTCATGTGAGACAGCCCTGGCCTGAATCCTGGCTCCTTTGCTTCCCAGTGAATTGAATATGTAAGCCACCTCACATATGCCAGCTCCCTTTCTCTCGGAGCAGAATGTCTAACGATACCCACCTGGCAGGATGGGGTGAGGATTGAAGGAGCTATGGTATAGTAAGCCCAGAACACTGCTGCTCCTGATGCCCTTCAAGGCTCTATCACTTTTCTTCTTTATCACAACTATATTATTTAATAAAGTGTTACTATCAACACTATCAACAGCTGCCTGATACTGAGCACTTACTGAGTTCATTGTCCCTGTGCCAAGGACAATTGCAGTACCCATTTCCGGCCACCTAGCAAACCCCTGAAATAAGCATTATTTTCCCATTTTGTAGAAGAGAAAGCAGAGGTGTGGAAAGGTGAAGTATCTTTCTCAAGATCCCATGGGCAACTGGAAGCTCAGAACTTGACCAAGGCTGCAAAGCTGCAAGGCTGTCTGGCAACCTCTATCCTCTGTGTTTCTCCAAATGGAGCAAATGAGAATCTTTGTGATGTGGCTGCTGATCCACATTTCAGCAGAGATTTTGGGAAAAATTTGAACAAGGAAGAATTATCATTCACAGTCTCAGTCTGTTGAAGGCCTGCACACAGGACTCTGTTTTGAAAGAGCACAAAGATTTTTTTAATAATATGCCCATGCAGCTTTATTCTTTCCTAATTCCAAAGAGCGACCTGATTCAGGCAGACTCCTGCTCAAACCTTCCAGCCTCTAGGGGCTCTAGGTGGCTGCAATGTGACTCTAGGAAACCAGTTCCAGACTGAAGACTCCAGTCAGTCAAATGCTGATCAAGGAATAATTTAAATCATCATCATTTAAATGATAACTGCAAGCAGTGGCTCCATTCAATCGTAGCCAACACACGCACATATTTGAACGTCCAATGCCCAGCCTCAGGCACTGACCCAGGCCAGGTATGGCCAAGTCAAAGAGTTGATGCGCTCTGGACCCACAAGATCTACAGCCAAAGAGTAAGGACGGTGCTCCTCAAGTTCAAGCACCAGTCTGTGCATAACATCTGAATCAGTAAGACAGGGCTCAGGTTGAGCTAAAATACACACTGCCCATCCCCATCCCCACCCTGCTCCTGGGCTGCCCTTCCCTGTCACCTCCCTGAGGCCCGCTGCTTCTGGCCAGTTCCTTGTTTGGAGAGAGAACAGAAGGAGCCACAAACTGGGAAATACATTTTTAATCAGTTACCAGACTCCTTTGAACTTCAACATGAGTACCCTTAAGGTGTGCTTCAAATTTAGAGTGGAAGTTGACCAGAGAAGTCATCTGAAATAATCCAAACCAGAATGGCAGTGGCAAAATTCACGAGTTGCATCGGCCAGGCCCCTGAGCCCCATCTTGCTGACTCAGAGATTATGCACAGACTGGTGCTTGAACTTGAGGAGTACCATCCTTACTCTTTGGTTTGCCCTGTAATCTGGTTACAGAGGTGGGCCCTCCCACTGGATCCCTATTGGGACCAACATAGTTCTGGGACCCCAAACCCAGTGGGTTTCTCATCTGCAAGCATGAAATTCTGATTACCATTCTTAATATTACTATTTATTATTTGCATTCCTGTGCTAAACAATTAATCTGTGCCAGAAAGCAATGTCCTAAGCACTTTACCAATAGTACCTCATTTAGCCTTCACAAAAACCTTGGAAGGTTAGGTTTCTTTATCTGTCACTGCAGAAATTAGGAGACTGAGGCTCAGAGAAGTTAAACTGCCCCAGGACACACAGTGGTGAGAGGTGGGACAGGGATTACTAAGGACATGTTGGGATTATTAGGAATAAGGGCTGGAAAGCAGAAACCTGGCTTTAGAAGAAAGGATGTTAATTACTTTTAAGTGACATCTGTGCAATTAGCCTGTATGCTGAACTGATCTTAATTTCCTCTGGGCCACAAATCTCCCATCAGGAAAATGGGACTCATTGCTCTGCCCAATAAAGACTGCCTCACTAATTAATTGACTCATCTATATCCCCTAGGTGCTAGGTTCCGACTCTTAATTGTGAAGCACTTAAATCTATCTGCTCCACATTTCAAAAAACACTTTACAAAAGGCAAAAGGCACACAGGCAGTGTGGCGTGCCTGCACACATGGGTTAAAATGCAATGTCTGTTTAATGAGCATTTTCCAAGTCAGGCAGTGTGCTGGATAGTCTGGAAGCCAAATTTAAGCAAATGATGGAGAAGCTGAAGAGAACGCATCTCTTTAGAACAAACAAGGAGATCTTTTTCTAATTGCTTATTTATCACAGACTTTATCTCAGTCTACTAACAAGTAAAAAGGAAAAGGTGGCAACCGAGTTAGCCTTGTCCGTCTACAACTTTAGCCGGCATGTGCTTCTAATGAAGCCAAGCCTTTCTGCTCACAGAATGTTCTATCACCTCCCCTAATTGAAAAGTAATAAAAACGTCGCAGACAGTGTCAATTACCCATTGAAGGGTCTCTTTCCTACTAACTTTTTAAGACATCAAGTGGTTCTGGAAAATACTCCAGGCTGCTTCCCCACTTCCCACTCCCGTAATATTTCTTTCAGAAGTGACGAGAAGAGACAGCGTCCCTTGTTGGTGTCGGGTCATTAAGTATCTGTCGGAAAATATGACTTAGTTGGATCCAGACATTCAACCACAGAATGGGGGGAAAAAATCCAAATAACTGCAAAAAGTGAGTGTTGGTTAATTACGATCTGAGGTCAATAAAGTCATCTGATGGCAGATTTAGGAGAACTCATTAGAGAGTGGAATTCAATTGTGGAGAACTGCAAGCTGCTACAGCTCTGAAACCAGCACATTTCATTAGGGTCTTCAAATGGGAAGAGAGAAATACCTCCAGGGCAGGAGTTCTCCCCCTTCTCTGCAGCCTCACAGTGGAAGATCTGTAAAGCATTTGCAGCAGTAGTAAGTAAAGAATAAGATATCCAGGTGTCCCACAGAAGCCACTTCTTTTGCGTTTTTCAGAAAGAAATCACAGAAACTCTCAGCTTACTTTTTAAAAAGCCAGACAAACTTAAGAGCCATAAGGATTTCACTGGACACAGCAGCCATAGCCTTCTGCTCAGCTGGCCTCAGGCATATTAAAGTCGTAAGCTCCAGAGGCTAAGTTGTAGGACCATTTTGAACATGGCTATTAATAGGAACTTGAGTAGTGTTCAGCTGCAAGCGATGACTGTGAAAACTCCCAGTGAACCATACAGAATATATTTGTTTAAGTGTGGAATTAGCTCTGCCTGACCTGAAACTTAAGTCTCCTGAAGTAAAGCTATAAAATAGGTAATGTTTACCTGCAGTTTGTTGTTGTTGTTGTTGTTTTAACTTTAAGTTCTAGGATACATGTGCAGAATGTGCAGGTTTGTTACATAAGTATACATGAGTCATGGTGGTTTGCTGCACTATCAACCTGTCATCTAGGTTTTAAGCCCTGCATGCACTAGGTATGTGTCTTAATGCTGTCCCTCCCCATGCCCCCTGCTCCCCAACAGACCCCAGTGTGTGATGTCCCTCTCCCTGTGTCCCTGTGTTTTCATCCTTCAACTCCCACTTATAAGTGAAACATGCGGTATTTGGTTTTGTGTTCCTGTGTTAGTTTGTTGAGAATGATGGTTTCCAGTTTCATCCATGTCCCTGCAAAAGACATGAACTCATTCTTTTTTATGGCTACATAGTATTCCATGGTGTGCCCCATACCTGTAGTTTCTTACAGGCAGAATACTTCCCTTTTGAGGACCCTCTGTCCCCTGCTCCCCATTTGTCCTCATTGCTTAGGACATGCTCCTCAGTCTCTTAACACTTACCCAACAATCTCTTACATATCAAGCACCTATTTGTGACACCTTGCTAGGACAGGGTTTGCTAATATTGTTGGAAAAATTAAAAATGAACATATGACATCATCCTATTCTTTTGGAGGCATTGCCTAAAAGAAAAGTGCTCACCACATGAAGACATAAGAAGAAGACAGTCATCTACAAGTCAAATTAACCCTGCCCTGATACCTTGATGCCAGACTGCCAGCCTCCAGAACTGTAGGAAAATAAATTTCTGTTGCTTCTTTTTTTAAAAAAATGTCTTGTTCTTCTCATTTATCAGACAAGCAGACAAGGTGATTTGATGTGAGGTTCACAAAATATGACCACTGTACACATACCCAGATACCCATACTAAAAAAAAAAAAAACACAACCACAAAAGCTAAACACAAAATAGCATGAAATGAGAGCATCTCTTAAAACAATCAGACTCAGAAAAAGGATAAGGAAGAAGGCTGTAAATTATACTGGTAAATTTGTACCGTGGGACTTGTTTACATCGGTGCATTTTTATTGTTCAAGCCCTAGAAACCAAGTTTTCTCTGTCTTAAAACATTGAAAGGAAGAACTGGAATCTCATTCTTTCTCTGAATGTATTACCTTCCCTTATAGGCAAGAGTCTTACAAATCAATATGAAATGGACGGGCCCCAAAATGAAAAAGAAAATGGGCAAGGGCAATTCAAAAAAGAAGAAATATATGCAGATGTCCAAAACACATTAAAAGAGAGAAAAATTCAACTTTCTTAATACTCAGTATAAATGAAACAACCGTAAGTTGTTATTTGTCATCTGTTGTTAATGTACCACACTGGTGAGAGCTGGTGTAAAGGGGACTGCAGTTTGCTGTTTAGTTGAGGTGTAAACTGTTACAATCTTTTTGTGGAGCAATTTTCTAATTAGTAATCAGAAAAATGTTCATCGTTTGAGGCCTGGTAGTTCTCTTTTCAAGAATGTTTACTTAGGAAATAAGCTGAGATGCATTTGAGGCTCCGAGCACAAAAACATTCATCACCCGCTGCCCCTACCCGCGTCCCCGTCCCTGTGGCGTGGCTGGGTTAGGGTTAGGTTTCGGGTTAGGTGGCTGGGCTGTGGGTAAGCCCCATTGCAATAGCTTCCCCCGAGAGCAGCTCACACTTTTCAAACAGGATGAAGGATTCCAGATGTTCTCCTGACCTCCTGATGGTCTAACCTCATGTCCAGCCCTTGCTCCTTTAACCTAAGGGCTATTAGCGGGGTTCCATCTGTGTCTCTGCACTCACTTTGTCTGCACACTGCCCCTCTTCCACTTAGGGTGAGTCATGAGTTCGCCTTTTCTTTCAATTCATTCTCATCTAACAGAAATTGTTGGAGATTCGGTGTGCAGGTTTCAGCTTTCCCAAGTGTCAGCACTGGAGCAGTTTTTTCTCTTATTTTTATACCTATCGGTCATTTTAATGGCGATCTGGAAGGAGAGGAATTAGACACTTGTGCTGACATCACATTCTTACCCAGAAGTCCTAGGTTGCTTTTCTAAAACAAAGGAAAATCAGAGGCAGAGAAAGGCAAGGAGTAAGGCAGGAGGGAGAGGGCCCAGGGGAGGGAAAGATCTGTTTGTGAAGCTCCCCTCCGTAATTGTAGATAACTCCCTGCAAGTTTGTCTTCTAGTGTGAATTATTTTAAACAGTGTGCCGTTTTCCTGGGTCTTAATAAATGAGGATTTGGTGGGAAGGGAATTGGGGTTAGGAAGGAAAATTACTGTAAAATAGCAGACTTCTGTGGGGAGAAGAAATTTAAGTGTGATACTATAGTACAGGAATGGGCCTGCCCCGTCTAAAGACTTCCAGAATCTGCAGTCGACATAACTGGTGTCCTGAGAAGCCAAAAGGGAGTGAAGAGCACCAAAAAGTAGAATAGGAGGAAAAGTCTAATTGATTTTGTCCTCTGTGCAATTTTGCCTACAAATCTGGTGACAGCAACTGCCTTCTTTGCAATCCCTGAATCAAAGCTTTACCTTGATGAATTGCACTGAGATGTTTGGCTACACAAAAACCATTTCCACATAAAGTGTTTAATTTAGCTGGCTATTTCAAAAGTGAGTACCAAATAGTCACATGCTTTCAAAGTCATGCGTGGATTTGACAAAACACAACCACAGTTTTTTAGTGCCAGTGTTGGTATCACGAAACCCTTTGGAATATACTGAACCGTGTGGTGGTAGTAACTGTATTAATATTCATCTGAGAGCGACAGCTCTCTCCTCTTCTCTGTCTTCAATGTGGCATATATTTGATATTCTCCAGGTACTCTTTGATTCTATACAGCACATCATAGTGAAGACATCCATACAGACATGGAAAATTCAGGGTTTTTCTGCTATTATTTTTGAATCACTGATAATCCTCACAAAATTGTCATTCAGTTCAACAAAATTTCTTGTTATAACATTCATAAGATGAGTGTGTGTGTCTGGTGTGTCTGCATGTGTGTATGTGTGCGTAAGAAATGTTTCTCAAAACCAGGCTAATTGTAATTGGGAAATGCTTAAGGAAAAAATGAAAGCTGATCAAGGAAATTTTGGTGATGTTTAACAGCTGTTTTGTGGGTACGTATCTGTTATATTTTTAGACCACAATTAAATGTGATTTTAATAGTCATTTGGTATTTAAATAATATACTATGATTGTCATATGGAATTTTAATTAAATGCACATTTTCTTCTAAAATATGAAGTGTTACCACTGCGAAAAGACCTTTTCTCTCTTAAGAACATATTTAAAAGTAATGTTCTCTGTGATTCAGTAAAGAAAAAACTCTTTTACAGTATTATTTATTCTTCTACATTATTCCAGCATTCGATGAATCTTGAGGGAATGAAAGCAACAATTTTAAACTGAGTAAATGTTCCCCTAATCTCCTAATGAGGATAATGAAAACAGCACACAGAAGGATATGTTTAAGATAAAATACGCTTCAAGTGCATAGCATCTAAGAAGCAGCAGTGACTCCCATTCTGTCTCTATTCTGGGCATTTCCTGCATGCCATGTTTGTGAGGCAGTCTCATTTCATTTATTTACCTTTGTTCTCATTTTCTTTAGGAAACTTTATATCTCATACTCTCTGCCCCTCCTCCAGCACGCAAAGGCTGAGAACTTAGATCTTAGTTGAAAGAGAGCTTGTATTAATCCATAAAACTTTGCAAATCACCATTCATTCTTTCCACAGACTTTGGGGAATTTCAATGTTTTGGTGCTCACTCAAGTGGCATTTTAAAGACCTCTTTGCCTGCTATCATTTTATAACATTGTTTTTAAAGCATCCTTTCTCTAGTGTTTTCCTTGTATGACCTCTGCTGCCTGTTCACTTATTCTGACCTGTGCTCTCCAAGTGTCTCCTTGTGACCACAAACTAGGACAGGCCCAGGAGGGAAGGATTGCTGTTCACAAGCCAAAACCCTCATACACTCCATGGTGTTTGAAAATTAAAACGAAAACCTAAAATGTGCAGCCCTGCCCCTTCATTCCACCGCAACAGCTCTGGCAGCTGCTTTCTCTTTCTGTCTCTGTTTGCTTTTCATCTTCCTGAGAGTCCAGAAGCCTCCCCATCAGAAGGGTGTTAACAGCATTTCAGCCCATTTCACGGTGAAGGATAGTTTGTCATCTAAGTGGGGAGTACAGGACAACTTATGGTTATTTTTTAAAGCCAACTGTTAGCATAATAAGGGGGAAATCATTGAACCTCTAGTTGTAATGAAAATGCCAACAAGTTTCTCTCAAATATATTTAAACTTTAAAAGCCATCAGAAGGTCACCTCGGTTTCTAATATTACTGGACACCATTTTCTAATGATAAAAAAAGTGTATTTTCTAAGGGTTGTGGGAAATTGCATAAAATACAATTGATTGATTTTTTTTTTTTTTTTTTTTTTTTTTTTTTTTTTTTTTTTTGTCCTCAAGTTTTAACCCCCTTAGGGAGAAAGTACATAGACTGAAGAGAATTTGACAGAACGAAGGCTCAATCACGTGCTTTGTACCAGACCCTGTGTAGGTGATCTCAGTGCAAACATCCAGTTGGAATCGTGAATGACAGCAAAACCCTCTGCTGGAGCTGGGAGCAGAGAGGGAATTACGACGGGGAGGCAACAGGAAACATTACTTGGTCAGGAAGGATTCCCTGAGTCTCAGGTCAGGTGAGAGAATGTCTCTTCCCTATGGCCTAAGGAGTTCAACACAGGCTGAGCTGAGAGAAAAACAAGCTGGTGTCTGTAAAGCAAGAAAGGGTTGCCCATTGAACCAGCAAATGGAGGGGGCATAGCAGATATCACAGGGTGGGGTGGGCAACCAAGCGGCAGAAAGCCAAGGAGACAAGGTCATGCAATCGAGTGCCAGAGCTCTCCAGAAGGGAAGCTAGAGCCCTTATGATGCCCTCCAGGCTACTGCCATGGCCACCAGGGCTGAGGGCCAGGGCAGACTTGGAGGGTAGGGTCTAGGAGGTAGTGGCGAGCACAGAAAGCTGGGTGGGAAGGTATCTCTGGACCTGCAAGGACCACAGAACCATATCTGGGACATGGGCAGATGGGCATAGAGGCAAAAGAAAGTGAAATAGATCCTGTATATTTCTCTACTGCTTAAATGGTTATAAAGGGGATGCTTTACACTATAAGTATGTCTATAAAGGGGATGAAAAGTGTGTGGAATGAAATATAATATGCCTTCCTTCTTAGCCCTTAGTGAACATTAACAATAAACTATAGAACTCTCATAACAGAGTTTAAGAATTCTTTTTAACACAGCCGACTAAATCACAAGCAACTGATAAGAGATGGCACCCAAGTTAAACCAATTTGCCATCTCTGCTTCCTCTGTTCTTTGATGTTTAGGAAAATAGCCCATGCATCCTTACCACTTCCAGTTAGTGGCTACCTGTGAGTGAGACAGTCACCCTGTGCTGAAGCATTTCCAAGACTCAGAACTCACTCCTTCCTAATTATCTTACTATCATTTATGCCTTGGGGTTGTTTACATCTCCTGTCTCTGTCTGCTGGAAATACTATACAACCCTCTGCCACTGCATGGCTCTTCTTCAATCCACACCCAGTGGCAGCACTGGCAGTTTGAAATTAGCCAGGGTATAAATACCCTGAAATAGGGAAACACTATAAATCAGGACTTTCTCCCCCACCTGACCCTCAAGAGAGCCAATTATTAAACATTTACCAATATGTCACTAGAGACGGTAGCACTTTGAGGCATGGAAAAAGTTGAAGAAGTAGAAGCCAGACATTTGAAAAGATACTGTCTGAGGGGAGGAGTGCAGTAAGACTTTTTGAGAGGATTGGCATTTATGTGCTCATCTCTGAGTGCTCTATGGGCACATCAGCATCATTTGCAGGGTCAGTGAAAGGGTAAATTGTCAATGCTTCCAAAAGCACCATTAATCTTACCAAATGAAGAAATAAATGCATCTCAAATGATGAATTTTTCTGTAAACTGTCATGGAGAACCCTTGAGGTGATTCTCACAGGAGATATGAATACAGTACAGGTGGCCAGGAAAGGAAAAAAGTCATATAAATCAACATGCAGGAACTACAAGAAAAAAAGAGGAGTGGAGGTACTACCCATGATATTAAAAAGAGGTCCGCGGAAGATTTCAAAAGTAAGTTTTTTAGAACAAATATTAACGCAAATGAAAAAATCAAAGCCATGACATCACTCTTTTTTATAAACAATGCTTAATAGGTTAGGACAGTGGATTTCAATTGTGTCTCCTATATAATTGGGAATCTAGATAAGATACTAAGAAAGGGATCAAGCTGACAGAAGACCGGTTTCCGCTACCCCTCACCAGGGCAACTAATTTTTCTTGTTTCACATTTAGTTTTCTAATAAGATTCTATTTGAAGAAAGGCTACCTCTGCTTTCAAAATGTGGGGAAAATAATAAAAGAACGATTGGTCTATCTCTTTAATTGAAATATAAGTTCATAATCAGTCATTACAAGAATACCACCAAGCATTATCATTGAAAATACATTGAAGAATTTATTTTAAACATAATAATTCTGAATTACCTACCTATTCATGAAATCTTGAAAACTGTTATGCTTCATGTATAGATATTTGTAAGAGACATTAAAACACATAATCAGTTTAATATTTTTTTTGCCATCTACTTATAATATTTGTTGACATTTTTTTTTTTTTTTAGCAGAAATCAGGTGTGAAAGGTTGAACAAGCAGAATATATAGGATCCTCTACAATTTGAGTCTACGGGTTCGGTTGAGGGTGATATGATTGGACTAGCATTCTGAAAATGCACCCTGATTTAAAGTGGAGAACGTGGAAATTTGAAAAAGCTGTGAGTGGACATAGGAAGATTAGTTAGGAGACTATTAAAACAGTCTGGATTTACTATGGTAGTGAGGTAGAGATGTATAAAAGCGGATAAAAGAGATGCCTGGGAAGTAACATGAACAAGTAGTTTAAAAAGAGGGGAAGTTTAAAGAATGGTTCTTGGGTTTCTACACTATGCAACTGAATGAAGGACTGATTTTTGCAGTTGAGATAGGGAATTCTGAAAGATGGTGAGTGGAAAAGAGGTAGATAATGAATCCAAATGGAATGTACTGTTGTTGAGATATCTTTGAGGTATCCAAAGAAGATTTCAGGTAAGCAATTGGGTAGTATGCCTCCAGAGCTCAGAACGAGATATGATTATCATGGCATATTCATATTTACATACCTTAATTCACCCATTTAAAGTGTACCATTTAATGGTTTACTTTACATTGATAGAATTGTGTAACCATTACCACAGTCAATTTTAAAACATTTTCATTACCACAAAAAGAAACCCTTTACCTATTAACAATCACCCTTTACCTATTAACCAATTTATCCTGCACCCCATCCCTAGGTATTACTAATCTACCTTCTATTTCTATGGATGTGCACATTCTGAACCTTTCATATAAATAGAATAACATATTATGTGGCCTTTTGTGTCTGCCTTTTTTTACTCAGCATGTTTTCAAGAGTCATCCATGTTGTAGCATACTTCCTTCTTTGTTATAACTGAATAATATTCCATTGGAACATTAGATATACTAGATCTACCATATTGTGTTTATCCATTCATTAGGTGATAGATATTTGAGTTGTTTCCACTTTGGGGCCATTACAAATAAGCTGACATAAGCATTCATGAACAAGTTTTTGTGTGTACATATGTGTCTATTTCTCTTCATGATATAGTTAGGACTGCACTTTCTAGGTTAATGGCAAGTCCATGTTTAGCATTTCAAGAAACTGCCAAACTGTACTCCATAGCAGTTAAACCATCTTACTTCTCATTAACTGTGTGTAAGGGTTCCAATTTTACTACATCCATGCCAATACATGTTATTGTCCATTTAAAAAAGTATAGCTACACTAGTGAGTGTGAAGTGCTATCTCATTGTGGTTTTTCATTTGCATTTTCCTAATAATTAAATATGTTAAACATATTTCCATGTTCTTATTGGCCAATTGCATGTCTTCCATGGAGAAATCTCCATTCAATTTTTTCCCATTTTTATATTGAATTATTTGTATTTTTATTGTAAACATTCTTTACATAGTCTGAATACATGCCCCTTTTTCAGATATATAATTTACAAATATGTTTCTCATTCTCTGTGTTCTTTTCACCGTGATAGTATCCATTGATGTACAACATTTTTTAGTTTTGATGAAGTCAAATTTTTTTTTCTTTGGTTGTTCTGCTTTTGGAATCATATCTAGAAAAAAAAATTGCATAATCCAGGGTCACAGAGATTCACACCTGTGTTTTCTTAAGAATTTTATAGTTTTTGTTCTTATATTTAGGTCTTTGATCAATTTTGAATTAATTTTTATATATGATGTGCAGTAACAATTTAACTTTTTTTTTGCATATGACTATCCAGTTGCCCAGCACTATTTGTTGAAAAGACTGTTGGACAGTTTTTTCCCCCATTAAATTATGTTAGTACCCTTAAAGTAAACCAATTGACCATAAATATAAGATCTTTGTTTCTTGATTTTTAATCCTATTTCATTGTTCTATAAATCCATTCTTATGCCAGGACCACACTCTCTTCTTACGAAGCTATCATGGCTTAGTAGTAAAATGTGAAGACAGGAAGTGTGCGTCTTCTGTGTTCCTTTTGAAGACTGTTTTAACTATCCTGGGTTCCCTATATTTCTCTATGAAGTTTGGAATCAGCTATTAATGTCTGCAAAAAAAGGCAACTGGATTTTTATAGGGAATTCATTGACTTTGCATATAAATCTGGGAAATATTACCATCTTAACAATATTAAATATTCCATGAACATGAAATGCCTTTCTATTAAGTCTTATTTAATTTCTTTCAACAATGTTTTATGGTTTACAGTGTGCAAGCCTGCATTTCTTTTGTTAAATTAATTACTAATTATTTTATCCTTTTTGATGCTATTTTAATGAATTTTAAATTGCATTTTGGATTGTCCATTGATAGTGTATAGAAATATAATTTATTTCAACATTTAGATCTTGTATCCTGCAACATTGCTGAGCTTATTTATTAACTAGCTCTAATAGTTGTGTAATGGATTCCTTAAGATTTTCTTTATAAAAAGATAACATAGTCTGAAAATGGAAGCATTTTTACTACTTCATTTCTGTGTGAATGCATTTTTTTCTTTGCTTAATTACCTTGGCTAGAAATTCCAGTACAACACTGAGTGAAAATGATAAGAGCAGATATCCTTGTCATTTTCCTCCCCTTCATTTTGAAGGATAGTTTTGCTGCATATAGAATTCTTAGTTAGCAGTCTTTTTCTTTCAACACTAAATACATCATTCCATTGCTTCTGGCCTCCATGATTTTTGGTAAGAAATCAGCTATTAATTTTATTAAGGCTTCCTTGTACATAATGCTTCTCTCTTGCTGCTTTTAAGATTCTTTCTTTGTCTCTTGCCTTTGACAGTTTATGATGTGTCTGGCTGCAGATCTCTGATTTAGTCCTACCTGGAGTTAAATGAAATTCTTGGCTATGTAGGTTAATGTTTTTCATCAAATTTAGTAAGATTGGGGCCATTATTTCTTTACTTATTATTTTTGCCCCTTTTCCTATACCCTCTCCTTTTGGGACTCACATTGTGCATATATTGGGACTCTTTATAGTGTCCTGCAGCCCTCCGGGGTTTTTTTCCTTCATTCTTTTGTTTTTCTTCAGACAGCATCAGGTCAATGCCTGCTTTCAGATTTGCTGATTCTTTTCTCCATCTGTTCAAATATACTGTTGAGACCCTCTAGTGAATTTTTTATTTTCATTATTTTACCTTTCAACTGCAGATTATTTTTAATTCTTTTTTTATCATTTCTAAATTTTATTGATATTCTCTATGTGGTGAGACATCATTCTTATACTTTCCTTTAGTTCTTTAGATACGGTTAACTTTAGTTCTTTGAACATATTTTAAATAACTGATTTAAAGTCTTTGTTGGCCAGGTACAGTGTAATTCCAGCACTTTGGGGGTCCAAGGCAGGAGGATCACTTGAGGCCATCAGTTCATGACAGGCCTGGGAAATATAGCAAGACCTCATCTCTACCAAAAAATATTTTTTTAATTAAAAAATTAGCAGATATAGTGGTATGTGTTTATACTCCCAGGAGGCTGAGGCTGCAGTGAGCCATGATTGCACCGCTGTACTCCAGCCTGGGTGACAAAGTGAGACCCAGTCTCTAAAAAATAAAAAATAAATAAATAATAAGGTCTTTGTCAAGTAAGCCCAATGTCTAGGATTCCTTGAGGAATTAATTGGTTGTATTGACTGTTTTAGTTTTCTTGTATATGAGCCATATTTTTTCTTTCCATTTCACAGTTTTTGTTGGAAAAAAATGGACATTTTAAATCAGAAAATCAGATCTTTCTTCCTCTCCAGGGTTTGTTGCTGTCTCTATTGCTGTTTATTGTTGTTGGTTTTGCTCTCCTGTTTTCTGGTAAATTCCCTGAACTAATTCTGTAAATTCTGCATTCTTTCTCAGTATGCTACCGAAATCTCTGCTTGGTTGGTTTAGTGGTTAGATAGTCATTGGAAAGAGGATTTTCCTAAATGCCTGGAACTAATAAGTCTCCCAGTCTTTGTCAAAGACCTCTGTATGTATGTTGGAGTAAGCCTTCATTACTTGGCTAGGCAGTTTAGAATTGTGCCTTAGCTTTCACTTCCTGCTTGGCAGAACCTGAAGGTTAGCCAGAGGTCAGAACTTAGAGTTTTTTCAGATATTTTCAGATGATGCACACAGCCCTACACATGCATGTGACTTTCTAAATTCCCAAGAATATGTCACAACTTTTTAAAACTTCATGTAGAATTCACTACCCAGTCTTTCCCTTTAAATTTTCTGAATAGCTTGTTGCTTACCTCAAATATCTCCACCTCAGGTAGCTCTGAGGATAAACAATTGCTATTCATTGTTTTCAACAAATGTCCCCATAGAAAAGGTTATTCTAGTGGGTGAGCTCTAAGTCAGGTCAAGAGAAGACAAGCTGTAAAAGTGGGGTTTCCAGGGAACTATCATACAGGTCAAATAATGATACTGCTGTGAAATGGAGCTTTGAAAGATCCCTAACACTTTTCTGACCACTCCAGTATCTACTAGACTGCTGGTTTTCCAGTGGTTTTATGTTTGTTTGTTTGCTTGCTTGCTTGCTTGCTTGCTTGCTTGCTTGCTTGCTTTGAGATGGAGTCTTGCTCTGTTGTCAGGCTGGAGTGCAGTGGCTCAATCTCAGCTTACTGCAACCTCTGACTTCCTGGCTCGAGTGATTCTCCTGCCTCAACCTCCCAAGTAGCTGGGATTACAAGCACACACCACCACACCCAGCTAATTTTTTTTATTTTTAGTAGAGACGAGGTTTCTCCATGTTGGCCAGATGGTCTCAAACTCCTGACCTCGTGATCTGCCCACCTTGGCCTCCCAAAGTGCTGGGATTACAGGTGTGAGCCACTGCACCCAGCCCCAGTGTTTTGAAAAAGTTAATTTTGACCATTTTTTCCAGTGTTCTCATTGCCTTTATGGAAAAGAGGCTTTTCAGATGTTTTCTTCCACCATTTTCATGACAACCACAAGGTCATTCTTAAATCATGAAGTCCTTTGGGCATATTTGCTCTAAAAATAGAATATTTTGGCTGGGCACAATGACTCACACCTGTAATCCCAGCACTTTGGGAGGCTGAGGCCGGTGAATCATGAGGTCAAGAGTTTGAGACCAGCCTGACCAATGTGGTGAAACTCCGTCTCTACTGAAAATACAAAAATTAGCCTGACATGGGGGTGTGCGTCTATAATCCCAGCTACTCAGGAGGCTGAGGCAAGAGAATCACTTGAACCTGGGAGGCAGAGGTTGCAGTGAACTGAGATTGCGCCATTGCACTCCAGCCTGAGCACCAGATGGAGACTCCATCTCAAAAAGCAAACAAACAAACAAAACACAATATTTTTTCATAGACTTGTGAAACATTGCTCTTTGAGCCTGGGCACGGTGGCTCATGCCTGTAATCCCTGCATTTTGGGAGGCCAAGGCAGGTGGATCACTTGAGGCCAGGATTTCGAGACCAGCCTGGCAGACATGATGAAACTCTGTCTCTACTAAAAATACGAAAAAAAAAAAAAAAAAGAAAAAAGTAGCCAGGCATTGTGGTGGGTGCCTGTAATCCCAGCTACTCAGGAAGCTGAGGCATGATAATCATTTGAACCCGAGAGGCAGAGGTGGCAGGGAGCCAAGACTGCACCACTGCACTCCAAGCTAGGTGAGAGAGTGAGACTCCATCTCAAAAGAAAAAAAAAGGAAGAAAGGAAGGAAGGAAGGAAGGGGAGGAAAGAGAGAGAGAGAAAGAGAGAGAAAGAATAAAGAAAGAAAGAAGAAAGAAAGAAAGAAAAAGAAAGAAAGAAAGAAAAAAGAAAAAAGAAGAAAAGAGAAAGGAAGAGGAAGGAGGAAGGAAGGAAGGAAGAGAAGAAAAAGAAAGAAAGAAGAAGAAAGAAAGAAAGAAGAAAAAAAAAGAAGAAGAAAAGAAAGAAAGAAAAAGAAAAAAGAAGAAGAAAGAAAAAAGAAAAGAAAGAGAAGAGAGGAATGGGAGGTAGGGAGGGAGAGAAAGAAGGAAGGGAGGGAGGGAGGGAGGAAGGAAGGAAGGAAGGAAGGAAGGAAGGAGAAAGATTTCTCTTTGATTATATGTAGCACACTATCATGTTTGTTGAATACCTGAAAACTTAAATGCCTTTTAATGGACTTTATATTGGCAGGTCTTCCTGTGGTCCCCTTTGGGTTTAGAGAGCACATTTCTATGTTTATAATCTTAAAATGGACCTGATTCATTATGACTTCTCAAATATTTTGTGAGATTAATAGTAATAAGTAAGAATCTAATTTCAATATTAATTTGTTATTCAGAAATTATAAATACCAAATGTAAAAGGAGAAGAGAATCAGATAATAGAGATGTTAATTATAATTAATTAATAGTTGGGCCCTTTGTAGATAAGCTTGATCCAGATTATTTTATTTGCCACACCCAAGGTCCAAGATCCAGTGGACTTTTGTTGTCATCTTTGTTTTCTTTATAACATCAAATCTGCTATATAAAATGTAGAATTTGATCTTGACTTTTAATCAGGTTTTTCACTTAATAACACTAATATTGGTTTGATTAATTAATTTATTTGTTGGTATTATTTTACCCTCACAAAACTTCTCTGGGATGATTTTACTTTCATTCTGTGAAAGCATATTTTACCCTTTTTTTCTGTGTTGAACACTAATTAGTAAGATGCACTTGTAAAATGGTAATTTTAAAATATAATATTAAGTTTGCTATGAAAATCTCATATATGGAACATTATAGCTTTCTTTAAAAAGAAGATATATGAAACACCTACTTTAAAGCCTTCCTACCTAAAAGGCCAATCTTTCTAGGGCTTGAATTTCTCATTCATTTGGTAGCTTAGAGTCCCAGGGTTAAGGCATGGTGATACATGGAGAGAGAACCCCACTCTGGGAAGAGAAGAGCAACAGCATGTCCTGTCTCCTTCAGGCCAGGCCTTGTGCCAGGTTATCTCACTAATCCTCACAAGTACACAGCCTAGGTTGGTATTCTTAATGCTGTTTTCAAATAGGGACACTATTGCTCAAAAAGTTGTATAAACTTGGAAAAGTTCAGTAAATGGTGGATGTAAGATAAGAACCAGGAATTTTTGACTTCATAGTCTTCAAAAACATCACACATATTTCAACATTAATCTGCAAAACCCATGAAGAGGGTAAAGAGGTGTCTACACTTGTTGAGGCCCCGTTATGCCACATATTAGACAGTATTTGACATTATGTCAGTCCATCTTATCGACAACATTGTGAGGAATCAGAAATATAAAGAAGTTAAGTAATTTGATAAAATCACCCTTCTAGCAAATGTCTGGCACATAGAAGATGATTAATATCTATTTATTAAGGAGATAAATGAAAGTAGGAGAGGCTGATTTTAGTTCAATGAACTGCCCGCCTGTACCTCCCTAGATTTCCTTAGACAGCTTCTTTTTTTTATTGGCCTACTCGAGATCCCGAAAAAATTAGATCCTTGCTTTTGTATGGAAAGGAGATCAGGGGGAAAAAAATGGATATTGCAGAGCCAAGAGCAATAAGCAGGATAAGAGCTTTAAAAACCCTATGAGGCAAAGACAGGGTCTGTGGCAGGCAAAGCCCATGCTTTCCACCTACATCTCCAGCCTCCAAAAAATCACCATTTTCTTAGTCCTAAATTTGGCTGGTGGTTTTGCAACGATCTTTTCTACTTTCATGACCTCAAAAGATTAAAGATTCCGGAGAAGGTGGGGAGAGAACTTCAAAAGTTCGCCTCCCAACTCTTTTGGATCAAAGGAATTTTATTTTCCTGGCACTGAAGAACTGAAAGATAGATAAAACGGTACAATATATTTTAGGGTTCCTCATGGATAGGCTATTCTTTAAATGCTCAGGAAGGAAACAAATCATGCACACAAACCGTTTAATTAAACTGTGCCTAAAACCTGTGCTCCGCTTATTAGAGGCACCTTCTCAGACTTGTAAACGAGTGAGCAGAAGTCAATGAAGAAGGACACTTATACAAATGTTTCAGCGATTACCAGTTACTTGCCTCCGACGCCCTCCCCTAATCTCCAGGACATAAATGGTGGATGAAAAAGCAGTCACTTTATTTACCTCCAAGATCAATCTGAAGGACAAGTTTAGCACTTGAAACAACTGGTTTTGAAGAAGTGGTAACTTTCAGTAAGTAACAATATAGGATAGCATGGTGAAGAAGGGAGAGAAACCAATCCAGGATCAGAGTCAAAGCTCTTCAAAGCTGGTCCTTATCTACCTCCCTGGCTTGTTCCCTACCACCTGGGGTGTATACTTTTTCTATCTTCTGTGGTTCCCAAGCCAGGGACAGCAGTCACGAAACACTGCCTGCCTTTGCACACAAAGTTCCCTCTGGAATTTGAGGATGTGACTTTCTTCCAACGATCTATTCTAGTTTGTGCTCCCTTCTTCCCTTCCATGAGCCCTCTGCTCCCCAAATTATAAAACTGCCTTGTCCCTCCTAGCCTGGGTCTTTGTAGATGAGGCTCTCCATTCCTTTCAGCCTCTTTATTCCGGCCTTATCCCAGAATAAGAACCTGAGATACTTTCTCCCGAGAAGTCTTACCAAATATGTCCTACTCGCTTGCCTTAAACCCTTAACCTCTGAGGACACAGGGCATTTTCTGTTTCATCCATACAGTTTCCTCTAACCATTTTAATTCAACTTGCATGCTTCCTTACTATAGGTTTTAGGTACAGATTTAACACCCTGTCGACTCTTCTATTGCCTCTTTCCAGGGTCTTATGTTAACTTTCTAGGTTTTAAGAACCCACTGTTCGTCATTCTGAGCCCATGTTTCTTTGTATAAGAATTAATTATGAGAAATGACTGATAAAATCACTCATTTTTGAATGATGCAATGGTAATTTATATCATGGTTGAAATGTGTAAGGTCACATTCTATTCCAGGCTGCAATGATCTGGTTCTTCTTTGCGTATTTTCTTGTGTAATTAATTTTATTTATTAGGCATATGTTGGTAAGTTATGTTTAAAAGTAAAGGATTAAAGCTTACGATAAAGTCCAGAACTAACAACTATACCAAGAACAGGTAACAGCTATACCAAGAAACCATTCTGCGTTATACCTGCAATAGATGCCAGGGAAGTAAAGGAATGTAACACTTTGACAAAACTAGAAATGCATCCATCTGTACCAGCTGCAGTTTTAGGGGAATCCAATAGACAATACTTGTTGTGGACTGAATTGTGTCTTCCCAAAATTTGTCAAACTCCTAACCCTCAGTACCTTAGAATGTGACTGCTTCTGGAGACAAGGCCTTTAAAGAGGTAATTAAATTAAAATAAAGTCATTAGGGTGACCCTTAACCCAATGTGGCAGGTGACTTAAAAGAAGAAGAGATTAAGACACAGACAGACACAGAGGAAAGATGACATGAAGACTCTGGAAGATGACGCCATCTACAAGTGAAGGAGAGAGGCCTCAGGATAGACCAACCCTGCAGACACCTTAATCTCAGATTTCCAGCCTCCAGACTTATAAGAAAATAAATTTCTGTCATTTAAGTGATCAGTCTGAGGTGCTTTTTGTTATGGCCACTCTGGCAAACTAATACAGTTCTCCTTCTCTTCCTTCAAGTTCAATCAAGTGGAAGACAGAAACAGGAGTCAGTCATATCAAGAGGAAAGCACTATGTCTATGAGATAACTGGTTGATGTTCATGCCTTCAGTTCTGTGGTTCAATGGACTAGCTAATACCTCCTTTCTAAATTAGACAAACTTCCCACTCAGTTACTCATAGAGTCAGATAACCTCGGGTCAGAGTCAGGTCCCTTACTATGTGGCAGAGAACAGACCAGAATGTGTTCCTGGAGATACGAAAGAGAAGGATGTTGTTGAGCTCACTTTCTTCTAGCAAATTTACCATTGACATGGGACTGAGGGGTATAGAGAGGCCAGGAGTGTTACTAACAGAAGTCACTAAGAATGGAAACTCCATTCTTAGTGGGGGATAAGTGCCAACCATCACTATCCACAGAGCTTTTGTTCTCTTAAGTCATTTGATGTCACCTCAGTGACTGTGGTCACCCAGGGATATGCCTCTTCCTCTTAGAAGAGGAAAAGAGCAATCTCACTTCCTAGTGCTGATTTTATCTGCATATGAACTCATTCCCATAAGTTCTATAGAAGATCATCAGGGTTATCTGGAGAAAGGAAAGAGATTCAGTCTCACCCAGAGGCCAGTTGATGTCTGTGGTTCAGAACGGAAAGTCAGGAGGTTAATTATGGAATTGTGTTCAGCATATCTGAAGCGGGTAGGGAGAGTGAATTCTTCCTTTCTATGCTACCAGTGAAGGGCAGCTGAGATATTTTTGCTTTCTTACATAACTCAGAACGTTGTATCAATGGCATCCCACAAGCTCAAGGTGTCTTTCTTTCCCACCTGCTAAATCCAAGACCTTTAATGCTTTTTCAATTTACAGTTTTCTATTGTTGGTCCTGAGTGCAGGCTCTATCCAGTGATTTCATTTCCTATGCTCTGGAGTTACTTAGGTCCACCAAGCCTGCTTCCTGGGATAATTTTGCACCGGTCCCTACATTTGTTTCATGGGATCAATTGCCTCAGCAGGTTCTTAAACTGAAGGTGCTATTGGCATTTCTGAAGCCTGCCCTTCTGAAGGCCTAGTGTTGACCACTACATATGTCTGCCACATGTACCTCAGTTTTTGATATTACAGTAATGAAATAATATATATTTCTGTTACTCTTTTTATGCAGTAGAGTCTTGTGTGTTCAATGTGAATTTCTCCAATTCTTTAGGAGGAACTTTATTCGAACAACTAAGTTTGTTGCTATCTTTTTTTTCTCTGGCATACCTCTAGTTAGCATGTTCGATGGATCTGAGTGGTTTTTTAAAATCTCACTGATTTTTCTCCCTTTGCTATCAGGCTGAGACAGTGAGTTTTTGCTTGCTTATCTGTTTTTAAATATGTTTTTTTGTTGTTGTTGTTGTTGTTGTTTAGATTCAGGAGGTACATGTGCATGTTTGTTGCACTGATGCTGAGGTTTGAGCTTTAATTGAACCCATCTCCCAAATAGTGAACATAATACACAGTAGATAGTTCTTCAACCTTTGCCATCTCTCTCCCTCTTTTGGAGTCCCCAGTGTTTATTGTATCCATCATTATGTCCATGTGTACCCAATATTTAGCTCCAAATTATAAGTGAGAACATGCAGTATTTTGTTTTCTGTTACTGTGTTAATTCACTTAAGATAGTGGCCTCCAGCTGCGTCCATCTTGCTGCAAAAGATATTATTTTGTCCTTTTTTTTATGATTACATAGTATTCCACGGTGTTTATGTACTAAATGGGATAAATCTTCTTTATCCAATCTACTATTGATGGGTACCAAGATGGATTCCATTCCTTTGCTATATGAATAGTGCTGTGATAAACATGTGAGTGCATTTGTCTTTTTGGTAGAATGATTTATTTTCCTTTGGGTATATACCCAGTAATGGAATTGCAGGTTGAATGTTAATTCTATTTTTAATTCTTCAAGAAACCTCCAAACTGCTTCAACAGGAGCTGAACAAATGTTTGCCTGAGAGCTAAGACTAAAGATAAGCCCTGCCCACAAACACAGAATTAGAAGTTGAAAATTGAGGGGAGATGGTGATTAGGGGAAAAAAAAAAAAATTTAGAAAGTCATATAGGAACCTTTCTTTTTTGTTCTTTTTTTTTTTTTTTTTTTTTTTCTGAGACGGAGTCTTGCTCTGGTCGGGGCCCCAGGCTGGGGTGCAGTGGGCCGGATCTCAGCTCACTGCAAGCTCCGGCCTTCCCCCTCGGGGTTTTAACGCCATTCTCCTGCCTCAAGCCTCTCGAGTAGCTGGAACTACAGGCGCCTGGGGGCCACCCTCGCCCGGCTAGTTTTTTGTTTTTTTTAGGTGGAGAGGGGGTTTCACCGTGTTAGCCAGGGATGGTCTCGATCTCCTGCACCTTCATGATCCGGGGGCCCATCTCGGCTCCCAAGTTGTGGAATTACGGGCTGAGCCACCGCACCCGGGGCCAAGGAAAACCTTTCTTAAGGTTTCAAATGGACAACAAGATCACCAAATACTTGAAAAAAATCAAATACAAAATAAAAGACAAATATTCAAAGGTGATTATTGACTCCATGAGAAATAGGTATTTATTATTCAAATATAAGACAAAACATTTTAGAAAATATAATATCATCAGGAACTGTCAAATATAGTGGATCTGTAAAATAAAAAGATATTTCATTTTTTAAATGAGCATCATAGTATCAGAAAGAGTTTATGGAAATGCAAGTATAATCCCTGAAGTCCTAAAAATTAAAGCCAAAGAAACTACCCTGAAACTAAAATAAAATATCAGAAAAAGAAAATATAAAAGAAGGGTTAAGAAACATCAGGGATAAAATCAAAAGTTCAGCATCTGTCTTATAGGAGTTCCAGAAAAAGAAAACAGAAAGGAGGAAATATAAAGAGGGAGGAGGAAGAGAAGAAGGAAGAGGACATCGGAGGACTAGAAAAGGGGGAAGGAAAAAAAGATTTCCTAAAGCTTAAGAAAGATGCTAGTGTTTACATCAGCAAGATAGTAGAACAAGAGGTCACCAGCCAATGTCCCACCAAAAAAACGCCAAATATTTGGCTGCTATCCATGGAATAAAGTGTCTTTGTGGAAACTTTGGAATCTAGGTAGAAGGTTGCAAAAGCCCAGTAGAGACCAAGACCAAGGAGGGTTGCTTTGAGAAAGCAAGTCCATGCACCACTAGCAGGACTACCATCTGTGGTTCTGGCTACAGACCAGAAGCAGTCATATCCCCCTGACAAAGGGACCCAGGAGTATCCAGGCCTCTAGGTTACAAGCATGCTGACCTCAGACCGAACTGTGTTGTCTGAGGCAAGTCTCATGACTTTACTCCAGTCCCACTCTACATGGATCACAAAGAACCAGGAAAATGTGACACTACCAAAAGAAACTAATAAAGCTTTAGTAACTAACCCTAAAGTAAAGGACTGATTGACAAAGAATTCATGAACTGATTGACAAAGAATTCAAAATAAATGTGTTAAACAAGCTCAACGAGCTACAAGAGAACAGAGATAGACAACAAAGTGACATTAGAAAAACAACACATGAACACAATAAGAAGTCTGTTAAAGAAATAATAAACATTAAAAAGATCCAAGTAGAAATCCTAGAGCTGAGAATACAATGATTGGCCTGAAAAATTTAATAAAGAGTTTCAACAGCAGACTCAGTCATGAAGGAAAATAAACGATCACTGAACTCAAAGACGGGTTATTTGCAATTATTAAGTTAGAGGGAAAAAGGATTTAAAAGGGTGAGAAAAGCTTATGTGACTAATGGGAACATTAAGCGAACCAATATATACATTATGAAAGTCCCAGAACAGAGAAACTGAAGGGAAAAGAAAGCTTATTTAAAGAAATTATGACAGAAAACTTACAAAATCAGAGAATAGAGCTGAATATCCATAGTCTTAGTGCCCAGAAAATCTCCAATAGGCTAAACATTAAGAGATCTGCAGATTTAATGCAATCCTTATGAAAATTTCAGTGGCGTTTTTCAAAGAAATAGAAACAACAATCATAAATTCATAAATATGGAACCAGAAAGACCCCAAGTAGCCAAAGCAATTTTGAGCAAAAATAACAAAACTAGAGGCATCACACTTACTGATTTTAAATTATACTATAAAGCTACAGTAGTCAAAATGGTACAATACTGGCATAAAACCAGACACATAGACCAATGGAATGAAATTAATCCAGTCAACTAATTTTCAACAAGGGTAAAATAACATACTATGGGGAAAAGATAGTCTCTTTAAGAAATGTGCTGGTAAAACTGTATATCCACATGCAGACTAATGAAATTAGACCCTTCTCTCACACACAATATACAAAAATTAACTCAAAAAATGAATTAAAGACTTAAACATAAGACCAGAAACTGTCACGCTCCTGGAAGGAAACAAAGGGGAAAACAATGGTTGAGGCAATGATTTTTTGGATATTACCCCAAAAGCACAGGCAACACAAGCAAAAATAGACAAGTTGAACTGCATGAAAACAAAAACCTAAGCACAGCAGGGGAAAAAAAAATCAACACAATGAGACAACCTACAGTATGGGAGAAAATATTTGCAACCCATATATCTGATAAGGGCTTACCATCTTAAGTAGATGAGGAACTCCCACAACTCAATAGTAAAAATTTTTTTAAAAAATTGAAAAGTGGGAAAAGGACCTGAATAAACATTCTCAAAAGAAGATATACAGATATGAAAAGGTGCTCAGCACCAATCATCTTGGAAATACAAATCAAAACCACAGTGAGGTAACAACTCACACTTTCTAGAATGACTGTTATCAAAAAGACAAAAGGTAACAAGTGTTGATGAGAATATGAAAAAGGGGAAACGCTTACACATTGTTAGTGGGAATGTATATTGTCACAACCATTACAGAAAACAATATGCAGTTTTCTCAAAAAATTAAAAATAGAACTAACATGATCCAGAAATCCCACTTGTGGGTATGTATTCAAAAGAATTAAAACCAGGACTCAAAAAGATACCTGAACTCCTAAGTCCATTACAGCATTATTCATAATAGCCAAAATACGGAAACAACACAAATGGCCATCACTGGATTGAATGGTTAAAGAAAATGTGACTTATATATGCCATGCAATATTATTCCACCTTAAAAAAGAAGCAAATCCTGACATATGTGAAAGCATGAATAGACCTAGAGGATACTATGCTAAGCAATGCATGATCTCACTTATACGTGGAATTTAAAATAGTCAAACTCATGGAAGCACAGAGTAGAAAGGTAGTTGACAGGGGCTGAAAGTGGGAGAAATGGTGAAATGTCGGTCAAAATATCAGCTATACTGAATGAGTAAGTTCTGGCCGTCTACTGTATGGCATGGTGACTGGAATTAATAATACAGTATTATATACTTGAAATTTTCTAAGATAGTAGATCTTCAGTGTTTTCATCACCAAAAAAAGTGGTATTGTGTTAGATGATAGATACGTTAATTTGCTTGTGTTAATTATTTTACTACATATGTCTATCAAAACATCACATTGTACACCTTAAGTATATACAATTTTATTTGTCAATTATACCTCAATAAAGCTGGAAAAGTAATTTTAAAAAAGAAAGATGCTAGTCTCCAAACTGCAATCAAATCCCATTCTTAGACACATCTTAGACTTAGAATAACAAAACTTTTGAAATATCCCGAAATCTTCAGAAGAGAAGGGGTGTCCATGTTTATTTACAAACGAACAGCAAGCAGATTACTAGTGTCCTTATGAGAATGCTGGATGGAAATAAGCCAGGTTCTAAAGGATATGAGTTTTTTATCTAATTCTATGGTCAGCACAACAGTCAGATCTTTGCTTTATACACCCTTTTTGAAAAGTATTAGTGTGAATGAAACTGGAATCTATGAAAAAAAGAAGCATGAGGTCCAAGAAAGAGGGAAACTACACTAGAAGGAAAATGAAATCTCAGGGCAACAGCTGTTTAGTCAGTCAAAATTGGAAATGAAGACTAAAGGTTCTGAAAAAGTCACTTCAAGAAGAAAGTGGATTTTATTCAACAAGTTGAGAAAAAAGTGATATGCCAGAGTTTATTTTTAATAAGTGAACATTCACTGGCAGAGACTTCTTTGTTATCCAAACAGAAAAGATCTGAGTGTGGGTATGTGCACGTATGTGTGTGTGTGTGCACATGTGCATGTACGCACACTTCTCAGAATAACAAAAGAACATGCAAAGTGTATTTGGGAAATCAGTGCTAGTGTTAGATTAATCTGTAAATTTTATTATGTCCTGTAATCAATGTAAAGCCCGAAGCTTTAAAAATGGACTTAAAGTGGTAGCAAAATGGCATAATAGCACACAAAAGCAACAAGTAGAAAGGAAAGCTAAAAAGAATTTTCATGTAGGCCCATGGGAAAGTTGTTAATATTTGTTGAGCATTTGTGATTTATTGTTAGTTACCTTGTGAGCTGTTTTTCAGTCATCATCAGTTTAATCTTCACAACAATATTTTGAGCGGTTATGATTATCCCAGTTTTATTTATGAAGAGGTTGAGTAACTTGCCCCAGGTCACAAAATGGTAAGTAGCAAAATCAGCCTTCTTGAACAGGCCTGATTATTATTAAAAATTCCAGGCTTTCTCTTCTCCATTCTACCTGCATAAGGGATACATAAACTTAATTTAGCACATGGGAGGCTTTAATTATGACTGAGGAAAGACACAGGAGTCATTTCAAATACTTCCCTAATAGTTTGAAACGCAATTATGACTCATGCTGGGGTATTCTCAGGAAAAAGAAATATTTCCTTTCCTTTGTACACAGCAATAAAATTTCATCTACAATCCTTATCCATATACCTCAGGAAAAACTTTATAAAATCAGAGGAAGATCAGCAAAAAGCAATTAAAATGACCAAAGGGCTAGATGGGCCATTATATAAAGTTAGATTGAAAGGATTGTGAAATGATTGGTATAAAGGAAATCATGAAGACTGTAAGCAAGAATGTTCATTAGATCAAGCAGATGTCACAAAACGCTTTTCAAAAGGGAAAATTTAGAAAAAGTAAAGGAAGAAATAACCCAATTTTAAAAGGACAAATGATTTAGCATTGTTCCAAAGTTACACAAATGACCAAGAAACCCATGACAACATGTTCGACATCATTAGTTTTCAAGGAAATGCAAATCCAAGCCATAAGGAGATAATACTTCATAACCAGTAGGATGGCTATAATAAAAAAGACAAACAATAACAGGTGTTGACAAAGAGGTACAAATATAAGGACCCTCATTCTTTGCTTGTGGGAAGGTATAATGGTGAACTCACTTTGGAAAACAGTTTGTCACCTCCTCAAAAATATAAACATAGAATTATCATATTACTCAACCATTCCATTTTCACATATATATCAAAATGAAATGAAGTATGTTCACAAAGAAAAATTACACATTAGTGTTCACAATAGCATTACTCATAGTAGCCAAAAATTGGAAACAAACCAAATATCCATTAACTGATAAATGTCCCCTTTACTCTTCCCTTTGCTTTTTTCAAGTGGGAGAATCTCCCCATAGCCACCACAACTGGGAACGTGCTGGATCACACTTGAAGTCAGCATGTCTCAGTCTCTTTCAAGGCCCATGGCAAGTACTACCTCATTACTGCTGCTGATTATTCAGGGCCCAAGGGCTCTTTAGTCAGAAGGTTATGAATCCTGCCAGGACTGGGTCCTTCCCTTCAAGGCAGTAGGTTCTCTACCGTCCCAGGGTGCTAGGGTCTGGAATAGGTGCCTCATGACACTGCCTAGTGCCCTATCCCACTGTGGCTGAGCTTGTGTCTAAGTTGCAAGATAAAGTCCTCTTTGCTCTTCCCTCTTCTCTGCTCAAGCAGAAGGGATGAGTCTCTTTCAGAGGTGTGAGCTGCACCGCCTGGGTTTGGGAGTAGGTTGGCACAAGCACTCCCTTAACTGCCCCAGCTCATGTCTCACTTTGGAAAATAAGCCCCCCAAGTCCACTGGCTCCAAGCCCAGCACAACCCTAGGACTTGCCTAGGAGTTGCAGTCCTTGTGGCTTAGACCACCTTTCAAGTTTATTCAGAACCCAGAACACTTTAACCCCACAGTGGTGAGGCATGCAAAATTTAAGTTCCAATGGCTAGGATGGGTGATTCTCCCCTAGTAGGGCTTGTCTAAATGCTCCTTCCTTAAGCATCAGCTGTGTTCTGCCCAGTGTTGGCAGCAATGAGTTCTAATGCAAAGTCCCACAATCACTGCACTCTCCCTACCCAAAATGCATAGATTCTGTTTCCACACCACATGGTCGCTGCTGAGGGCTGGGGGAGGGGTAGTGCTGGTAATTTAAGGCTGTCTTTCCTACCCTCTTTAGTGTTTCTTTTAGCCCTATGAAGTTAAAACCAGGTAGTATGGTTACTTACCTGATTTTTGGTTCTTATGATGGCGAACCAAATATCACCAAATTATTCAACCTAAATTTGTTGTTTCCACAGGAAGGATGACAATGAACGCTTCCATTTGGCCATCTTGCCCCTCTCCATTTTCTGTTTTTAGTTTTTTGAGAAATCTTCTTACTTTTTTCCATAGTGGCTGTACTAGTTTAGATTTGCACCAACAGTGTATGAGTTCTGCTTTCTCCATATCCTCCCTAACATCTGTTATTTTTTGTGTTTTTAATAATAGTCTTTCTGACTGCCATCAGATCTCATTGTGTTTTAATTTGCATTTCTCTGACAATGTGTGATGTTGACTATTTTTTCATATACCTGTTAGCTATTTGTGTGTCTGCTTTTGAGAAATGTCTATTCATGTCCTTTGCCTACTTTTTAATGGGATTATCTGGGAATTTTTCCTGTTGACTTGAGTTCCTCGTATCTTCTAGATATTCGCTTGGATATTAGTTGAATGAATAGTTTGTGAATATTTTCTCCCATTCAACCAGTTATCTCTTCATTCTGTTATTTCTTTTGCTGTGCAGAAGCTTTTTAGTTTAGTTAGATCCCATTTGTTTATTATTGTTTTTGTTGTCCACGCTTCTGAAGATTTAGTCATAAATTCTTTGCTTAAACTAATATCTAGGAGAATTTTCTTTAGGTTTTCTTCTAGTATTTTTATAGTTTTGGGTCTTATGGATAAGTTTTTGATCCGTTCTGAGTTGATTTTGGTTTATGGTGAGATAGGTGTCCAGTTTCATTTTTCTGTGTTTGACAAACTGATTCCAGAGTTTATATGGAGAGTCAAAAATATCCAACACATTATTGCAGGAGGAGAACAAAGTTGGAGAACTGACATTACTCAACTTCAAGACTTACTATAAAGCTACAGTAATCCAGACAATAGGGTGTTAGCAAAATAACAGATGGATAGGTCGGTGGGACAGGATAGAGAGCCCAGAAATAAATCCACATAAATATAGTCAACTGATCTTTGACAAAGGAACAAAGGTGATAAAATGGAGCAAATGTAGTATTTTCAACAAACAGTGCAGGGACAACTAGACATCCAAATGCACAAAAATGAATATATTCACAAATAGCCAAGATACAATATCAACTTAAGTGTATATCAGTGGATAAACAGATAAAGAAAATGTGGTATATATACACGGTGGAATACTATTTACCCTTTTTTTTTTTTTTTTGAGGCGGAAGTCTCGCTCTGTCGCTGGGACTGAGTGCAGTGGCCGATCTCAGCTCACTGCAAGCTCCGCCTCCCCGGGTTTACGCATTCTCCCTGCCTCAGCCTCCCGAGAGCTGGGACTACAGGCGCCCGCCAACCTCGCCCGGCCTAGTTTTTGTATTTTTAGTAGAGACAGGGGTTTCACGTGTTAGCCAGGAATGTGCTCGATCTCCTGCCTCTGTGATCCGCCCCGTCTCGGCCTCCCAAAAGTGCTGGGATTACAGGCTTGAGCCACCGCGCCCGGCCTATTTACCCTTTTAAAAAAGAAAAGCCTGTAGTTTGTGATAACCTGGAAGAACCTGGATAACATTACTTTAGTGAAATAAGCCAGGCACAGAAAGGCAGTTAACACATAATCTTACTTATATGTGCAACCGAAAACAAACTCATAGAAGCAGAGAGTAAAATGATGATTACCAGAAGTTGGGAGTAGAGGGTAGATTTAGGAGATGTTAGTCAAATGATATAAAATATCAGTTAGACAGGAAGAATAAGTTCAAGAGATCCACTGTACAACATGGTGACTATAGTCAGTAACAATGTATTGCATGTACTTGAAAATTGCTAAGAGAATAGATTTTAGATGTTCTCACCACACACAAAAAAATAAGTATGTGAGGTAATACAGATGTTAATTGGCTTGATTTGGCCATTCTACAAAGAATACATATCAAAACATCAAGTTGTACACCATAAATATATACAATTTTTCTCAAGAAACATAAAGAAAGCAAATCTAGATATAGAGCATACACCCTTCACAAAAATTAATGCAAAATGGATTGCAGACCTAACTGTAAAATATAAAACCGCAAAACTCCTAGAAGATAACACAGGAGAAAATCTATATGATCTTGGGTGTGACAATGACTTTTTAGATATAACATCAAAGGCATGATCCATGAAAGAATTGATATGCTGTGGTTTATTAAAATTAAAAACTTCTCAGCAGAAGACTATCAAGAGATGAAAAGACAAGCCACAGACTGGCTGAAAATATTTGCAAATACTGAGAATTCTAAAAGTATTTACATGAGGAACTCACAGCAAAATGAAAACTATCACAATGCACGTAAAACAATCAAAAGAAATATTATAGTCCTCACTCCTAACAAAAACAAAACTCCCACAAGAGTACACCCAAGACAAATTCTATGTGAATGGAAAATCAGTTGTTCAAGTTCTTTTTTTAAAGAAAAAAAAGTCATTGCAATATTATTTCATTGATGTTGAGAGACGATGAGCAATTATTTGTTCAATGAACATTTAAGTAGCATAGTTTACCAAAGAGTCTCACCACAGAGCAGTTTTATGTGTGCTGCACAGCTGGAAGTAAAAATGCACACAAAAAAGAAAAATCAAACCACAGAACTATTCAGCTGAGACAGTCAAGCAGCAATGAAAGCAGTCTGGATTTTTTTTCCCTTTTCCACATAAAGATACCATTTGGTTGAATAAACAGGGCATTCTCTGCATTTAAAATAAACTTAATTTTCAAACAGCAGAGGGAAAGGGGGAAATGAAACTAAACCAAACATAAAACAAAACCAGAGATCACTAAGAAAGGGACTTCAAATCAAATTTTTATTTTAATTAAGACAACACCCAACAATGGAAATCTGAGGACATTGATACAAAAACCACCTTTTTCTTCAAATTCAACTAATCAATTCGTGAGAATATCATCCAACTACCTATACATGGAAAAGATCTTTGTGTGCCCAAGTGGATGATGTGACAAGGGAAGCTTTTGTTGTTGAGGAGTTGTGGTGGTTACTTACAGAAAACCTAAAAACAATGTGTGCTTCCCTTCTCTCTAACTCATAACTACAACCCAGGAGGTTATAAAAACAAACGCACATTCTTCTGAGTCTAAACAACTCCTTTGAAGTATCTTGTGCCACATGAAATGCACCTCTGTCCCATTCTGCAAAGAGGGCATAGGAAGATTACTGGAAGGACTCCTCTGAGGAGGGAAAGACTTCCTTGCATATTTTAGAAATCCGTGGCTGCCTCAAGGGATGTGCATTATTCTAATTTTGCCAAAACCTCAGTTGCTTCTCAGGCTCTGGCCAAAAGGCAAAGCTTCTCCAACATGTTCTAATTATTGGATTAATCTTTGTTCATTCAATCTTTGTTGATTCATCACCTTCTTTAGCAAAGGATATCAGCACTCAAACTCAAATGGCCACAATCTGCCTCTTTTACCTTAAGGAAATGTAACTTTCCGAAGCTAGACAGTAGGGGATAAACAGGAAATATGACCAACTTGAAACTGGGAGGTGAAACACTTCCAGAAAGTGCGCTAAGATCTTCATGACTGCCCCAATTCCTATGGCAATGAGAGGCTAAAGAGAAAGCAAGACCTAGCCCAAGAAAAGCAATGCTCAGATTTCTCCTTTTCTGGGTGTATGAATTTCTTTGAAGCTTTAAGAATTAGCCAGAACAAAAGGTAATAGTTCTGAGAAGTGGAGATTTTCTGGCAATAGGAAAAGAAAACTAAGCCTAAAGAACAGATGAATTTGTGAATGATTTGTTTCTAGGAATATAGACTTAATGATTCCTTCCCTACTCTCTATCTAGCTTTCTCTTTTGCTTATGTAACACTGAAAGAAGGAAGGAGAGCTAAAGATTTTTTTAATTAACAATTTTTAAGTTTTTTAAAACAGAATGTATTTGTTTAAAGTGGAGGGAACCACTTAAAGGTTCTGTAGTATTTTTAATAGTCTTACAGAATTAGTAAAACAGAGATTGGAATCTAGGGCTCAACAAAATGAGATGGCCTTGGCAAACCCCCAATGCTTTGTTTGAGAACTCAAAAAGTTAATCCTAGAATTAAGAATAAAGGGATGTAGTCAGGTTCTGGCAGATTTGTCTCAGCTTGAAATCGTCATTAGATTAAGATAATCCCATTTTTCTAAAGTATCAGGCTTCCTAGAGTGATGGTGGACTCACATCTGACAGAGACAAACATAAATTCTCTGTGGGAAAGAATAACCTTATGGTAGTCTTCAAATTATTTTTATAAACTACTTTAAAACTATATTTTTCAGCACAGTTCAAAGTAACCAAACATACCAGGAGACAAGATGTCATAAAAGAAAGGCAGCAGGAAAAAAATGATAGAAAGGCCAGGTGCGGTGGCTCATGCCTGTAATCCCAGCACTTTGGGAGACTGAGGTGGGCGGATTTCCTGAGCTCAAGAGATCGGGGACTGGCCTGCAACACAGTGAAACCCCGTCTCTACTAAAATACAAAAAATTAGCCGGGCATGGCAGCGTGCACCTGTAATCCCAGCTACTCAGGAGGCTGAGGCAGGAGAATCGCTTGAACCCAGGAGGTGGAGGTTGTAGTGAGCTGAGATCACACCACTGCACTCCAGCCTGGTGACAGAGCGAGAGTCCATCAAAAAAAAAAAAAAAAAAGATAGAAATAGATTCCATATGTTGGAATTATACAAGCCAGATTCTAACATAACGCTCCTTGATAAGCTTAAGGAGATGAAAGTAGGATAACCAATTCATTCCAGTTTGTCTGGAACTTTCCCAGTTTTGGTATTGAAAGTCCTGTGTCCCAGGACGTCCCTCATTCCCGGTAAACTAGGAGGGTTGGTCACCCTAGAAAAGAAAATGTTGAGAATTTCAGCAAAGAACTAGAAAATATAATAACAATGGGTAAACTCTATAAATGGAAAGTACTATAACTGAAATTAAGAACTTGACAAATGGATTTAATAGCACATTAGGCACTCTGAATAGAGAAATAGTAAAATGAAGACAGATCAGAAGAAACACCTAGAAAGAAAAACTATCCAAAAGGAAGATAAAAGAAATGAAAATACTAAGAAGAGGACAAGGAGTATAGAGAAGAGGCCTAAAATGAATGTAATTTGAGTCACATAAGAAGAGCAGAGAGAAACTGGGTCAGCATCAATATTTAAAAATATAATGGTTGAGAATATTTATGGTTTGATTAATGACATCAAGCCATAAATTGAAAAAGCACCATGAACCACAAGCAGGAGGAAATATAAGGTCCATCATAGTAAAAGTGCTGAAAATGAAGGAAAAGAGAAAATTTTTAAGTTGCCAGCGAAAATGAGAGAGGACTTACTGTCAATAGATAGGCACTTTACCTGATGTCTAACTTCTAAAAAGAAATAATAAGATTCAAAACAATTTTAAAACATCCCTGAAGAAATAAAAGATAAAACCTCCAGGACATCTATAGGACAGTATCGGTCACCTATATCTAAAACTTTTAATAAATCCTTCTAGAACTATACAGAAAAACAGGGAGAGCAAATTCATTGACATGTAACTATGCTTAGTGCATGACAGAGGATATTACAAACATAAAGTTCCATGCGAGTTGGAAACAAACACTCCAAAACCAGCAGAGCCAACTTCAGTGCACGTGCTACAGCAGCAACAAAGGAAGTCTGAAAAAAATAAAGTAACAAAAGTGCATTATGATGTTAACAGTGATGAAAATTAAATCACACAATCACCCAAAAATGAGTTCAACACTGAATGGAGAAATTCTTAGAATAGGTCTGAGACCTGGCAGATTTCCCTGAAATGGGGGTAATAGAAAGAGAAAAGTGCCAAATCAGAGGTTGGGTTCTCAGGAAGGTACCACTTTAGGGTCAGAGAGAACTTCAAAGTGGTGGTAGTACTTTTTAGTATTGGTGATCATGGGAAAGAATTATAAGCAGTGAAAATTAAGGTCCTACCCCCCAAAAAATTCTCAAATTCAGAAGACACACAAACTTTCCCAACCCCCCCCCCAAAAAAGGACACCATCTATTTTAAATTGCCCTTAATTATACCAATGAAGGATGTTCATAAGAAACCTGGTAATCCACCGAGACCCATCATATCTGCCTACTATTGTTTGGCAGAAATAAATACATTTAAAAATGTACAGAAAATAGCAGCAATGTCTTTGCAAGTTAGTATTAGAAAAAAAAAAAAACAGAAAATGAGAATCAAATATTTCAGCTGATGAAACTTCTCACCATAAGACATCCATAAAATACCACACCTTAAACTGAAATAAATATCTTTAAGTGAGCATTTTCAGATGTTTTAGGTTCTAGTAGAACATTTTAAAACATAAAGCAGAAAAAACATAAAAACACAACCATGAGAAATAAGAGTTGACAGAACTGAGAAGAAACTAAAAAAAGACAGAGTTTTCTGAAAATGAAAAAATGGATGTCAAAGGGAGAATAGATCCAATGAAGCTATAATAAGTGGAATTGAGAAGAAAAATGAAAACAACTGAGTAAAAAATAACATAATCATGTCAGAAATACATAGAATCAAGCCAGGCATGGTGTTTCACACTTGTCAGGTAAAACTCAGTCTCTAGGAAAAACAAAAATTAGCCAGTTGTGTGACGTACACCTGTAATCCCAGCTACTCAGGTGGCTGAGGTGAGAGGATCCCCTGAAACTGGGGAGACTGGGGCTCCAGTGAGCTGTGATCGTACCACTCCACTCCAGAGTGAGACCCTGTCTCAAGAAGAAAAAAAGAAAAGGCAAAAAGGAAGGAAATAAATAAATAAATAAATAGAATCATACTGAAAGAATTGGATATAAAAGCCAGGCAAAGAAGATCTAACAGATATAATGGGAATCCTAGAGAAAAAGAAAATGAAAACAATGGAACTGAATAAGTATTTAAAACCACAATAAATAAAATTTCTGTAAAGAAAAGAATAGCCGGGCGCGGTGGCTCAAGCCTGTAATCCAGCACTTTGGGAGGCCGAGACGGGCGGATCACGAGGTCAGGAGATCGAGACCATCCTGGCTAACACGGTGAAACACCGTCTCTACTAAAAAAAATACAAAAAAAGCTAGCCGGGCGAGGTGGCGGGCACCTATAGTCCCAGCTACTCGGGAGGCTGAGGCAGGAGAATGGCGTGAACCCGGAAGGCGGAGCTTGCAGTGAGCTAAGATCCGGCCACTGCTCTCCAGCCCGGGCGACAGAGCGAGACTCCGTCTCAAAAAAAAAAAAAGAAAAAAAAAAAGAAAAGAATATGAGTCTATATATTGAAGGAGCTATCCATGTACCTAAAAATTTTACTTGCCAAGATATTCCATAATAAAATTATTAGACTTAAAAGCAAAAAGTGATTCTGTACCAATAGGCAAAAGACCAAGTGACTTACAAAGGAAAGATCTGTAGGTTATTGAAAGATATTGCAACAGAAATATACAAAGCAAGACATGAGTAGTACAATATTTTCAAGAAAGGAGAAAAGAAAATGTGGATGAAGAACTTTATATCTGACCAAGCTATCCTTGAAATACCGAGGCTATTTTATATGTGCACAATCTCAGGATATACTGTACTCACAAGCTATTCTTAAGGAAGCTACTAGAGGACAAGCTATAATCAAGAGATAGCCAGAGAAGCTTTAGCAAAGGGGTGATAATAATTGAATATGTTAAGTATAAGTCTAAGGTTAAAAGAAAGATGGGGACAAAGAAGAAAGAATAGTATAAAATATTATATGTTATGACAAAGTAGGAACAGCTAAAATAAATGGAAAGAGACAGAAGACAAAAAGAAAAAATTAGAAAAAATAAATCTATTTCATAGATAATTTGTGGGAGTCAAATAATATTATTTAAAATGAACAAAACTAAAGAGTAGAAGCCTAAGTAAAGAAAACTAAGTACTAAGGACATTGTATAATATAATAGTAACAGTAATAAGATAACTAATATGACAAATATGACACCAGACACCAAAGTTGCCAATACCTTCATCTTGGACTTCCCAGCCTTCAGAACTGGAAGAAATGAATTTCTATTACGTATAAGTTGCTGAGTTTATGCAGTTTTGTTATATCAGCAGAAATGGACTAAGATACAGCCTGAACTGAATAAAACAATAAATAATGTTATAAAAATCCTAAACAATAATCATTAAGGTAGTACATTGGGAGTATGTATTGAAACTTTCTTATTTGTGAAGTTTTGTTAACTTTTTCTGAAGCATAAATGAACCAGTCACGGAGACATACTACATCTTATTAGAGCACAAAGAAAATGTCAATAAGTTATATGCAAGTTCTAAGGGAAAATGAATAGCAAAATTCTAAAGCCATTAAAAATGTTTTTAAAAACCTCTCTACTAAAGAACTCATGTGAAAAGTGCAAAAGATTGAAACTGCAGAATGTCTAGCATATAATAACACTAGATATTAGATATATAGAATACAAATAAATAAGGAAAACTGATAGCCTTAAACAATAGCCTTACAAAAATAAAAATTAAAGAACAAAAGTATAAATACTAAATCATAACCTCTGCTGAATTAAAGAAAAATGTAAACCAAAAAGAACAGAAATAACAATAAAAGCAGAATGAATATGGTAGAAAATAGAGAAATAATACAACTAATGAATAAATGAAAATACTCTTTCATTGAGGAAAAAAATCATCAATACAGGCAAACTACTGGGACGCGTATTTAAGAAAAAATAAGAAGTGGGCCGGGCGCGGTGGCTCACACCTGTAATTCCACAACACTTTGGGAGGCCAAGGTGGGCAGACGACCAGGTTAGGAGTTTGAGACCAGCCTGACCAATATGGTGAAGCCCTATCTGTACTAAAAATACAAAAAATCGCTGGTGGTTCTGGTGTGCACCTATAGTCCCAGCTACTCAGGAGGCTGAGGCAGAAGAATCACTTGAACCCGGGAGGTGGAGGTTGCAGTGAGCCGAGATTGCACCACGGCTCTCCAGCCTGGGTGACAGAGCGAGACTCTGTCCAAAAAAAAAAACAAACAAAAAAAGAAATGACAAAGGACAAATGACCATTAAAATACACGACATTTTCAAAATCATAGGCACTACTTTGCGCAATTCTGTAAATAAATTTGAAAACCAAGATGAGCTGAAATGCATAATTTCCTGGCATACAATGTACACTTACCCCAACAGAGATAGAAAGTATAAGCCAACCAATTTCCAAAGAAAATAGTGAAAAGTGGTCAAATTATTGTTTCATTTTTTAGAAGTTTCAGACTAGATAATTTTCTGGGAAAATTGTAACAAATATCTAAAGACCAGATAATCAAAATGCTATATGTATTATTCCAAAACACAGGAGGGTAAAAATGAAAACCTTGAAATATTTTTATGAAGGTAGTATAACAATGATACCTAAAACTGATAAAGATGGCATAAGCAAAGTCTGTATGTCCACTTTATGAACATTGATGAAAACTCCTAAATAAAATATTAGTAATCCACGACATACAAAAATATTAATGTATCATGAACAATTAGGATTAATTCCAAGAATGTAAGGATGACTCAATATAAAGAAATTTATTCATATATTTTAAAGTATATTAAAGCATATTGTTACCTGCATATATTTGGGAAAATCCTATATATAGATATAGATATATAGATAATATTCCATAATCATTCATTAAAATAAATACTGATGGATATATATAAAATACTTGTCTTAGAACTGGAAAAACTCAACAAAAGAGAGAAATAAAACTACTGGTTAACTCAATTCTAAACCATCACATTATTTAATAAGAAAACATTAGAGCATTTGTACTAAAGTAAGAAATAAGAAAAATATGTATTGCATCCACTACTACTAAACATTCAGTTGGATACATTAGTCAAGGGAATCAGGCAAGAGCAAACAATCAAAAATCTTAAAAGTTAGAAATAAAAAAGTAAAATTCTCTGTTTACAAAATATATAATTGTATACCTGTTAAAACCCAAGAGAATAAATATTAAAACAAGCTCAAACAAACAAGCAAAAAGAAATAAAGAAGGCATCATATCTTAAAATTTACATTCAAAAAATTAATAATTTCATGTACCCAAGCAATAACTAATGAAAATATATAGTATAATATAATGACCAAAAAGAGTTAAAATATATAAAAGCAAACAAGAATAAATAAGAAATGTGTACCAAAAAGACATTTACAGAACATTTCACCCAATAGCGACAGAATAAACATTCTTCTCAATAGCACATGAAACATTCTCCAAGATAGACCACATCTGTATGCCACAAAACAAGTCTTAAGAAATTTTTAAAAATAAAATAATATCAGGTTTCTTTTCTGATCACAATAGAATCAAATTAGAAATCAATAATAAGAGCAACTTCAGAAACTGTACAAATATATGAAAATTAAACAACACGCTTATCAACAATCAATGGGTAACAAAAGAAGTTGAAAAGAAAATATAAAAATTCCTTGAGACACATGAAAATGCAAACATAGCATACGAAAACTTATGGACATATCAAAGCAATGCTAAGAGGATAGTTTACAGCAATAAACATCTATATCATAAAAGTTGAAAGATCTTAAACAAACAGCCTAACATGACACCTCAAGGAACTAGAAAAGCAAGAATAATCTAAACCCGAAATAAGTAGAAGGAAATAAATAACAAAGGTTAGAGCATAAACAAGCAAAATGGATTCTAAAATATGAAAAAATCAATGAAACGAAGAGCTGGGTTATTGAAAACATAAACAAAATTGACATAACTTTAGCTAGCCTTAGAAAAATAGAAACTCAACTAAATAAAGTTAGAGATGAAAAAGGACACATTGCAACTGATATCACAGAAATACAAAGGATCATAAGAGATTACCATAAACGACTAACTATATACCAACAAATTGTAAAACCTAGAAGAAATTGATAAAATCCTGGACACATACAACATGCTATGTTTAAATCATGAAGAAATAGAAAACCTGAACAGACCAGTAATGAATAACAAGATCAAAGCCATAATATAAAGTTTCTCATCAAAGAAAAGCTCAGGACTTGACAGATTCACTGCTGAATTCTACCAAATATTTAAAGAATACCAATTCTACTCAAACTATTTCAGAAAACTGAGAAGGAAGGAATACTTCCAAATTCATTCTATGAGGCCAGCATTTCCCTGATACTAAAACCAGACAAGGAAACAACAAAAAAGAAAACTACAAGCAAATATCCCTGGTGAACATAAATGCAAAAATCCTAAATAAAATACTAGCAAACTAAGTTCAACAGCACATTAAAAGGATCATTCACCATGATTAAATGTGATTCATCCAGGATGCCAGCATGGTTCAACATACACAAATCAATAAACATGATACATCACATTAACAGAATCAAGGACAAAAACTGTATGATTATTCCAATAGATGCTGAAAAACATTTGATAAAATTCAACATCACTTCATGGTAAAAATTATCAACAAGTTGGATATAGTAGGAACATACCTCAACACAATAAGGCATATGTTACAAAACCACAGGTAACATCACACTGAGTGAAAAATAACTGAAAACTTTTACTCTAAAATACTGAACAAAACAGGGATGCCCATTTTCACCACTTTTATTCAACATAGTACTGGAAGTCCTATCCAGAATAATAACGCAAGAGAAAAAAATAAAGGGTATCTGAATTGGGAACTGGAAAGGAAGAAGTCAAATTGTCCCTGTTTGCAGACAATATAATCATACATATCAATATGATCATTGACAAGCCTAACAGCCCACCAAAAATCTGTTAGAACTAACAAATAAATTTAATAAAATTGCAGGATACAAAATGAACATACAAAAATAAGTAGCATTTCTGTACACCAATATCAAATTATCTGAAAAGGAAATTATGAAAACAATTCTACTTAACAATAGCTACAAAAAGAAAAAATTGCTTATGAATAAACTTAACCAATGAGGGGAAAGAACTATACAAATAAAACTATGAAATACTGATGAAAATGAAGATGAAAAATTGAAGAGGAAACAAATAAATGGAAAGATATTCGGTGTTCAGTGATCGGAAAGAATTAATATTGTTAAAATGTTCATATTACCCAAAATGATCTACAGATTCAAGGAAATTCCCATCAAAATACCAAGACATTCTTCACAGAAGTAGGAAAAATAATCCTAAAATTCATATACAAATGCAAAAGACCCTAGACAGGCAAAGCAATCTGAACGAAGCTTGAAGCATCACACTACCTGACTTCAAAAGACAGTACAAAGCTATAGTAACTGAAACAGCATGGTACTGGTATAAGAATAGACACATAGATCAATGAAAGAGAACAGAGAACCCTGAAATAAATCCATTCATTTACAGCCAACCAATTTTCAACAAAGTCACCAAGAACACACAATGAAGAAAGAGTAGTTTCTTCAATAAGTGGTATTGGGGAAAAACTGGATGTCCATATGAAGAAGAGTGAAAATAGACCTCTATCTCTCACCATTTACAAAAATCAACTCAAAAAGAATTAAATATTTAAATGTAAGACCTGAAACTATGAAACTACTGGAAGGAAATGTTTTATGAAATTGGACTGGGCAAAGAGTTTTTTAATAAGGCCTCAAAAGCACAGGTGAAAAAAGTAAAAATAGACAAATGAGATTACATCACACTATGAAACTTCTTCATAGCAAATGAAACAATCAGTAGAGTGAAGAGGCAACATACAGAATGGGAGAAAGTATTTGCAAGCTATGCACCTGACAAGGGGTTAATATCTAGAATATATTAGGAACTCAAGCAACTCAATAGTGAAAATGACAACAATAGCAACAATTCTTAACAAATTTATTTAAAAATGGGTAAAAAGTCTGAATACACTGGGTGCAGTGGCTCATGCCTGCAATCCCAGCACTTTGGAAGGCCAAAGGAGACGAATCACTTGAGTCCAGGCGTTCAAGACCAGCCTGGGCAACATGGTGAAACCCTGTCTCTACAAAAAAATACAAAAGTTAGCCAGACATGGTGGTGTGCAGGTGTAAGGACTGCTTAAGCTCAGGAGGCAGAGGTTGCAGTCAGCCAAGATAGCACCACTGTACTCTAGTCTGTGTGACAGAGTGAGACCTTGTCTCAAAAAGAAAACAAAAACAAACAAAACCCTGAATAAAACTTTCTCAAAAGAAAACATACAAAAGGCCAACAGATATATAAAACAGTGCTCAAAATCACTAATTATCAGGGAAATCACAATTAAATGCCAATGAGATATTCACCTTACCCAAGTCAACATGGCTATTATCAAAAAGACAAAAAAAAAAAAAGCAGGCAAGAATGTAAAGAAAGGAGAACTGTTACTCCTGTTGACGAGAATATAAATTAGTGGAGTCACTATGGAAAACAGTACAGCTGTTCCTCAAAAAATTAAACATAGAGCAGCCACATGATTCAGGAATTCCATTACTGGGTACAGTTTCAAAGAAAATGAATTCAGTATGTCAAAGAGATATCTGCAATCTCATGTTTATTACAGCCCTATTCACAATAACTAAGATATGGAATCAAACTAAATGCCCACCTAAAGGTGAACAGATAGAGAAAATGTGGTATATATACGACGAAATACTATTCAGCCATAAAACTGAATGAAATCATGTCATTTGCGGCAACTTGGATGAACGTGTAAGGTGTTATGTTAAGTGAAATAAGCCAGGCACGGAAAGACAAGCACAGTATGGTCTTGCTCATATGTAGAATCTTTTTAATTAATTAATTAATTTATTTATTTGTTATAAGGTACATGTGCACAGCATGCAGGTTTGTTACATATGTATACATGTGCCATTTTGGTGTGCTGCACCTATTAACTCGTCATTTACATTAGGTATATCTCTTAAAAAGTTGATTTCATAGGAGTGGAGAGTAGCATGATGGGTACCAAAGGCTGGGGAGGCCAAAGAGGGCACTGGAGGACCAGAAGAGGTTGGTCAAAAGGTATAAAGTTGCAAATAGACAGGAAAAATAAGTTCTGGTGTTCTATGACACAGTAGGATGACAAAAGCAAATAACAATATTGGGTATATTTCAAGATAGCTAGAAAAAACTTTTTTAATGTTATCACAGCAAAGAAATGATACATGCTTAAAGTGATATATATAGTCATTATCCTGATTTGATCATCATACAAGGTATACAAGCATTGAAACCTCACACTGTACCTCATACATATGTATAATTATTGTGTCGGTTATAAATTTGAAAAATTAATTAAAAAGAAAAGAAGCACAGGCATACCTCAGAGATAGCGTGTTCCACATCACAGCAATAAAGCAAATATTACAACAAAACAAGTCACAAAAATTTTTTGGTTTTCCAGTGTATATGAAAGTTACGTTTACATCACACTGTAGTCTACTGTGTGTAATAGACTCAATTATGCTAAGCTTAACTAAGCTATAACAATGTATATAGCCTATTTAAAAGGTACTTTATTGTTTAAAAATGATAACAATAATTTGAGCCTTCAGCAAGTCATGATTTTTTTGATAGTGGAGGGTCTTGCTGCTGATTGATAGAAGTGGTGGTTGCTGAAGGTTGGGGTGACTGTGGCAATTTGTTAAAATAAGACAACAGTGAAGTTTGCTACATTGATTGACTCTTCCTTTCATAAAAGACTTCTCTATAGTATGTGGTATTGTTTGATAACACTGTATCCACACTAGAACTTTTTTCAAAGTTGGAGTCAATTCTCTCAAACCCTGTCACTGTTTTATCAACTAAGTTTATGTAGTATTTCCAATCATTTGTTATTTCAACAATGCTCACACCATTTTCACCAGGAGGAGATTCCATCACAAGAAACCACTCTCTTGGCTCATCCATAAAAAACAACTCCTCATCCATTCAAGTTTTATCATGAGATTAAAGCAATTCAATCACATCTTCCGGCCCCCCTTCTAATTCTAGTTCTCTTGCCATTTCCACCATATCGGTAGTTGCTTCCTCCACTGGAATTTTGAACCCTCAAAGTCATCCATGAGAGTTGAAATAAACTTCTTCCAGGCTTCTGTTGTATTGCTATGTTAACCTCCTCCCATGAATCACAAATGTTTTTAATGCCATCTGGAATGGTGTCTCCTTTCCAGAAGTATTCAACTTAGTTTGCCCAGATCCATTAGAGGAATTGCTATCTATGTAGCTATAGCCTTACAAAATGCATTTCTTACAAAATAAGACTTAAAATTTGAAATTACTCCTTGATCAATGGGTTAGCAGACATGAAAATAACATTAATCTTCTTGTAGATCTCCATCAGAGCTCTTGTGTAACCAAGTGCATCATCAATGAGCAGTATTATTTTGAAAGAAATCTTTTTTTCAGAGCAGTATGTATCAACAGTGGGCTTAAAATAGTCAGTAAACCATACTGTAAACCGATGTGCTGTCATACAGACTTTGTTGTTTCAATTCTAGAGCACAGGCAGAGTAGATTTGGCATAATTCTTCAGGGTCCTACCATTCTGATTTTTCAGAATGGTACATGAGCACTGGCTTCAACTTAAAGTCACCAGTTGCACCAACCTTAACAAGAGAATTAGCCTGTCCTTTGAAGCTTTTGAGCCAGACGTTAAAAGTCCTAGACAGCATCTTCTTCCAATATAAGACTATTTTGTCTGCCTTGAAAAACTGTTGTTTACTGTCACCACCTTCATGAATGATCTTAGCTAGCTCTTGTGGGTAACTTACTGTAACTTAACCGAATCAGGACTTGCTGCTTCATCTTGCACTTTCATCCTACAGAAAGGGCTTCTTTCCGTAAACCACGTGAACCAGGCTCTGCTAGCTTCCAACTAGCAGCTTCCTCACCTCTCTCTTTTCTTCTGCAGCTTCCTCACCTCTCTCAGCCTTTGTAGAAATGAAGAGAATTAGAACCTTGCTCTGAATTGGGCTTTGGGTTCAGGAAAGGTTATGGCTAGCTTGATATTTTATCCAGACCACACAGACTTTCTCCATATCAACCATAAGGTTATTTTACTTTCTTATCATTTGTATGTTCACTGGAGTAGCACTTCTAATATCCTTCAGAAGCTTTTCTTTTGTATTCACAACTTGGCCATTTGGTGCAAGAGGCCTCACTTTTGGTCTATTTTTGCTTTAGAACATGGCTTTCTTACTAAGCTTAACATTTCTAGTTTTTGTTTTAAAATGAGAGACAGCACCTCTTCCTTTCACTTGAACACTTAAAATCCACTGTGGGGTTATTAATTGTCCGATTTTTTTTTTTTTTTTTTTTTTTGAGACGGAGTCTCTCTCTGTCACCCAAGCTGGAGTGCAGTGGCGCGATCTCGGCTCACTGTAATCTCTGCCTCTCGGGTTCAAGCAATTCTCCTGCCTCAGCCTCCCAAGTAGCTGGGACTACAGGCGCCCACCACCATGCCTGGCTGATTTTTTCTATTTTTAGTAGAGATGGGGTTTCACCATGTTAGGCAGGATGGTCTCAATCTCCTGATCTCATGATCCACCCTAATTGGCCTATTTTTAAATATTGGGTATCAGGCAACAGGGAGGCCAGAGAAAAGGGAGAAACAGTGAACAGCCAGTGGGTGGAGCAGTCAGAACACACAACATTTATCAGTTAAGTTTTCTATCTTCCATGGGCAAAGTCCCCTAAAACAATTACAACAGTAACATCAAAGGTCACTGACCACGGAGCATCATAACAGATATGATGATGATGATGAAAAAGTTTAATTCAATGAAAAGATAATTATAATTCTTGCAATATTCATGTGACACAGATTCACGTGTCATTTTCCCGTGACACAGAGACATGAAGTAAGCACATGCTGTTAGAAAAATGGCACCTGTAGACTGGCTAGATGCTGAGTTGCCACAAATCTTCAATTTGTAAAAACCACAGTATCTGTGAAGTGCAATAAATGAAAGTATACCTGTATGTAAAATCTCCATAAGGAAAATTTCAAAATATGTATAAAATACAAAAGTGGACATGTATAAATGGAAGGACATCTTTTGTTCTTGGGTAGTATAAATCCAAATTATAAACATGTCAGTTCTCCCCAAGATAATATGTAAATTTAAAATGATCCCAAGACAAATATTAACAATTTTCTTTCTGAAGCTAGATATGTTGATTCTAAAGCTCACATGAAAAATTCAAAATGCAAGAAATGCTTGGAACTGCTGGAAAAAAAGAGAACAATTGGAGAGACTATCCCTGCAAGATGATAGGGAAAATTAAAACAGTGTCAAACTGGTGTAGATCTGGTTCAAGATCTAGAAACTTACCCAAGAGGATATGAAAACAAAGAATATGATAAAGGTAGCATTTCAAATTACTAAGAAAATATTAAGGTTTGAGTAAAAGGTTTTGAAACAAATGAATGGTCATTTGGAAAAAGATAAGATTGAATCTATATATCATACACAAGAATAAACTCCAAATGCATCAGATATCCGTATATAAAAGAAAAAATTTTCAATAGGAATCTTAGGGAAAAAAAATGAAGAATTCCTTTAACACATGGATGTGGGAAAAGTGGATCTATGACCCAAAATCCAGATGAAGTTTTAAAGAAAGGATTGATACATTCTAATACATTTTTTAAGAAAACTTTTGCATTATAAAAACAAAAAGGAAACCATAATAAACAAAATCAAAGAACAAATGACAAAGTGGGAGGAGATATTTGCAAAAGATAATGAGCTAATTTCCCTACAGGACAGGAAATTCTTAAAATCAAATAAAACCAAACACTAATTTTTTTAATAGGCAAATGACATGAACAGAGAATTTACCCAAACAGATGTATAAATGGCCCTTAAAACCAAAAACCTGCTCAACTTCCTTCACTGAGAAAATGCTAGTTAAAACAACACTGAGCTGTCGTTTTTCTCGAACCACTGGATGGACAAAACATTCAAGTCTAACACTGTTAGCAAAACTGTGAAGAAACAGATATCCTCACAAATTGACAGTAGGAAGCGAAAATAGTAAAATCCTTATGGAGGAGTGTTTGACAATATCCAACAGTTCTATGTGCACATTTACTCTTTGACCCAGAAATCCCATTTCTAGGAATTCATTCTAAAGTTATACCTTGACAAACAGAAAACAACGTGTACAAAATTACGTCAATGTCTTCAAAAGAGAGAGGTTGAGTAAACGGTGAGGCACCCACACAATGGAGTTTTACGAAGCTATTTAAAATGAACAAACAAGACCTTTATAAACTAACGTGGAGTATTTTTTTCAGGGTATATTATGTGAAAAAACAAGCTACCAAAGAATAAAGAATGTAGTATGCCACCTCTTGCGTAAAAAGGAGACATTCTACACAGAAATAGGAAAAGAAGTGAGATTTTGCAAAGTTTTGACTTTTGAATCAGGTAAATATTTGCATATTAAAAATTAAATGTAAAGGATAAAAAAATTAAAATTATCTATAAGGAGAACTTGACTGATTATGAATTTAATAATATAACCATGTGGGAAAAATATTATTTCAAGTAATACATATTTTAGGAACTGAAAGAACTGCGCAGAAACTTGAACTTTGTTTAGCAAACTTTATTAATGGGTGGTAGTTTGGTGTCATAATTCTAAAACCCTTGTTTTCTATTGTAGAATGTAGTTTACAAGTCAATACACAGATATGGTTGGGAACTGATGTTCTCAATGTGACAGAATATAAGACACATATATCTTCTTTATTTTCCATATATACATATGGTAAAGAAGTTTACTGCAATCTTAGCTTTAAATAGGAAGAATCAGCATGAAATCATGACTTATAAAATTGTAGTTCCTAGCTGTTTCCTATAACAGCCTAGAAGCGATGCTGTTGCAGCAGCAATGAGCACAGCTGAAGCCAGATCTTGGTTTGTGTGGTAGGCAGAATGATACCCTTCTTCCAAAAACAGTTCACATCCCAATTCCCAGAACCTGTCACTATGGTATGCTCTATGGCTCTTAATTAAGTTGTGGATGAAATTAAGTTTGCTAACCTTGGATTATACTGTTGGGCCCAAAATAATTACAAGGGTCCCTAAAAGATGACAGGAGAGTCAGAAGAGTCCATCGCGTCAGAGTGGTGTGAGGTAAGAAAGACTTGACCAGGCATTGCTGGTGCTTTGAAAATAGAAGGTGTCAACAAGTCAAAGAGTATGGGAAGCCTCTAGTAGGTAGAAAAGAAAAGGAAATGGACTCTGCTTTAGAGCCTTCAGGAAAGAATGCAGCCCTGCTGATATCTTAGTATTAGCCTAGCAAGATCTATTTCAGACTCCTGACCTCACAACAATAAGATTTAAAATGTGTTTTGTCTTAAGTCACTAAATTTGTGGTAATTTGTTGCAACAATGGTAGGAAACTAATACAGTTTCCAGATACTCTTCCCTACCAAAATGAGCCATAGCTAGCTGAAGAAATGGCTGATTCCCAGGGTTGGGGAAGCGATAGTTCCTGGTCAGCCAGGAGATTTCACTGTAGCACAAAGCAAGAGGTCCTGAAAGAGTGATGAGGGTCTTCAAATGGGCACAGATTTAAAGAGCCTCCCACTGGCTAAATATGGGACAATTGGAGCATCTAAAAGAATAGTGATAGAAATGGTTTATAATATGATGAATAAAAAGAGTATTGATTAATTCATAACAGCACTAAAAGAAAATTAATACAGAAGATTGTCAGCTAATAAATATAAAAACAATGATAGAATTAGAAAATTACACTTGGCAGTCACCACGCTGGTAGTAGGTTTAGGGTAAGAGTCATTAATGACTGCTAAAGCAATTTGGTGAAAGTTTCAGGGAAGTGAATATTCATATGGTCTCAGATTATCACCTCACAGATCCTGCAGATTGCTTATTAATCATAGAGGGGAACTGTTCTGACACAATGAGAAGACACATGACATCTGTTTTCTTGCAAAAATATTTATCCTGATTCTTATAAGGAAATAATTCAACAAATTCAGATTTAGGGGAATTTTACAAAGCATACAGCCTAGACTCTTCAAAAATGTTTATACCATTAGTGAGAAAAATATCAGGAAGACTGATCTGGATTGATGGAGACTGAAGAGATGGAGCAACTAAATGGAATTGCATCATCCTTGATTGGATCCTGGACTTCAAAACTCACTTAACACACTCTAATGAACATTTTTTGACAACACTGGGAAATACTGTATGTTAGATAATATTAATTCATGATATTAAATATCTTTGGTGTGATAATATTGTGCTTATACAGAATGCCTTGCTTCTTAGAAATACCTTGTTGAAGTAAGTGAAAGCTATATGGATATTCATTGTACTACTCTTTCTGTAGCTTTAAAATTCTTTAAAATAGGCAGGGTGCAGTGGTTCATGCCTATAATCCAAGCACTTTGAAAGGCCAATTCGGGCAGATCATGAGGTCAAAAGATCAAGACCATCCTGGTCAACATGGTAAAACCCCATCTCTACTAAAAATACAAAAAATGAACTGGGCATGGTGGCGTGCACCTGTAGTCCCAGCTACTCAGGAGGCTGAGGCAGGAGAATCACTTGAACCTAGAAGACAGAGGTTGCAGCCAGCCGAGATTGTGCCACTGCACTTCAGCCTGGTTGGTGCCAAAGCGAGACTCCGCCTCAAAAAAAAAAAAAAAAAAAGTATTCAAAATAAAACATTGGAGGAGAAAAAGAAATAAGTACCCTAGAATTCTTTACCTAGTATAAATATTCTTTAATAATTACCGAAATTTTAAACTTTTTAGACATAAAATGTCATGAGAATCTTTAATTGGCAGATTTATATCAAAGGAAATACTAAAATTGCGTTCAGAAGAAAAAATAAGCCCAGATGGCAGGTTAGATGTGAGAAAACAATAAAGAAAAATGAAAATAATAACTATGTGGGAATACCTAAATGGATATTTACAGTATAAAACAATAACAATACCTTATGTGGTTTAAAATGTCTATAGAATTAAAATACACAAAGGTCAAGAATTACAAGAGGCTGATGAATGCAGCTCAAGTTAGTTTTGAAGTCTTTGCATTGTCTAGAATAACTTGGATAAGAGTGCACACTGCCATCTCTAAAGTAACCAGGAAAACAGTAAAACATGTATCACTCCTAGGCTAACAGAAGAAAAACAGAATAGTAAAAAATATCCAATATAGCAAAAAAGGAGGAAAAATAAAACATTGAGGAACAACGCAAATAAAAAGTATTTAGTAAGATGGTAATTTAAACTCAAACATATCAGTAATTGCAATAAGTGTAAATAAAGGAAATGCTCAAATATAGATAAGGATTATCAGATTGGATTTAAGAAAACCTAAAACAACCATCTGCTATTTACCAGAAACATATCGAAAATATTAAGGATAGAGAAAGACTGAAAGCAAAAAGATGATCTATAAACCAACATCTGATATTGCTATATTATAAACATTGACTGCATTTGGGGAAATAAAGAAAGTCACAATTAATTTCAGAAGACTTGGAAAAAAAAAAAAAAGAAGTATGCTTTCTGATCACAATCCATTAAGCAAAAAATCGGTAAAAAAAGCCCCTGTATGTTTGGAAATGAAGCACTACACTTTTAAACAACCAATATTCCAAGAAGAAATGGACTGTTGACATGATGACACATCACCCTGGACTGAGTAAATATTTTTATTTCCACGGCAGTGAAAATTAAAACATGTTAAAACTTGTAGAATCCAGCTGTGCTTAGAGGACTATTTATAGCCCTAAAATGGATATCTTAGAAAAAAAGTAAAAGTTGAAAATCAACAAACTAAAGATTAGTTACAAAACACAAATAAATTAAACTAAAATAAAATAGAATGAAGTAAATAATAAACAGCAGAGCAGAAATTAATAAAAACAGAAAACAAACAGATATACAATAGCAATTATCAATGAAGCATTGGAGTGATGAATAAAATACATAACTATCTACAAGACTTTCCAAGAAAAAAAAAGAAAAGCAAAAAACCAAAGACAAGAATAAAGGAAAATGGAATCTGTGGAACATCCCCACAAATTCTGCAAACATTAAAAAGATAGTACCTGTATATCAAAATATCGTATCGTATACCTTAAATATATATAGTTTGTTTGCCAGTTATACCTCACTAAAGCTAGGGGTGGGGGTATAATAGTAAGAACCTATTGTAAAAAACCTTTTGCCTATAAATTTGAAATTTTAGTTGAACACAAATTCCTAGAAAAATACAGCCTATGAAAACTGATACAGGAATCCAAATTAGTGTACTTTTATTAAAACTAGTAAAGATAATGAGTTCATAATTAGAAATTTAGAATTTTCTTATAAGGAAAATTTCTGGCCCCGACAACATTGTTGGTGAATTCTACTAAACATCTCAGGAAAAAAAATATATAATTTTCAAAAAACGTATTGAGAAAATAGAAGAAGAAAGAATTATCTGCACTTATTTTATGAGGCCGGAATAATGTTGATATCAAAACCTGACACATCGCAGAAAGGACAATTACAGACGAACTCCATTCATAATCATAGATGCAAAAATTCTGAATGAATGAAATCCAGCAATATATAAAAAGGATAATAGAATTCAACCAAGTTCAGTTTAATTCACGAATGCATGGTTAGTCTAATACTGAAAAATCAATTGATGTAATTTACCATAAAGAAAAAGGAAAAGGTATGATCCTCTCAGCAGATGAAGAAAAAAGCCTCAATAGAATTAGCATCTATCTTGATTTTTTAGCACACTCGTAAACAAAGAGATGCCTTTAGCTTAATAAAACTTAACATAAACAAAATCTACAGCACATCAGCTATCCTTTGCTACATAATGAACCACCCCAAAACTTAATGATTTAAAATGTAACCATTTTGTTTGCTCCAGGCAGGTTTTGTAGATCAGCCCCTTTGTCTTGGATCATTCTCTGCCTTCTTTTGCTTGTGACTTGCTTGGATGTTGTCTAGGGTCACTCATGAAGCCACATCTGGTGGCTCAACAAAAGCCAGTTGGTCTGAAACACTCTTTTTCACAGGGCTGGTGGTCGGTGCTGGCTGTGACAGCCAGAGAGGTGGGCCTTTCTCTCTCCAGTGTGCCTTCTCCTCAGGGAGGCTAGCCAGAGCTTCTTGACAGGACAATGAGAGTATTCCAGAAAGCGACAGCAGAGCTGCAAGCCTTCTTGAGGCGTAGGCTATGGAATCCACATATTGTCATGTATGTTGCATTATTTTATCAAGGCAAGTTACAAGGCCAGCTCTGATTCTGGGAGAACAGATGAATAGACCCTCCCTCCTGATGGGAGGAGCAAATGCATGCTCACCTTGCCAAGCGGCACGTAAATGGGAATAATAGAAATCTATGCCCGTATTTTTTGATGTACCACATGTAGTACACATCATATTAATGGTGAAATGTTGGAGGCTTTCCCTTTGAGTTTAAGAATCAGAGAAGGATACCCACCATCACCACTTTACTAACATTGTACAGGAGATCCTAGCCAGTTTTGTAAGCCAAGAAAGAGTTTTTTGAAAAATCATAGCTTATAAAGAGAAAAAAATTGTTATTATTTACTCATAGCACATGTAAAATATGCTGCAGAATCTACAGATAAATTATTAGAATAATATTTGAAGTGAACATATAAAATGTAATGGTATTGCTATATGTCAGCAACAAACAGCAATCAAATTTGTAATAACATCACTTGTCATAACATCAAAATGATCAAACATCCAGGAATATATCTAACAAAGAATATACAAAATTATAAGCAAAAAGCAAACAAAACTATTAAAAATGAGAGTTTAAGAGAATGAAAAGACACACCATAGACTCAGAGAAAATTTTGCAGAACATATACCTAACAAAGATACATGTATCCAAAATATACAAATGTCTCTTAAGCTCAAGAATAAGAAAACAAACAACCCAACTAAATAGTGGACAAAATATCTGAACAGACACATCACCAAAGAAGATATACAGATGACAGATAAGCATATAAAAGACACGTCAACATGATATGTTATCAAGGAGTTACAAACTAAGACAACAGTGAGACATCACTACACATCTATTATAATGGTAAAAAGCCCAGAAAACAATATCAAATGCTGGGAAGGGTGTGGAACAACAAGAACTCTTCTTCATGACTGGTGGAAAATGCAAAATGGTACAGCCACTTTGAAAGACAGTTTGACAGCTTTTATCAAGCTAAACATAGTTTTACCATATATGATTCAGTAATTGCACTTCTAGATGAGTTGAAAGCATGTTCAACCACAAAGTTGCACGTGAATGTTTATAGCAGTTTTATTCCTAATCATCAAAATCTGAAAGCAACTGAGATATACGTCAATGGGTGAATAGATAGGCAAACTATGCGACATCCATACAAAGGAATATTGTTTAGCAATTAAAAATGAACTATCAAGCCACAAAAAGACTTGCAGGAACCTTAAATATGTATTGCTAAGTGAAGGAAACCAGTCTGAAATGCCTACTCTGTGATTCCAACCGTGTGACATCTGAAAAAGACAAAACTATGGAAAGTAAAAATATCAGGTATTACCTGGGTTTGGCGGGAAGTAGAAAAGTGATAAATAAGTGAAGCAAATGAGATTCTTGGGGCAGTGAAACTATTCTGTATGATAGTTTAATGGTAGATACATTATATTATGCCCTTGTCAAAACCCATAGAACTATACAAAACAAAAAGTAAATCTTAATGAAAGCCTGGATTTTAGCTAATAATAATGTTTTAATGATTCATTAACTTTAACAAATGTCCCACATTAATGCAAGATGTTAATGATAGGGGAAACTGCACATGTTGGAGGGGATGCTGTGTCAACTTTCTGTATTAGCAATTTTTCTGTAAATCTAAAACTGTTATAAAAAGTGAAATCTACTGATTTATTTAAAAACCAAAAAAAGTTAGCCTGGGTACCATGGCTCGTGCCTGTAATCCCAACACTTTGGGAGGCCGAAGTGGGAAGTTTGCTTGAGGCCAGGAGTTCAAGACCAGCCTGGACAACAAAGCAAGACACTGTCTCAACCAAAAAAAAAAAAAAAAAAAAACTTAGCTGGGCACTGCAGCACACACCTGCAGTCCTAGCTACTCTACACAGAGTGTGGGGGAAGTGGGTGGTTGAGGCAGGAGGACTGCTTGAGCCTAGGAATTTGAGGTTACAGTGAGCTATGGTCACACCACTGTACACACACACACACACACACACAAATAAAAACCTAAATAAAATTAATGAATTAAGAATGAATTATAGATCTAAGTCAATGCCAATCAAAATGCAGCAGTTATTATTTGGGGCAGGATGGGGTGGAGGTTGTTTTGGTTTGGTTTGGTTTGGTTTTGGTAGCACTTCGCAATCTAATATGAAAGTTTGTGTAAAAATGCAAAGGATCAAAAGTAGCTAAGACAATATTCAGGTAGAACAGTTAGAGGACTTGCTCTACCAGATATCAAGTCTAATTTTAAATCTGTAGTAATTAAGACAATATGGAATATTTGCCAAAATAAATAGACCAATGGGAGGAAATACAGAGCCCAAAAGCAGACCCACATATATATACAAATGAGTGTCCCTGATCTGAAATGCTTGAGACCATTTGTGTTTCAGATTTTTTATTATTTTGGATTTTGAAATATTTGCATTACATACTTCTTGGTTGAATATCCCCAATCCAAAAATTGAAAATGCTCCAGTGAGCATTTCCTTTGAGCGTCGTTTTAATGCTCAAAACATTTCAGATTTCGGAGCATTTTGGATTTCAAATTTTTGAATTTGGGATGCTCAACTTAATGTAACTGACAAGAAAGGTGGTACGGCAAAATAGTTTAAGGTAGAGGCTTCTTTCAGTCAGTAGTGCTGAGAAAAGTTGGAAATCTCTGTGGGGAAAAAAAATGAAACCTAATCCCCACCTCATACCATAACAACGCCGGCTCCCTAATAGATTCTAGAACCTCATGCCAAAAGTAAAGAAATTGAGCCTATAGAACAAGAGCTCTTAGCCTGGTGTCTACATTGTGAACCCGCAAAGAGTTCACAGCTAGAATTCAGAAAGTTCATAAACTTGGACAGGAAAAAATAACGGATGTTTATTTTATATAACTTTTCAGACTCAAATTCACTATTTCCTTCAATTATGAATATAGACAACAATCCACAGTAGTGTTAGCAGCACCTGTCCAGTTGGCACCAACAGTAATCATAGGTATTTTCATTGTACACTACAGATGTTGCAGATTGCTTTATATATCACTTCCACTCAGGTTTACTTCAAAATTATTGTAGTTATTTGACCCATTGCTTGAACTTGGTATCTAATGTTAACAAAAAGCACATAAATTACTATACAAAATGACTTTTAAAAATATTTTAACAACTGTATTTTGATAACATTAGCTTCCTTTTTAATCATATGTATTTCATATTATACATTTAAAATGTGTTTCTGAGCTATTTACACCTGTAGTTCCACACCATGGGAGGCCAAAGCAGAAAAATCACTTGAGGTCAGGAGTTCGAGACCAGCCTGGGCAACATGGGGAAACCTCATCTCTACTAAAAATAAAAAAAAAATATTAGCCGGGCATGGTGGCGCATGGCTGTAATCTCAGCTCCTCGGGAGACTGAGGTGGGAGAATCACCTGAGCCTGGGAAGTCCAGGTTGCAGTGAGCTGTGATGGTACCACCACACTCCAGCCTGGGTGACACAGCAAGACCCTGTCTCAAAAAAGAAATCCATGACACAGAAAATATTAAAAATAATACAAGAGACAATCCTCATAACACTGAAGTAGGGAAAGTACTAACCACAAAACAAAAAAGATGACAAAAGAAAACAAAATTCTCAGAATGAAAAATTTCTACCAACAAAAGAAACTTGAAAGAAAGTAAAAACACAAAGCCACAAAATGAGAGAAAAATATTTGTAACACATATAACCAAATAAAGCTTTTGACCAAAACATACAAGGAATGCCTACATTAATAAGACAAGTTATACAACTCAAGAGAAAACTGGACAAGAGCCTTGGACAGGTACTTCACACACAAAAAAAATAAAAAATAAACAGAAATTTAGGTAACCAATACACTTGTGAAAAGATGGTCAGCCTCACTAATAATCAAAACAAAGTTTTTAAAATTTAAAACCACCATAATATACTGTTATACACTCACCAGAATGGCTAAAGTGGGAAAAAGATGGAAAAATAAACTGTCATCATGGATGTGGAGCAATAGAAACTCACATACATCGCTTGGGAAAATGGCAAAATGGTACAACTATTTTGGAAAACTCTTTGACGTTAACTACTAAAATTGAAAACACACATTATAAGAAAGGGGTACTGGGTAGGGGGAAGAAGGAATGGGAAATATGTTACTGTATCTTATTTCATAACTTGAGACTTCTCAACCAAGGAAATGCATTATCTATGTGATGAAAACATCACACCAGGACCAAGACATTTCATCTTTGATTAATATTTAACAGAAATGTTGCTCCAAGAGACAGGTACAAGAATGTTTACAGCAGCGTTGTTTAGAATGGCCCCAAACTGTAAGCTGAAATGTCCTTTAATAGTAGATATACAAATTATAATTTATCCATACACTGGAATTCTGTACAGTAATGAAAGGGAACAGAATACAGTTACATGCAGCAACGTTGATGAGTTTCACAAATATATAATGTTGAGCAACAGAAGCTACAAACAAAAGAATATCTTATTAGACTGATGCATTTATGTAAAGTTTAAAATATATGCAAAACTAAACTGCAGTGTTTTGATGGGAAAGAAAAGCAAAGAGGTGATTACAACCATAGTTGGGATCATGGTGATCTCTGGGAGAAGGGAAGGATAGTGCCTGGGTGACTTCACAGAGCAGCTCCCAGAGTGCAGGCAGGGTTCTGTCCTTGCCCCTATGTGGTGGTTGCATGGCCGCTCATTTTGGACTATACCACTGAACTGTACTTTTCTGTTTTGTGCAAGTTCTGCTGGGAAAAGAAAACAGTAGATGTACAGAGTTGGCAATTTATTTTACAGTAAAAATGTTAAAATAAAAAGTGATATATGTTTTTCACAGGATAAAGTTCAGGCAGTGCAAAAGGCTAGATGGTGAAAATGGAACATCTATCACTAGAGATAACTGGTATTGTTTCTTGTTTATCTTTTCAAAGTTTTTCTATGCATAAGCAGTTAGAGATACAGATAGAGAGATAGAGAGATGACAAGGAAGGGGAGAGGGAGGAGATAGAAAGCTGAAAGAGAAAGCAACGAAGAGAGACCTTCTAAAGGAAAAACATACTACACAAAGAGAAACATACTATATTCACACTGTTCTGCATCACGCCTTTTTCATTGAACTAAATATCTTGGTGGTTCTTCCAATATAAGCACATACAAATGTAGCATGTTCTTTTTAATGACAATATTTTACCTGTATAAATCTACCATAATTTCTTTATTATTATTGATAAAAAAAATTTTTTTTTTGAGATGGAGTCTCACTCTGTTGTCCAGGTTGGAGTGCAGTGGCACAATCTTGGCTCACTGCAACCTCCACCTCACAGGTTCAAGCAATTCTCCTCCCTCAGCCTCCCAAGTAGCTGGAAACACAGCTGGTTATTTTTTTGTGTATTTTTAGTAGAGACGGGGTTTCACCATGTTGGCCAAGTTGGTCTCGAACTCCTGACCTCAAGTGATCTGCCCACCTTGGCATCCCAAAGTGCTGGGATTACAGGTGTGAGCCACCATGCCTGGCCCATTATTGATAGAATTTAGATTGCTTCCAGTCATTGACCAATATGAAGAACTTTATAATGACCATCTTTATATGCAGTGCACTGATACATGAAAGTACGTGTAGGTAAGTTTCTGGAAGAAACATTGCTAGGTCATAGGACATGTTGATAGCTACTGATCTCCAAAATGTTGAATCAATTTACATCCTACCATCAGTGTATGAGAGAATCTGTTCCCCAACACTATCCTCAATACTCTGTATTATTAAATGTTTGGATCTTTGCCAATCAAATATGTAAAAATTGGCCTCCAGTTTAAATTTACACTTCTTTTGTTAAAATAAGTGTGTATCTTTTCACCTATTTAAACACTTTGCTATTTATTTTCTATGAATTCTTCAGTTACAGCATTTGCTTACTAAATATTTGGAATAGATAATGCATTTCCTTGGTTGAGAAGTCAAAAGTTATGAAATAAGACACAAAGCATTTCCCTCCCATTTCATCTTCCCCCTACCCAGTACCCCTTTCCTATAAGCAACCAATTCCATGATTTTCATATGTGCCCTTCCAAAGAAATTATATGTGTAAGCACACAAATATATGGATATGTACTTGCATGTGTGTGTTTCCCTCTTTTTTTCCCCAAATGGTAGGGGGGAAGGTGGGATGGGAGGAAAATATTATTGGGTTATTTTTCCCTATACACATTCTTCCACCAAAGATTTTCAAAGATTTTTGAGGCCTTCCCCAATCCTAGTTGACCAAATGGAGGCACGGGATAGGCACAATAATTTCTACCTTCTAGATGCAGCACAGGAGGCGTCACTGTGGATGACAGGAAGAAGCCAGGAGGAAGAGGTCTGTTTCTAAGAAGTGTTTCTCATAAGGCTCTGCCCTGAAGCTATTTCTTCCCACCAGAAACCACAGGACCGGATAAACAGCCCCTCCCAAAGTGCTGAGAAAAGCAAACAGTGGATGTACAGCAGTGACCTGAGCACATCGAGACGGGCACAGCACAAACGTGGGAGTCCTAGACAGCAGCAGAAATGAAGGATGGCCAGTCAGGGACCACACAGGTGAGAATGTAGCTAGCAGTTAGCACAGTCAGCCTGGCAGTAAACCAAAAGCAGAACTCCAACCCAGAAAGGTAGCTGCCAGTCCTCTCCCTGGGTCCACAGTGATGCAATGCCAAACTCTCAGAGGACAGACAAGCACGAAACAGACTGTGGCAGTGGGACACAGACTTGCATTAGGAAGATGCAGAGCGGCTGACATTCTAGAAGAGACAGTGAATCAGGCACTGAGGGTGGGGTTAGTCCAATACCAGGATCCCAACTGAGACATGGCCTCTGGGCACCGTGATTAACCAGTAGGAATTTGTGCTTAAACAAGATCTTACCTGCACTCTGCATATTGTAATTAGCTATGTGCATGTTTAAATTAATTAGGAGACAGTTTTGTATGTACCTTGCCCACAGAATTGTTTGGTTCTGCTCAACTTAAATCCTGTCTTGTTTTTCTATACTGGTAATCAAATAGCTTCATTAATTGTTGGGGAACAGAAACCTCTAAATGAATTACCCAAACTGAGAATGGGTGGTGACTATGAATACTTCCATGGACTACCTTTAGATTAGTTTGTTCTTCTAGTCTACTTTGATCAGTACTAAGCACCTACTATGTTCCAGACAATGTGATAGGAGCAGAGGACATGACAAGTGGAGTAAGTACAGTTCCTACACTCAAGGAATCCAGTCTGTTTTGGGGAAGAGAGACATAATTGAAATAGATAATTAAAATCCAGTATAAAAAGTTCTGCAATAAAAAATATTAACTGAGTGTCTTAAGAGTACAGTGAATGGAGCCACCAATTCTGCCTGAAGTTATTAGGAAAAGATTCCCAGAGGAAATGACACTTGAGCTAGGTCTTAAAAGGGATTTACAGGAGTCTTCTAGGTAGAGAAGTGGAAGAAGGCATTCTTGTCTGGGAGAATAGTGTGTGTATAAAAGCACAGTCATATCTGGGCATAGCATCTCCTGAGAGGACTTAGAAATTTTTTGTAGCTGAGGCAAAGGTGCATGGTGAGAGGAGGTGAGGGAAAAGAGGTACGTAAGGCCCAAATTGCTAAAGCATTTGGGAAACCAACAAAACCCAGGCCTGATAGGTTTGACTGATAGGAACTAATGGCCAAGTGTCCACCTAGGAAGGTAATGCAATAAACCTAGGAGAGCACTGCAGGCCACAATGATGCAAGCACAGGGATTATACCATCTAACTAGGACCTTACTGTAATGGGATTTTGCAGGTTAAATTTTGCACATCAGTGAAGAGAAGGAATTAACTCTCTCATCCTTACCCTTAGAGCAGTGATTCTCAACCAAGGGGGATTGGGGCAAAATTGTCCCAGCTGATGGGTGCTGCACGCATCTAGTAAGTAGAGGCTGCTAAACATCCTACCATGCACAGGACAGCCCCCACAACAGAGAATTACCCAGTCCAAATGTCAATAGTACTGACACTGGGAAACCTGCCCTATACATAATAGAAATATTTTACCCACATATGGATCACACATTGGAGGCACTAGTGCATTATAGTTACATCCCTTTTTAAATCCAAGAAATGTAGAGTAACTGTTTATATCTGTTTCAGTCTTTCCATCTTTTGCCTCCTGCTCTCACTTTTAGTTTCCTGAACTACCATGTTAGCAGCTTCTGTAATACAGTGGCCTCTCTCAAATTCTTGGCCTCATGCCACTTTACTCCCATAATACCTAGCATTCATATTAATATTGTGCATCACAGTGTCCGACATGGTCTTGCTCATGCTTTGTAATTTTAGCCACACATCAGTGCTATGAAGTAAGTAAGACACTCATAGTAAGCACAGTTTGCAGGTGAGGATCTCCGGATCACATGACCAGCATGTGCTCAAGTCAGGCCTCCAATTTAAATGGACTCCTGAATCAAAGCCTCCGCACCCCCACATTACAGCAAGTTGCCTTCACACTTTTTAACTGGGGACTAAAATCTGCCTAAAATGTCTGAACAATGGTTAAGCACTTTCAGTGTTTAATGTATTTATGTATTTGATGATTCTTCACTTAACAGCTGGCCTTACCAGGTCTATTTGCTGTATGCTGTGTCTTTCAAAAGACTATTATAGGTGAGAATGGCCCTTAGCTTTGATGGTCTCCTTTCATCTGATGACTCTAATGCTTTCTGCAGTGACCGCAGTCATGCATAGGATACCTAAAGAGCATCTGCCCAGCCTCAGGATCTGCATACTTAAGAGGGAGTTCTTGGTAATCATGATGGACTCCCCCTAGAACTGTAAAAGAGTCGAGGGCCATACACTTTAATCATTTGAGCCAATCAGAGTGAGAATTTGACATTGAGATTGCAAATAGGATTTAGCCTCTCCCCAGCTGGCTGAAACTATGACATGTAAACTTGGGACCTATTGGTTTTCATGTCTTTCCGGCACGTGGACAAAAAAATCCAAAACAAAAGTACAAAAACTAGTTTGTAGAAACAGGATAATGAAGCAGATGATTAAAAATAAAAAGAAATGGTTATATACAAAAGAACAAAGTTGAACCCCTTCTTTATACTACACACAAAAAATTAACTCAAAGGGAATCATAGACCCAAATGAAACTGCCAAAATGATAACATTCTTAGAAGAAAACATAGGAGTAAATTTTTGTGAGCTTGGGGTAGACCATACCTTCTTAGACACAACAACAAAAGCACAAGCAACAGGAGAAAAATGATAAACTGGACTTCATCAAAATTAAAGACTTTCGTGCTTTAAAGGACATTAAAAAATTAACCCAGAGCATGAAACAAAATATTTCTAAATCGTACGTCTGATAAAAAGAATTGCATCCAGAATCTATCAAGAACTCTTATATTATAACTCAAAAATAAAAAACCAATTGAAAAGTAGGTTAAAAAGATCTGGATGGATCCAAAGAAGATAATAAAAGGCCCCATAAGGTCAGAAAAAGACACTTAACGTCATTAGTCGCTATGGATTAATCAGAACCACAGTGGAATACTACTTCTCACCCACTAGGATGCCTATAATCAAACAAGCAAAAACTAACAATCTTCAGCGAGGATGAGGAGAAATTGGACCTCTTGCACATTACTGGTGGGAATGTAAAATTATTCAGCCACTGTGGAAAACAGCAATTCCTCAAAATATTAAATGTGAAGTTACCACATGATCCCACAATTCCACTCCTACTTATATATCCAAAAGAAATAAAAGCATATGTTAACACAAAAACTTGTACACAAATGTCCACAGTGGCATTATCCATAAGAGCCAAAAAGTAAAAACAACCCAAATGTCCATCAACGGTTGAATGTAGATAAAGGTGGCATATCCATGCAATGAAACATGTGGCAATATAAGTGAACAAAGTACTGATAGACACTACAGCATGGATGAACCTTGAAAATATTACAGTAAATGAAAAATGTCAGACCCAATAGCCCACAGATTATATGATTCCACTTGCATGAAATGTTCAGAATAGGCAAATCGCTAGAGACAGAAAGCAGATAGTGTTCACCATGAGTTGGTGGGGTTTGTAGGGCTGTGAGAAGTGAGCCATTGGGCACATGGGGCTTCTTTGCGGGATGATGACATGCTCTCAAACTGATTGGGGTGATGTTTGCACAACTCTGTGAATATACAAAATACTGTTGAATTGTAAACTTTAAATGAATAAATTTTATGACTTCTGGATGGGGTATCTCAATAAATCTGGATGCAGAGAAGCTTAATGGTATTTACAGGTTTCAGTCCATTTGCAGATTTTGTACACAGGTTTCCTAAGGCCCAGCTGCACCCAGCCCTTAGGATCTGTGGGATATTACCACAGGCTAATAATAATAAAGTCCTCTTTTTTGCATAAGCTGGTTCAAGTGGATCTACATTATTTGCTACCAAAAGTATGTGCTAGAATTGGATCGCATGCTGAGCATGGATGTTTTTCACTTCAGGAAAACACACTTTGGTTTGTGCTTCAACTGATACTAACTCAGCCTTCATCTCAAGCTTTTGATTTTTCCTACTTGCACCAGAGAGATGTTGTGAAGTTCCAGTGGGATGTTGGATATGAAACCTTTTTGAAAACTTAGAGAAATTTACAAATGCATGATACCATCTAGTTCCCTATTCTCTCCATTTGATAATTGTTTATTCGTTTCCACAGGTGCATTTGTTTGTTTCCATAGTTGCGTTGCAGTGTAATTTTACAGGCCAAATATATGTTCTTTTGTAAGCAAGTTGATATTCAGTTTGTTAACACTGTCTCCTAAGAATTAAGATGTAAGGTCAGAGTTTACTAACCTTAGAAAAACTGACAAAACTGCCCATCTGAACATACAAGTGTAGAGATCTTAGAGGAGAGGCAAAGATACAATGGGCTCTACATGGCCACAACAGCATCTGAGAGATCTCACTCTGGCAAAACCATCAGAGAAAATTGACAACCTGTCTCTCCCAGTGCTATCAGAGCGTTATGATGGGATAACCTGGGCCTGTTGCTCTCTTGCTTGAAGGTCTTTAGGCCTTTTTTATTTCTCAAGGATAAGTGTAGCGTGCATACTTCCTAGTCTGACACGTCAAGGCATTTCCCATCTGTCCCAGCAATCAAGCGTCTCATCCCACTGTAGGTTCTCTTGTATTCTGCACATCACTGTGCTGATTAACTGGCCATTTCCCAGCTGCACCACATGTAGTCACACCACCAGGCTTCTACATGTAATACCCCCCACTGTGAACCATGCTCATTCATGAAGCCACTCCAGGGTTATTTCTTTTATGAACCTTCCCTGATTTCCTCTCTAGCCTTAGCCATCCTATCTTCTAAGTTCTCATCATGTCTTGGAGGAGTCTCCACTTGCACATATATTGTATTGCCATTGTTTGCAAGGATACCAAAACTTCTCCTTGCTGAGATTCTTCTACCAACTATCCTTCACCAGGGCCCTGGACAAGGCTGGCAGGGATTCTAATCAAGTGGACAAATGCCAGGGTATGCAGGGTATGGGTGCTGGGTTGGAGCTTGGTCACAGGGGTAGTTCCAAGGCTAGTAGGCACTTGTGTGATGAATCAAACAGTGACTGCTGTGAATGGTTGGTACCTATGCAGCACTTGTTGTTAAGTATCTTAAATATCAACATTGGTGTTGGTTACCCAAAGCAGCTTGGAGTAGGAAAAGCTGTGATCTTGGGCTTAGCAAAGTGTCAAAAGAGAAGTCAAAGATTGAGAAATAAAAGAAAAAATGAGGTCAGGATTCAAACAGATACAAGAATAGAGCACAAAATCAAGTGAGGAGAAGCACTAAAGTAACACGTGTTTTACTCCGTTATTACTTATTGTGGAATTCCTGAAAATGAGAAGTTTGTAAAATAAAGGAATTTATTTCTTACAGTTTTAGAGGCTGAGAAGTCCAAGGTCAAGGGGCTGCATCTTGTGAGGGCCTTCTTACTAATGGGGACTCTCTGCACAGTTCAGAGGCAGTGCAGGGCATCACATGATGAGGGGGCTGAGCATGTTAGCTCAGGTCTCTCTTCTACTTCTTCTTATAAAGCCATCAGTCCCACTGCAGTGATATCCCATTAATTCTTTAATTCTTTAACCCATTAATCTAATTATCTATGAATGGATTAATCCTTCTGGCCCAATCGCCTCTTACAGGCCCCATCTCTTAATACTGCCACATTGGGGATTAAGTTTCAACAAGAATTTTAGAGGAAACAAATATTCAAACCAATAGCAATGAAGTCTAAGTGGAGGGGACGTGCGGGGAAAAGAATGTGGTCTTTGGATTCCCATTTCCAACCCCAAAGATTCTCCCTACTTGCTTTGAGACCTGATTGTGTGGGTCAACCTCTCTGATTCCCAGTTTCCAAATTGGTAGGACAAATTTAAAACCTCCTTTTCAGAATTGCAGAAAAAGAAAACTAGAAGAATAAACATTTTATTCTCTGTGATAAGCTAATAAAGTCATATAAGGACAGAGGGTTATTCTCTCTAGTTCACCATGTGTTCCTAGAACATTTCAAAGAACACACTAGGCTTTCAACAACAAAAACTAGCTATTAATCACCCTGAGAAGCATATTGATAGAAGTACCTGCAAACACTGAGATATCACTCCGTGTTTATCGGTGCTTAACACTCTGTGCTAACTTATCATTAATTTACTTTAGTTCTTTCTCCCCGACTAGGCTGTGGGTTGTTTGAGGACAGGGACTTCATCCCAGTTGCCTAGCATGACAGATCCTTTCTCATAGGCAGTGCTCCATAAGGGAATGGTAAATGATTTAAGGAAATTCACTAAATGGACCTTGGATGAGACTGAGGGGAGATAGCATTAATAAAGTTTCAGAGGCAGAACAATATAAGTAAACACAAAAGTTGGGATTATATTTTCTTTTCTTTTTGACATGGAGTCTCACTCTGTCACCTAGGCAGGAGTGCAGTGGCGCCACCTGGCTCACTGCAAACTCTGCCTCCCAGGTTCAAGCGATTCTCCTGCCTCAGTCTCCCAAGTAGTTGGGATTACAGACGTGCACCACCACAATCAGCTAATGTTCGTATTTGTAGTAGAGATGGGGTTTCGCCATATTGTCCAGGCTGGTCTTGAACTCCTGACCTCAAGTGATCAGCCCACCTCGGCCTCCCAAAGTGCTGGGTTGACAGGCATGAGCCACCGCTCCCAGACACAATTACATTTTCCATGCCCTGGATGTTATGGAAGGAATGGGAAGTATCTGTGCTCTGCCTCTATCTGAATCATAAAGGATAAGTTAGGAGTTAGCAATGGAAACAACATATGTAAAGATATCATGGCAGACATTCACATGGAAATGTGAACAAGTGCAAGCAGATACAGCGTGTGGTGCATTTGAAGGAGTGAGGGCTGCAGAGCCTGTGCTCAGGAGTGAGGACTTCAGACTTTATTCCAGGGAAGGGAAAATTATAAATGGAGTTAGGGTAGAGAAGTGGAGTGACATAGTTTTGCCATGAAAGAAAGATCGACATGGAATATAAATCAAGGAAGGTAAGATAGAGGGGAGATCAGTTAAAAGATTATTGCAATACTCTTCCTGAGAGGTGATAATATCCTGAACAAAGCCAGAAGAGGGAGAATAAAGATGGGGCTGATTGGAAAATTCTCTGAGACGATTCCCTAAGGCAGGGATGTGTTTATAAGCACAAACATTTGCTAATGACACTGAAGTAACATATCAAGAACAAACACTGTTTTAATTAATTAAAACTATCTCTGTTGAGGAATTGCTATTAGGCTCATTTTAACTGAGATATAATTTCATGCAGTAAAAGACACCTTCCTAGTGAACAATTATATCAGTTTCAACAAACACAGCCAAATGTGCCACACTCCTATAGTTCCAGCCCCTTGGAGGCCATAGCCCAGCTCTGTCACCTTAAAAAATTATCTCAAAGCCTTCTTTACTCAGTTCCTCTCCTCATCCCTAACCCTACCCGTCTGCTTTTGGTCCCTATAGTTTTGCTCCTTCCAGAATGTCATATAAATGGAATCATACAGTATGTAACCTTTAAATCTGGTCTCTTTCACCATTTTTTTTTTTTTTTTTTTTTTTTTGAGACAGAGTCTCGCTTTGTCTCCCAGGCTGTAGTGCAGTGGCAGGATCTCAGCTCACTGCAAGCTCCGCCTCCTTGGTTCACACCATTCTCCTGCCTCAGCCTCCAGAGTAGCTGGGACTACAGGCACCCACCACCACACCCGGCTAATTTTTTGTATTTTTAGTAGAGACGGAGTTTCACCATGTTAGCCAGGATGGTTTCGATCTCCTGACTTCGTGATCCACCTGCTTAAGCCTCACAAAGTGCTGGGATTACAGGTGTGAGCCACCGCGCTGGCTGATCTCTTTCACTTCTAATGTATTTGATATGCATTTTCATACTGTTGCATATGTAAATAGTTTGATGCCTTTTATTGCTGAGTAGTATTGCAGCATATGAACATACCATCATTTGCTTATCCACTTACCTGTTTAAAGACATTTGGGTTACTTCCAGTTTAGGGCTATTACAAATAAAGTTTGTAAATATTCTGTGAATATAAGTTTTCATTTATCTTGGGTGGAGTGATGGTAAGTGTATGTTTAGTATATGGTAAGTGTATGTTTAACTTTATAAGAAACTGTCAAACTGTTTTCCAAAGTAGCTATGGCATTTTGCACTCCCACTAACAATGAATGAGAGTTCCAGTTTCTCCTAATTCTCACCAGAACTCAGAATTGTCAGTGTTTGTTGTTGTTGTTGTTGTTGTTGTTTGTTATTTGGGGTTGTTGTTGTTTATAGCCATTCTAATAGTGTATAGTAGTATCTCATTGTGGTTTTAATTTGCATTTCTCTAATGCTATAATGTTGAGCACCTTTTCATGTGCCAACTTGCCATTCATATAATTGAGTGATGTATGTGATACACTAGAGTGAAATGTCTATGTAAGCCTTTGCTTATTATTTTAAAATTTGGTTGTTGGTTTCTTTGTCTTCTCGTTATTGAGTTTTGAATGTTCTTTATATATTCCAGATTCAAGGCCTATGTCAGATACATGCTTTGCAATATTTTCTCCCTGTCTATGGCTTGTTTCTCATTCTCTTGACAGTGACTTGCAGAAAATGAAAGTGTTTAATCTTGATGGAGTTCAATTTGCCTTTCTTTTTTTCTTTTATGCTTTGTGCTGTTGGTATCATATCTGAGAAATCTTTGTGTAAGCCAAGGTTGCAAAGACTTTGTCCTGCATTTTGTTCTGAATGTTCTATAGTTTTAGATTTGATATTTATATTCCATTTCAAGTTAATTTTTGTGTATGATGCCTGATAGCAGGTTTTTAACTACAGCCTAGAAAATGGTAGTTTGTATTCCTAGTCCCAGGAATTTTACTTGGAAGCTGAAGAAGGAAGTTCCTTCTCTCCAAACTTTCGGTAAACAGATCAAAAGTGGAAGAGATAACATGTGGCTAGATCCCAGATAACCTGCAAAAATACTTAAAAGTATTTTAAGTAAAACAGTAGATGACTGGATTTCCTAAACACTACGTTGTTTATCTAGAGTAAATAATCAGTGAGTCTAGCTTTATCATAATAGTTTGGTTTTTATGATTGCTGTAAAAACGTCCTAGTATAAGACTAAGCTTAAGATGACTCTGCAGTTTCTGGTTTTTTAACCTCCAACTTCAGAGTTAGACTCTAGTGGCAAGTTTATTGTTTGCATGTCCCCTGTGCTATTCCCTGATACATTTTTGGTAATTAAATTAAAGCCCTGACATTCCCCACAAAAATCTACTGTGGTTTGCTCCTCTGACCCCAAGTTCTTAGCCCTGGTGATACATCAATGAAGAGAGCTGCGGGTCAGTTTTTTTACCAAAGCGGCTTCTATTTTGATAAAACATTCTTACTAGTTAAGCTAGATAGCAAAGCAGATAGCAGCAGTGGATTTTGTGTACATGGGTCAACATAACAGCTGAGGTGTCTTTTTGGTTGCTGCTGCTGTTGTTGTTTTTACAAGATATAACTAAGTGCTTCCAATGAGATGAGGTAACATTTGAACCCTGGGCTAAAGTGGTGTGTTTTGTTTTCAGACCAGCATTTACAGTGGAGGACTCTAGAACATGTGGCTGAATTTATTGGACTGAGGATTGGAAACGCTTTTAATTGGCATTTCCATTAACAGAGTTATGCTATGGGGCAGGTCACAAGGTTCTAGTTTATAAGGGATAGAAAAACACCATTGTGATCTCAAACCAGACTGGAAACAAAAAGAAGTAAAGGAAAGCCTTATTTCATAGAGTTCTTCTCATGAAGAAAACTACATGTGACTGAAAGAATTTTTATGGGCCACTTAAAGGGTATGTGGGCTCTATCTACCAGAATAAAAAAAGAGGGTGGTCCAGGGACAACAGTTTGTAAACTGTCTGCTAAGGAGGGACAGACAAGTCACCTTCTTTCCTGTAAGGGGCTTGCACAGGAGACCCTAGATCTTTTTCAGGAATTGTTTGCAGCCACTCTCAGCCTCTTCCCTAAATGGATGTCCAATATCTCTTTTTAAGACATCACATTAAGGTCCCCCCAGATTATTAGCCTACCTGGAGGTTCACAGATCTAGCTTTGCCTTGACCTAGAAGTAGTGGATGACTTTGCTGACACTTTAATTCAGATAGTCACAGGACTCAGAGAGATATTTAGCAAAGACAAATAGTATCTCATTCAAATTCAGTGTTCAAGCAAAGCTTGAGCAAAGCTTCAGCCTTTTAGGCACCAGTTATGAGAAATGTTGCATTTGGAATTGAAAACGGAGGTTGGTTTGTTGGTTGGTTGGCTGGTTGGTTGATTCAGGGATTGTATTGTGGTTGGGGGAGGTATCCTCTAAAGGACACCTCCCGAGGCCCCTGCTGAATCTCTGCCCACATCTAATGTCCCCCCAAATCCCGGAGGGAGTGAAGAGCAGACCTGCTTTTCCTTGCTACCCCTACCCCAGTAGCACCTGAGTTAAATGACTCTGTGAATTAAATGGCCAAAAAGGGAAGTCAAGAGGGCTGGTGAGTGGGGTCTGCACAGATCTGCCTGGGACAGAAATTTATTGTAACAATTCAGTATTGGCTTCAGAATTTCAGGTTCATATTAGCTTCAAATCTCCATTCTACAGTATTTCCTTAGCATTGTGGCAGAAAATCTGAAATATTTCCTTTTGTTCTACGTTGGGTGAATTTCCTGAGAACGTACAAGAAATATACATGACAATTTCAAGGATGACTATCACCCAAGCCATTTGGTAAGGGTGTAATCTTCCTTAGAAATTGAAGCCAGCTTATATTTGTTGTCCATATTTCTGCTAATTCTGTGAGGAAATGTAAACCTTGTACTCATATTGTATTTAAATGAATCATTCTCATGACAAGAATCTGAAAGTGCTGCCAACCACTGGGCATCTGAACCTCCATGGGCTGCCAAGGAGTGCAGCAACTGACAGTGGTTGGTGTGGACTTCAGCAAATAATGTGCTCCCTGGATGTTTCTTTGGCCTCAGTCATAAAGTGGTGGCATCAATGTTTGCTACTGTTGCCTGCCACCGCCGCTACACACACACCCAAAGCAGGCTCTGAAGATAAATAGTAATTTGTTGTGAAGTCACTGGGAATGAAAGGTACTCAAACAACATAAAGGGGCCTTAGTGAACCAACCTCCCACCCTGAAGACTCTGCCAAGTGAGAAGGAAGCACCCATTATTATTAAATGCTGTCCTGGACAGGAGCCAGGGCACCCAAGACTCTTTCTCTCTAGCACTATTAAATGCATGAGAATCAAAAGAAGACAATTTCCCAGCTATAGTCAGCCCTTCATTACAAGCCAGCTCTGGGGGTAATTATCCTCTTCCTCAGAATTATTTCCTGCCCCTGCATCATCCCTACCTTACATCTTTGCTATGACTTATCCTCCAAGAAGCACAATACTCCTACCAGTTCCTCCCTCCTCCTGAGAAACCTCTACACCTCGGATTCCTCTGCTTGTTGATAGCAGCTATGATTTACTTCAGGCTTTTTCAACTAGTCCTCCAAGTGCCAATTTTTGAAGGATAGCCTTCTGCTGCTAAGCACACATGCTAATGGACATAAATCTGTAAGCAGTTTTGGGAAGTGATTAGGAAGAAAAAGATACTCCATTTGTTGCAGAGGTGATGAGGCAGAAGATAAGAGAGGCTGGGGAGGAAAGCTATCCAGCCAGCTGCTCAGAGAGGCTCACAGGATGCCACCCCCTTAACGGGGTCCACATATTCCAAGAGCTGGACAACAGAAAATGAAAAGTACAAAGTGAATTATCTGTTTTCCACCATGGATCAAACTCAAGGTAAATAACTCATAGTAAGCAAACTCATAAGAATGGTTACAAAATAAGAGTTTCTGCTCACAATATTTTAATCAGGTTAAAGAGAACATCCAACTAGAGCCACATGTTTCCATCTGCTATCAAACATGTTATTCTCTTAAGAAAATTCTCCCTGGAAGACAAAAGATAAATGAATGTTAATGCACTGTTTCTCAGAAGTGTGTCCTCAGATGGGCAGCATCAGTAGCTTGGGAAAGCTTGTTAGGTTCTCTGTGGACATAGCCCAAGAATCAGTGCAAACTCTCCCAGGGATCCTTATGCCTGCTGAAGGATCCACTGATTTAATGGGCATGGAACTTGCACAAAAAGAGTTGCACAGAAAATCCATTTATCCAGCAAGCATTAGTGAGTCCCTCCTCTGTGGGAATGCAGAAATTCAAAGAAAAGTCATTTTCCTAAAGACAAAAAGTCCTCTCCCTAGGAAATAAGTGTGTAGAGATTTTAAATGCAACGGAGGGTGGTATGCTAGAGCTACAAACAGGCTTCTTCTGAACACCAGGGAAGAAACTCCAGACTGGATTAAGAGGATGTTAAGAAAAGAAAGAAAACCAAAAGACTTTCTGTGGGAGGTAGGGATGGGTTGATATCTGAAAGACTTTTAGTGGAAGAATATAAATTAGATAGATAAAATGAGGTGTTTATAATAAAGAAAAATTGTGAACAACTTAAGAACCCAACAATAGAGAACTAGTTAAGTCATTGAAGTTGAAATGTACAAGATTTTCTTTTTTTGGGGTCGGGGGGCACCGTGGACAACCCTTCCTGTTTGATATTTAAACAAAATATTAAGCAGGAGCCTTATATGTAAAGCAGCTAAAAGCAAAATTATACTTTCTGAACTGAAAGTGAGGAGTCCTCAGCTGCTTCCCCCATCTCTCAAGGCACCTCCTGCAGCATCCCTGGTCAACCTGAGATTAGCTTGCAATACAAAAATATTTGCTGTAAAAGAAAATGGAACACTATGGAAAAGTCTCCAGGGTGTGCTAAGTGAAAGGAGCAGATTACTACCTGGGCAGCCTCTTTCCAATGTCATCTTCTCTGGGTGTGTGCACATCCCCAGGCCCAGTGGGTGCACAAAAGGCAGGTGTTTGGGGTTTGGGAGGCAGGACATGCACAGGCTAGGGTGGTCGCACAAGCGCTTGCCAAGCCTCCACAGAAAACAATGGGGGCAAGCCAGGTGCTGGGTTGGGCCACAGCTGCTCTCACTTTACTACCCTATTTCATCATGAAAGTCACAAGACCCCAAGAATTGCATTTTTGACTTTAGGCTTCCAGGATGCTTTGAAGGTTAATGTGTCAAGGTAGATGAACAAAACATATTTTATTCAACAGTTTGTTAACTTGACTTTTGACTTTTGAATATTGAGACCAATGGTGTGTGGGCCTCCATTTGCATTCTTGTCCAGGTCTTGCAAATATTGGGGTAGACTTACATTATTTAATATGTAGGTGTCGCTCCATATTCTCTTTCAGTTTGTGTTTGTTGAATAAATGTTGAATGAATAAAATGTTTTATTTTAAACTTTCTGTGTAATTACAGTATAAGTGTGTCTTTTAAAAAAGCGTGTAGTTCAATATTGTTTTTAAACTAATCTGATCACTGGTTCTCTTTCTTAGGGAATTTACTTATTTAGTTTGTCATGGCAAATGGCTCTCCTTCTTTTATACTTTCTATTTCTTATGCTTACTTGCTTTTTTTCTCCCTTCTCTATGTTTTATTATAGGTTAATCCTCCCTCAATGACTTGAAAAGTATACACTCTGTTTTAATTCTATTTCATATTATTTTTAAGTTAAAAAAATTTTTCTACCAAAATTAGAAAATGAAAAGGTAGCCGGACACAGTGGCTCATGCCTGTAATCCCAACACTTTGGGAGGCCAAGGCAGGCAGATCATGAGGTCAAGAAATCGACACCATCCTGACCAACATGGTGAAACCCTGTATCTACTAAAATACAAGAAAATTAGCCAGGCATGGTGGTGCGTGCCTGTAGTACCAGCTACTCAGGAGACTGAGGCAGGGTAATTGCTTGAACCTGGGTCACCGCACTCCAGTCTAGTGACAGGGCAAGACTCTGAAGAAAGAAAGAAAGAAAGAAAGAAAGAAAGAAAGAAAGAAAGAAAGAAAGAAAGAAAGAAAGAAAGAAGGAAGAAGGAAGAAGGAAGAAGGAAGAAGGAAGAAGGAAGAAGGAAGAAGGAAGAAGGAAGAAAGCAGAAAGCAAGAAAGAGAGAGAGGGGGAGGGAGGGAGGGAGGAAGGGAGGAAGGGAGAGAGAGAAAGAGAGAGAGAGAAAGAGAGAAGGAAGGAAGGAAGGAGAAAAGGAAAAGAAAAAGGAAGAAGAAAAGAAAAGAGAGAGAGAAAGAAAGAAAGAAGGAAAGAGAAAGAAAGAAGGAAAGAGAAAGAAAGCAAGAAAGCAAGCAAGCAAGCAAGAAAGAAAGAAAGAAAGAAAGAGAAAGAAAAAATCAAGGAAGGAAGGAAGAGAAAGAAAAAATCAAGGAAGGAAGGAAGAGAAAGAAAAAATCAAGGAAGGAAGGAAGAGAAAGAAAAAGAAAGAAAGAAAGGGAGAAAGAGAGAGAGAGAAAGAGAGAGAGAAAGAGAGAAAGAGAGAGAGAAGGAAGGAAGGAAGGAGAAAAGGAAAAGGAAGAAGAAAAGAGAGAGAAAGAAAGAAGGAAAGAGAAAGAAAAAGAAAGAAAGAAAGAGAAAGAAAAAGAAAAAGAAAGAAAGAAAGAAAGAAAGAAAGAAAGAAAGAAAGAAAGAAAGAAAGAGAAAGAAAGAAAGAAAGAAAGAAAGAAAGAAAGAAAGAAAGAAAGAAAGAAAGAAAGAAAAGAAAGGAAGGAAGGGAGAAAAGAAAGGAAGGAAGGAAGGAAGGAAGGAAGGAAATGAAAAGGTATCTTTTGACTATTTTGCTTGAAGAAGAAACTTATTTCAGTTTTGTTTCCTTGAAATTTATTCCAGTTTTATTTCCTTCTGTTCTTCTTTTTGGCAAATATAAAATGAGGTTTTTCAAACCAGATTATTACATATTTCATTTTGTAGAATCCTTTTAAGAAATCATTTTTTACAGTAGAATTTCATTCTGTAATGATATTTATTCTTTCTACTAAACTATGCTGTTTTTGAGATCTTAATTTGGTGAAATTCTCAATAAGGAAAGCATATTTCAGATAATTTTTAATTGAAATGATAGTTGAGATAAACTGGATGTGTAGAGTCACATGCAGTTGTAAGAAATAATAGAGATCCTGCACAGCCTTTACTCAGTTCCTCCCCATGGCAACAACTTGTAAAATTCTGGTACAATATCACAACCTGAACACTGACATAGATGCAGTCTACAACTCCTATTCGGATTTTCTTATACTTGTATTCACTCACTGGTGTTTACATGTGTTTAGTGTTATACAATTTTCTCTCATGTGACAGTTCCTGTATTCACCACCACAGTCAAGATACAGAACACTTGCACCCCCACAAGGATCCTCCTCTTGCCTTTTTATAGCCATACCCACCCCCTCCTTTATACTCCCCTACTCCATCCAGTTTCTAATCCCTGGCAAGGACTAATCAATTTTCTATTTCTTTTTTTGTTTGTTCGTTTTCATTTCAAGAATGTTACATAAATGGAATCCTATGGTATGTTACTTTGGAGGACTGGCTTTTTCTATTGAGCATAATTCTCTGGAGATGTATTGAATATATACATCTCAGGATATATCAATAGCTTGTTCCTTTTTGTGGTTGAGTAATATTCCATGCTATGAATGTGCCACCATTTAAGCATCCATATTTTGGATGACATCTGGCTATTTCCAGTTTGAGGATCTTACAAATAATTACTTGTGGATCTTACAAATAATACTGCTATAAACATCTGTGTACAGGTTTCGGGTGAACATAAGTTGTTTTTTTCCTCTGGGATACATGCCAAAAATCCGGTTGCCAGGTCATATGGCAATTGCATGTTTAGTTTTATAAGAACCTGTGAAACTTTACCAGAGTGGCTGTACCATTTTACTCAAGCAATTTTAAAAAGAAAGATATGAATTTATACTTTCTGGGCTCTTACTTATCTCAGAATGTCTGTCTTTTGCCTTCATACGTATGATAAATTGGCTGGGAAAATATACTCATTTCACATTAGTTTTTCCTTAAAATTATATAGAATTTCTTCTAACATTTTCTGATAGTCTATGCTTCAGAGAAATCTGTTTCTAGTTTAATTTTTGTTCCTTTGCAGGCAACCAGTTTGTTTTGTTTTGATTCATAAGATGTTTTCTTTCCTTTGCTTTTAAAATCACGGGGTATATTTAAAAAACCAATTGGTCTTTGTTTTAGCTCGGGAAAAAAAACAAAAAACATAAACTGTGTTTTTGATCATTGAGTCTGTTGTTCCTGGCTCTACCATTCTTTGTCTGCCATATTTATTACCTACCCGCTCATCATTTTCTTTTATTTGTTCTTTCTTTTTGCATTCCGTGAGAACATCTCAAGTTTTTCCCTTGCATCAGTGATTTACTTTTCCACAGTGTCAATTCAGCTTTGGAGCACCTTCATTTGGATTTAAATTCTGCCACTCAATTTTAATGCTATTTCAAACTCTCCATATCTCACGTAACTTTCATTTCACGTCATTCTGTTTTCTTAACCTCAGATTAGCCTCACTACTTCTCTCTGCACCTACTTCAAGAGATCAAAACTTCTCACATTCACTTGAAATCACAGAGGATGCTTCTTTTTAAACTAGTTCTTATAATAAACCATTTTCAAAAACCTGGTTTTTCCTAAGCTTTTAAACTGATGTTTTCTTCTCTTGTGCTGCAGTATTTTAAATTTTTTAAATGAGGAAAAATTTACATAACATAAAATTCACAATTTTAACCTGTCGTAGGTGTACAAATCACTGGCTTTTAGTATATTTACACTGTGGTGCAATCACTAGGACCACTGCCTAGTTCCAGAACATTTCATCAGCCAAAAAGGAAACCCTGCACCCAGTAAGGTGTCACTTCCCTTTCCTGCCTACTCCCCTGGCAACCACGAATCTGTGTTCTGTCTCCATGGATTTGCCTATTCTGAGTATTTCATATAAATGCCATTGCATAATATGTGACTTTTTGTGCCTGGCTTCTTTCAGTTAGCATAATGTCTTGCAGTATTTTTTTACTTATAGACTTTTTATTTCTTAGAGCAGTTTTAGGTTTACAGCAAAACTGAGCGGAAGGTCCAGAGATTTCTCATATGCTTCCTACTCCCACATATATGCAGCTTACCCTACTGTTCACATCCCCCACCAGAGTGGTGCATTTGTTACAGCTGATGAACCTACATTGACCATCATGATCACTCAAAGTCCATAGCTTTCATTAGGGTTCATGCTTGGTGTTATGTTTTCTGTGGGTTTGAACAAATTCATAATGACGTGTCTCCACTATCAGTATTATATGGAGTAGTTTCACTGTCCTAAAAATCCATCTTATTGAAGTATTTTTTTAACGTTAATTTCTTATGTGATCATTATGCTCACTCACATAGTTTAACCTGGCCACTACGTTTGTCAAGAGAGAGCAGAGCTGAGTTGCCTCGCAGGTATTTTCTTGGCAGTCAGAAAAGCCCCTTCTCCACTCTACAGCTGTGGAGCACATAGAAGTGGGAAGACCTTATTCCAGCCCCCAGTGCCTGTGGCTTTCATCTCAGTGCAATTGTCTGGATCAGACTTTCACTTCTGCCTCTCATCTCTCACCTCCACTGGCTAACTCAGAAGCCTGCATTGCTTTCAGAAAAAGCAGTTGACCAGTTTAAATATGTGTTTCGTAATAATAACTTTGAAAATAGGCTTCCTCTGAAAAGCTAAGGAGCAAAAGAGATGTTTTTGAAATAACAAGAATTCTGTGTTTGAGATAGTTTGTGTAACTAGAAGGCAGAACAGCACAGTGCTTGAGAACTGAGGTTCAGGTGCCTGAGGGCCTCGGTTGCATTCTACTCTGCCCTGTACAGAAAGGCCACAGGCACATTTCATAACTGCTCTGTACTTTAGTAGAGGAAAATAATAATTCCTGACACTGTCGTTTGGGGAATTAAATGAGTGAATACTCATTTGCAATGAGTATTACTTCGTCCTCATTTGTAATGGGCATTAAATGAGCAAATACTCATTTGTTAATACTCTTTGTTGTTAATGTGGCTTTTAGAACTACCCAGTGTACAGAAAAAAAATAGGATGATAATTTGTATTAGAAAAAATAAGTTGATAATTGTTCAATTAAAACATACATTTTCAATCAAAGCATACATTTTCAATCAAACCATATGAAAAATAATTGCTCATGTCCCATATTTTCTGACAATTCAGAGAGCCCATGATTCTCTAGATTTCTTTCATTTCAGTGTTCAACATATGGAAGAAAAGGAAAGCAACTCAATATCTCTCATTTCTTTCTTCTACGCACAAGGTTTATTCCTGATCTTCTTCCTCTACTCCTAGAAGTAGTCTTGCCCAATATCAACTCTGCCATCCTCAAAATAAGCACACTGTACTTTAAGCTATAATCCCATCATGATCAGTGTACCTGAATAAGAAAAACATGTTCTCAGTCAGGGTGTATCTCTGCTTAATCCAATCCCGGTCACCTTCCTGGAGTAGATAGGAAGCAATTAAATCCATCTTTGAGATGGTGATGCCAGGAACCTTTTAAGTTTCCCAGTTGATTCTACCATGAGACCAAAGATAAGAACTGTTCTTCTCAATAATCAATTCCTAAAATTTCCTTCCAGCTCTACTAGTCTATGAACTGAAGTCAATTTTTTTATCCTTCTTTTTAACCAGAGTTATTGACTTCTGTCATTGCAGAAAGGAGCACATCGTAGACACTTATTGGTTCCAAAATTTTGACATAGCCACATTTGGGCAAGGATCCAGGCATATATTCCTTCAAAGAAAAAATATTTTCCAGGAAAAATGTTGACAGTACTTGGAAATCTAAGGCATTCTAAAAATATCTTTTCTTGGGACTCCCAGCAGGCTGAACTGATTCAGATGGTCCCCATTTTAAAGAATGTAAAATGAAAAGGTCATGGAGGCCTTGGGTCTTACACATTAAGAACAAACCGGACACCTACTCAACTAGATAAAAGGCTTCTACTGACTTCAAGAAGAGTGACTTTTTCTGCCAAAAGCTGGGTTCTCAGAGCTAAAAGTAACAAAGATTTTTAAAATGTTGTATGTAAGCTACAAACACTATACAATGATCACATCCTGGCCAATTTTCATATCCCATCAGTAGCCTGGTGGGCTGACCATCTTGGCTCTGGTTTCATAAATGGCCAAAAACTTGTGTGTGCCTTAGTTCCTGCTTATATAGAAGTATCTAATTCCAGAAAGTTAATACAGGTGATTAAATAGTGGTTGACTTTAACTCCCACAAAATGCAACCATCTGAATACCTATTATATGGGGAATATTACTGAACAGAGAGCTCTAGAGTTGAATCTCACTTTCTTATTTACTGAGCATTTGCTTTTTCCATATTATGTAACCTCTCAGACACCTGGTTTCCTTAGTGCTTGGCACCTGAATTGTCAGTATCAGTAATTGTATGAATGAAAGAATGACTGAATGAATGACTCTTAGCTCCCCCTACCTATCAGGATTTTGGCAAGTACCATCTCAGAAACGATGGGTCAAAATGTTTACAAACTGAAAAAATCATAAAAAATGTAAGATGTTGTTATTGTTGAAATCAATAATAGTAATAGTAACCTAATGCTGATTATGCAAGTAAAAAAAAGTCTTATTTTGTGTAATCAAACACTGCCTCAAAATCCATGCTGTTGATTTCCTATATTATATTAATAAAAGAATCACCATTTTTAGAAGTTTGTAGTTACACAAAATCTAAGCACACTTAGAATATGCTTTTTTGTTGGTTTTTTTGGTTTGGTTTTTGAGTCAGGGTCAGGCTCTGTCACTTTGGCTGGAGTGCAGTGGCATGATCACAGTTCACTGTAGCCTCAACCTCCTGGGCTCAAGCAATCCTCCCATCTCAGCCTCCTGAGTAACTGGGACCATAGGCAGTGGCCACCAAATCCAGCTAATTTTTTTTTTTTTTTCAGAGTCAGGGTTTCGCTCTGTTGCCCAGGCTAGTCTCAAATTCCTGGGCTCAAGCAATCCTCCCACCTCAGCCTCCTGAGTAACTGGGACCACAGGCAGTGGCCACCACATCTGGTTATTTTTTCTTTTTTTTTCCCAGAGTCAGGGTTTCGCTATGTTGCCCAGGCTGGTCTCAAACTCCTGGGCTCAAGCAATCCTCCCTACTCAACCTCCCAAAGTGCTGGGATTGCAGGTGTGAGCCACCGCACTTGGCCTAGAAAGTGCTTTAAAACTTAATAATTCTTTATACAGTAATAGTTTTTTATTCACATCAGAAGCATCAGTTTAGATGGCTGGGCAAGGTGACCAGAGAAAAAGGCAGAGGTGAGAATTGATGTGCTGACAGTGAGAAAGAGGACTGGGGAATAAAACTATTAAAACTTCTGGATTCAAGGACTAGATTGTGATTACCTAATGTAGATGCAAGTATCCCACTCTTAGAAAACCCTAAGGATATCATTTTATTACAGCGTTTTGCAACAACTGATATTAATAGTGATGACAAAGGTCACATAATTAGTATGAGTATATGCTAGTTAAAACCAAAGAAATGATTACTACACATCTTTGGAATAATTTCCATTAAAAAATCTCTTCTTAAAAATTTTGGTGCTTTAAAGAGCAATTCTCAATTTGTGGTCCAGAAATATTACATCTTTCTATATTTCATTCCTCATGGGTCAAGTTTTCTCTGCCTTGAAGACTGGTACTAACTCCAAGCAAGACCTTTCTTTGTCTTGCCTCCCAAATTGAAGGCACATCGGCTCAAGGGTTCTCCAAGCATAGTTCTGGGGACCTGCTAACACACCTTCTCAGAGATATGAAAGTCCATTTGTGAGTTCTTTTTGGTGGCTGACTCATAATTCCATAGAACCTTACCACTTAGAGCTATTCTTTATAACTTCCTAATTGAGATATTAAGGATAAATAAAATTCGATAATTCATGGACTAAAATTAGCAAGTTCTTTGAGTTTACTGAGAATTCTAAATTAGTATCTTTTTAAAATACAGCTGCCATACAAGGCTCTAACTTTACAAATACCCTACTGTGCATACACATACAGACTGTGAACTTTCCATTTGAGGAAACGAGGTACTTTGTTATCAATTTGTCCTTTTTGCTATCTTAAATTCATTGTAATTTGTAATTGCTCCCATTTTTTGCTTTTTTAGGTATAAATTACTCCTTGACCTGATCATTTGTTATGTTGTGAGTTGATTGGTTAGTCCCACAGTGTGGTGAGACAGCTGGATCAGCAATTTTTCTGACATAAAACTTCAAATTACTGGCCTTTACCACATACATATTTTGCAATTCAAGCATGACTCACTTTTTATTACTAATACGTATATGGAAAATTATCCCACTTTTTGTTTCGTACAATGGCCGTGCTATGAAGTTAACTATAATAACATTACTGGACTACTTTTTAAGTTTACTGAACACAATTTCATAATATAAAACCTTGCATAGAAGTTAATAATTTCACAGTAAATATTAAGCAATTCATATATGCTTCTACCAAGTTTATTTGCATATTTTATCCTTCCTTCTTTGTTACCCCAAAGTTATTTTCTACTGAAGAGTAATAATGGGAGTTAAGGACACAGGGGCTTTTGCCCACTTCAGAATGCTGAGATTAGGGGTGCGGAGGAAGGGGAGAACAGAGTCTTTAAACAAAAAACCAAACAAAACAAAAATGCCAGGGAGCCTTTAAAGGTAGTTCTCTAAGTTACCAAAATCATATTGTTCTCCAGAATGTATATTATAACTAAAGCAGTGTTGTACAAAGAGATCCATCCAAATTATGTTTGCCCACGAGCTCCATAAAGAAGCCAAATATGTGTGACTCTGTTGCTCTGCAACAGGCATCTCCTAACTCCTCTGGCTGGTCATCTCACTATGCAGAGGCAGATTTACGTCCAGATCATTTTAATCAGACCGAGGTTCTCCGTTGGCCAAGGAAGTGTGGGAATGTCATTCCCCAGAATGCTGTGCATGGCTTCCTCCCCGCCCCGGAGGCAGATTCTAGCTCCTTGCCTCTGTGTTCTAGACTGAGTCACAGGCATCCTCTCAGGCATCCTTGCTCCCTCTTGCTGCTTTTAGTTGCAGTGCACTGCTTTCTGCCTCGTGTTTCATTCCCAGCTTTGCCTCTTTATCTTTGACATTATTAACCAAGCAAAACACCTTTCTCTTCGATTCATAACCTGAACTTGGGCTTATATGTAACCTTGAAGATCTTACCTCGATAGTCCACTTAGAAGGTGGTTTGATCCACTTTTTAACACCTCCAGCAAAAGATCTGTTTCGCAGGTAAGGGGCATTGCTTCTAGTTGGGCTCTGGAAGTAAGTGCAAGAGCCACCAGTCCCGGGGCCAATTCTCTGACATATGAATCACCATCACCAGCATAAACGAAAGCCTATCCTGTTAAGTATCTGCTTGGACACAATGTACCACTGCTAGTCTGGTTCTCCATTCCTACTGAGTATCAGGAAACAACGTAGAAACCTATGGCAGGGAAGGGCACCCACAGAGTAAAGCGATGGCCCCCAGATTCTCTGGTTGAGTCAAATCCTGGCTGTGAGTCAGGGGTCATGGAGTGCAGAAGAGATGAAATCTCTTTCATCCTTACGTCCATCAATTTTATGAGCCAGAATGCTGTGTCTTACCAAGATAATGGGTAGGCAAGCTACCAGTTCTCTTTCATCCATCCATCTCCACTAATCTTACAGTTTGTGAAAATTCCTCAAAGATTCTCTGTCAGCTAATGTTTTTTTGAGAACTATTTGTGTTTCCGCATCAAGTTTAGTGAGAAATTATAAAAGGTCACGACTTTTTAAAGTATATTTAACAAAGTATTTAAATTGAAAAC
>NW_016804232.1:3990068-4001918 GCF_001698545.2 Rhinopithecus bieti | reverse complement strand
AAAAAAAAAAAAAAAAAAAAATTAAGGCAGCTCTGAAAACCAGGATCACAGGCAACATTTTGGAAAGTTCTTAGACATATTCCTAAAATTACTACCAAGTACATTTAGTTGTGGCTGGATTGAAATGCAGAATGGGTTTGTACATGCTTTGCCCTTCAAAATATAAGATTTCCCTTTACAAAGTAGGTAGGAAAAAGGTTCAAACTTCCCTCACTGTTTACTTCTAGCTGGGACATATGTGTTCTATAACTGATGGGAAAAAAAGAAAAAGGAAATGTGTATAGCCGTTACTGCCGAGGCACTGATTTCTGACACACACAATTATACTCATCAGATCCATTCAGTGCTCCACGAGTTATCACCATTCCCTTTTTACATTTGTGCCGAGGTTCCAGCTCAGTGGAGAAGCAGATCCATTTCATGGGCAGAACTTCCTGCCCACTCCTAAGGGGCACTGCTTCCTTCAGTTCAGTGCTGGTACTAAGCTGAAGAGCAACCCAGCCCTACAGTCAATTCTCTGACAACGTGAATCACAGGCATCTACACAAACCCAGCCCTTGAAGTGAACTCTTCGCATCTGTGTTCTATGCCTAAGTAAGAAGCAGAAGAGAACACATTTTACTCACAGGTAGATAGTTCCCTTCACATAAAATGCTATGGGTAGGAGTCAAGATATAAAGAGGCCTGGGACGGGGACCCTGGGCTGGGAGTTTTCCCTGGATGTATATGTTGAAGAAAGTCTATACTTAAATAAAATATATGTGTTTCCCTAATTTTTAGAGAACTGAGCAGAGAACAGGTGAATATTCCAATTAAATCCAGAAGAATCAAACTAGATGAATAATGAGAAAAGGGAAGTAATTGAGTGCATCGACCTGCTCCACTGCCTTCCATCTGGGAGAAGTCTTCATGGACCCAAGTGTAGGCGCACAGGACCAAGGGTCTGGGGCAGGGGGGGGTCTCACCATATTTAAGGATAATTAAAGAGAAAACAACCACAATAATGGTGTAGTATCTATGGGGGAAATACAGCACCACAAGGAAAAAGTATTATCTGGAAGTTTTGGAGGCACAGTTCACCTCTGGTAATTATTTTTGACAAGACACTTGAGAACATTTCAAAAAAGGGCTGATTGGTGTTCTCAGTAGGACATAGGAATTTAAAGCTCCCAGGAAAAGGAGAATAGACTTCTGTGAAAAGGTCAAAGCTAAAGAAGAGATATAAAACCAACAGCTTTAAGAAATTGATAGCTGAGAGGGAAATTGATAGTAAAATAATACTATTGCTTTATTTTCATATATGTATACATATACATATATACATAATATATATCATGTGTAATACATAAAAATGGAACAATGTAAGTTAAAATACTAATAGTAATATTAAGGTTAATAGTTGGATTCTTCATGATTTTCAGCATTATTTATGTTCTCTAAAGTAAGCATCTTTATAAATAGGAAAATAAAAGTGATTAATATTAATGCTGTTTTAATTATAAAGACAATATAATAATGTAATAGAAAAAATTAAAATAGGAAAATGTGTAACTCAATGACCCTGTTACCCTTTTGTGAACCCTCTGCCTTACTTCTTTCATATTAATATTTTACGTTTTAATAACACTATACATTAATTTTGTTTTTTATGTTTTCAATTTATGTTATTTAAGGATTTCTGTTCATTTTGTTTTGCTGCATAATCTTTATAAGTGTTTACGTTACAGTGGCAAGACATTCCACCAAAAAGCTACATAATAATGTGTTTAATGATTCCCTTATTGATGAACATTTAACAGACTTTCAAATTTTTTATTATGAATGATGGAAAACAAACACCTTTGCATAAACAGTCTTTTAATTCTTTTAGATTAGTTGCTTAATTTAGATTCCCTGCAATAATTATTATTCTTATTTAGTCCCAACAATAATTCTTCTAAATTAAACTTTATATCATTTTCATTTTACAGAAGAGGAAATTCAGCCTTAGAGAAGGTAAGTATCTTGCCTCAAGTCTCACCACTGATGTGTGCTAGAGTCATGCTCACACCAGGCAGTTTGCAAGGTCAGTTCACACTGCCCCATTATTTCAAAGATTATCATTGCTAATAGCCATGTCTAAAAGTTCCCACTTTATGGAATCTTTACTGGCAACTTGGTATTTATGTTACATTTTTGATGATTTAACAAGCAAGGGGGAAAATGATATGAAATTTTTGTCCTAATCTCAACATGCTACACAAAGGCATTGTTTTCTTTATTAAATATTGAGATCATTAAGAGTATTGTCTAAATATAGAGCAATTTCCTCTGAACAATGAGTAACTAGACTCCCTCGTACTCATCATATTACAGATTCAGGTAAGTAGGATCTATTCAAAACAAAAATCAAAGCAAAGCTGGGCACAGTGGCTCATGTCTATAGTCCCAGTTACTTGGGAGGCTGAGGTGGGAGAATCACTTGAGGCCAGGAGTTCAAGACCAGGCTGGGCAATGTAGCAAGATCTGTTCTCTTAAAAAAAATTAAAAATAGGAAAAAAGAATCAAAGCAAAATGAAAAAACACACAGCTCACCCTTGCCATGTGATGCTCTGTAACACCTCAGGACTCTGCAGAGTCTCCACCAGCAAGAAGGCCCACACCAGATATAGCCCCTTGAACTTGGACTACCTAGCCTCCCAAACTATAATAAATACATTTCTTATCATAGTTTAATAAGTAAATAAATTATAATAATAAATATATATGAGAGAGAGAGAGAGCCCAAAAGAATTTAAACTAAAACTAAAAATTCTTGCAAGAATAAAATTAATGTACTAAGAATAATCTATGTGTCATGTGGATACAATGTTGTTGTTGATTTTTTATTTTTTTGAGACAGAGTCTGACTCCATTGTCCAGGCTGGAGTGCAGTGGCATGATCTCAGCTCACTGCAACCTCTGCCTCCTGGGTTCAAGTGATTCTCCTGCCTTAGCCTCCCGAGTAGCTTGGATTACAGGCATGGGCCACCATGCCCGGCTAATTTTTATATCTTTAGTAGAGACAAGGTTTCACCATGTTGGCCGGGCTGCTCTGGAACTCCTGACCTTAGGTGATTCAACCACCTTCGCTTCCCAAAGTGCTGGGATTACAGGTGTGAGCCACTGGACCTGGCCTGGATGCAATATTTTAAATATAAATCACTAGACTAAAAAGCTTCTTCCAAAGGTCCCAGAAATAAAGGACTGTGGATTAAATGGACAGGCGTTTTGCATGAAGGCCATGACTTGAAACTGAAGGTTTTCACGTAAGGGTAGCCCTTCACAGTCTCAGATTGCCTTATATAAAAATTGCCTGTGTTCCTGAGGGAAAAAGGAGAAGTCATAAATAAGTTGCCAAAATGAGTTGTAAGAGAGTAAAGAATAAAGTAACCCCTCTGTATCTACATAACATCCAGACTGGAAAATACCTCTTTCACCCTGAAGTGTTCAATTCCTAGCTGTAAAACACCATGACCATCAGAGGACTGTATTTGTCATAAGAATGTGAGATTTTACATTTTGGCTTGGGGACACGTCTCAAAATAGGCCCCATTATTGCCACACATGCCTTCCTACTTGGACTCCTCTCTTTACCCATCAAAGTCCTCCCATGGAATCATGCAGGGAATAGGGTGGAAAAGGGGCTCAGGGATATACCAAGGAGGCCCTGATTGTGGTGGGCTGAACACAGGCAGACCTCCCACCGACGACACACATACACACATACACACACACACACACACACACACACACACACACGAGGCATGCATCTGAACCACAGACCAAGCAAGAGGGCTCATCAGCCTTCACGTCTGCATGCCATGCATAGACACTGCTGGACTCTGCCTCCCACACCTTCTGACTGTTTGCCAATTCCACATTGGCAATTTGCTTTGGATTCAATTTCTGGTTTCCAGGTCCTTCCTTGAACTTGATACTTCAGGTCCTCTCATGCTCCCACAACTATTACTCACCCTTTTCCCTCATGCAACTGCCATAGTTACTCAGCTGTATCTATTCCCATGTGGAACCCTGGCTAAGAGAACCAATTGCTGAGCCTAAAGCAAGCTCTTAGTTTCTGACTTTCTTGGCTTGGAAGGTCTGATAACCAGGATCCTTAGATGGTAATTCTTAGGCAGAATAATTGATACTAAGGGTTAGAAAAGTTCAGAATCTAGAGGCCAATGGAGAACCCAAAGGGACTGAAGAACTGTCCCAACGTTCACTGACATCTATACATTTTTGAGCACTTACTCTGAAATGAGCACAGCAGGCTTTGCAAAATTTTGAGAAGCACCAAATCACAATAATATGTTGTAAGATATGATGGCTTTTACTAAAAGAGTAGGAAGAGAGTAGAATTATGCCCTAGAGATGAGAGTCCTATCATTAACCTCTGTGCTTCAGTTTTCTTATCTGTAAAATCATCATAATAATAACAGTATCTAGCTAGTCTGTAGAATTATGGGATTAAGTGAGCAAACATTTGTCGAAGGGATAGAATGGCATCTGGTACCAAGATAATGCTTACTTGGTGCTGGCTATATTATTAACGTGTGGGGCAGTGGAGTAATGGGGTGATGGTGTCAGGGGTGAGGCCAAAGACTGTCACTTATCTAAATATTGCTCAACAATTATTTCATGTAGTTATTCTCCATGGAAACTAAGAGTTTCTACAGGAACCCAACCAAGTAATTTACATTTCCTTTGTACTCACCAGTATACAGTCTCGTACCATTAAAATCGGCAGAAGCTCGCCAATATTTCATGAAGCAACTTAATATACATACTTCTTTGCATACTCTTTTAATTTTGTCCTCCAAGTCTTTACATCCCTACAGCTACAAGTCCACGACATTAGTATTAAACGGATGTAGTAGAGTAATTTTTGATTTGCATTATTCCTTTTCATTTTTTGGTTTTGAAAACAGAAATTCAAATATTATACTCCTAGATCTTTAAGAGAAAGAAAAGGTAATAAGCAAAACAGAGACAATAGGCAAGCAAAGGGAGAAACATTTGTGCTTATTTCAATGTGATTCAGTAATAACGTATGGAGAAGAGTAAATCTGCAGGGGTGCAGTCGTTCTATCGCAGAAATAGTAGGTCTCCAGGAGTTCCATTAGTACCAATGCCACCAATGTCCTTGGGAGAAACTTCAAAGGGAACCATGGCCCAAGCCACTGGATATCTATGTAGGGAAAGAGATTAGGGCTATAGAGCAGTTAGCTTTGAGGAGGTCAGACCTCACCAGACAAAGAAGAAATCTGTGGTAATAAAACCTGCATCACCAGCAAATGCTGCTGCTGAAAATCACTGAATAATTTTAAAAGCATACTGATAACATGCACAGCATGCATACTTTATGCCAGGCTGTTTGCCAGTGTATTCTAAATGCTATGACAGGAAGGCATCTTGAAATACAAATGTCTGTACTTTTCTTCTCTTCCTTGTTCAGCTCCCATAGAACCTGAAGGAGAATAAGGACAGTTGAAATCCAGAGAGAAAGAAAGAGTCAGTGTTGGGTGCTAATTTCCAAAATAAGTTCTTGATCCCAGATCAGAAACAATACTTTTGAAAGCCCAAGTTTTTGATATGCAAGAGGAAGGTTTTTAGGAGAAGAAAAGGCTATTAAGAACCAAAAAGAGAAGGCCTTAGAGGAAGGAGGGTAGAACTTCTGTGCCAGGACAAGAAGCTGAAAAGAAGATGGAGGAAAACCAGACTCCCACGCTCCCCATGTGGACTTCACCCAGACTCCAAGGCTGGGACATTCCCCAGGAGCAGCTGAAGGGGGCCTGGGAAGGAGACCAGCTGTGCATGCCAAGCCAAGGCCTACAGACCATCAGGATTCAGCAGTCCAGTGAGAATGGAAGCTGGAGACAGCCATCCACTGAGGGCTGCCAGAAGAAGCACTTGGATGGTGGAGAGGAGAGAGTTGCTTTTAACAGCCCCTTTGCAGTGGGTGCTGCAGTGACATAGTTGAGGGAGTGGTGCACTCCTTCACTATTGTGTGACTTTGAGCAAATTACTTAACCAGTGGGTTTTAGAAGCAGAGCTTCTTTGAAGCAAGAACGTCATAGGGGAGTTGTTCTCAGGTAAATCTATACCGAAGGAAGCAGAATAGGATAGAATGGGATGGGATGGGATGGGATGGGTAGGATGGGATGGGATGGGATGGGGTAGAAGGGCAGATACACGGCTGCAGCTAAAGTTAGCCTTAAGAGACTCCATCACTCACCTGAGAGGAATTTCAGAAGTATATGATAAGGGAAATGGCAGTGAGGCAGAACTTAATAGGGGGAAATCGCTTAGAATTTATCAGAATTAAAGACATGAGTCTTCCTAGAACGTTAAATGTTTGTGGTAAAAATTAAAAGATAAATACTAAAATAGAAAGACAATCTATAACTCAACTTTGAAATTAGCAAGGTGAGAAAAGTAAAAAAAAGTATTAATCACAAAAGCAGGAAAAGAAACAGAAGCAAAGGGAAAATATGAATAAAAATACAAAATAAGATAGCAGAAATAAGTCTGAACACATCAATAATCATAATGAATATGAATAAATTAAACCCACCCATCGAAGACACACTATTTAGTTGTCTTGGAAAAACAAAAACAAAAGCCAAATATGTTTCTATGTTCCTTACATGAAACACTAAACACAAATACAAATTCAAAAATAATAAGATGGCAAAAGACATACTGGAAAATACATACCAAAAGGAAACTAGTGAAAAAAATATTTGTACAGATACTGGAAAAAATAGAATAAGATGAGAAGTCTAACACAGATAAAGAGACATACTATAAAATGATATAAAAAGAAACAAATTTCCAAGAAGAACCAATAATTGAGAAATTGAATGCACTTAAAAACAGAATCTCAAAGTACATAAAGGATTATGAAAGGAGTTAATAAATTTAGAAGTAATGGGGAAGATTTCAGGATATCTCTTTCAGAGCACGATAGATAAAGAAGACAAAAAATTAGTAAGATTATAATCAATTTGGAACATGTGATTAGAAACTCTACTCCTGAAAAAGAGAACATTCGGTTCTTTAGAAAACATACATAAAAACTGACCAATTATTAAGCCACAAAAGAAAACTCATGAATTCCAAGAAATTAATGTTCATGTATAAGGTTTTTTTTTACTGAAAACAATTGAATTAGATATCAACAACTAAAAGAGGAAAAAATACTCTGTAAACCAAAACAAACTTTTAAAAGACATTAATTAAAGAGAAAATCACAATCAAAATTACAAAATATTTAGAACTAACTGCAATCCAAGTGCTACTAAGCAAATCTTGAACAATGTTCTAAAGCAACATTGAGGCCGGGCATGGTGATTTACACCTGTAATCCCAAAACTTTGGGAGGCCAAGGCAGGAAGATCACTTGAGGTCAGGAGTTCAAGACCAGCCTGACCAACATAGTGAAACCCTGTCTGTACTAAAAATACAAAAAAGAAAAAAAAAAAATTAGGCAGACATGGTGGTGCGTGCCTATAGTCTCAGCTACTCAGGAGGCTGAGGCAGAAGTATTGCTTGAATCCAGGAGGTGGAGGCTGCAGTGAGCTGAGATCACACCACTGTACTCCAGCCTGGGTGACAGAGTGAGAATCTGTCTCAAAATAAAAAGCAACATTGAGAGGGAAAATTCTATCCTAACATACGTGTATGTGAAAAAACAGGAAATATGAAAATAAATGAGCTATGTGCTCAGCTCAGGAAGCTAGAAAAAGAACAGGGTAAGCCCAAAGAAAGCAAAAGGAACAAATAATGAAGATACAAGTAAAATTTTATGAAATTGGAAAAAAAAAAAAAAACCCCAGATGTAGTTTAACAAATTAAAAGGCAGTTCTCTGAAATGACTAATGGGATAATTACCCAGAATCAATTATCCAAAAAAAAGAAAAAAAAGAAAAAAAAAGAAGTTACAAAAGTAGAAGGAAGGAAAGATAAAATCACTGAAGCAAAATCTTTACTCTCCCTGCTAAAAGCATCAGGCCTAGACGGTTTGAACCATCTGTAATAAATCTTTAAGAAAAAGATAGTTCTTAATATTCTCAGTATTATACATATTGTGCCTAAGAATAATAAACTAGTGAAAGTTTTCCACTCATTTTCAGATGCTACTATGACTTGAATACTAAAGTTTAAGAAAGAGAATATTAGGTGAGAAAATTAGACTAACTTGTTTAAAATGGCAGACTGATCACATACATTTAACTTCTGTTTCTCCTAAAATCTCACTAAAATGTGAGAAAAGAAATATTTAAAAGGTATTAACTTACAAGGGTAAAGTGAGCAGGAAAAGACACAGCAGACAAAAGGCTAAGTGATGTAGCTCTTGGGGCATTAACTTGGCATGAAACCAGTTGTTCTGCAAATTCCCTGAGAGGGACAGTGGAGCTGAGATCCCTGCTGAAAACAGAGCACTTGGCAAATGCATAGTGGCTGAGAACCTTGGGATCCTTCCATCTAGGCACAGCCAGGGGACCACCTTCACCCCTATCTCATCCCATCCCATTCCCTAAAGAAAACCACGGTTTATTTCCTGGCAAATGGAATCTGAGAGGATATGGATGTCTTAGTCAGCTCAGGCTGTTATAACAAAATACCATAGACTGAGTGGCTTAAACAACAGACATTTATTTTTCATAGTTCTGGAGGCTGGCAAGTCCAAGACCAAGGTGCCGGCCAATTCACTTCCTCCTAAGGGCCCACTTCCTGGCTGGTGGACAACCACCTTCTCACTGTGTCCTCACGTGGCAGAGAGAGGACACTTGTCCCACCCTCAGGATCTCCTTAAGTATAATCACCTCTCAAAATTCCCTCCTCCAAATACCATCATATTGAGGTTAGAGCTTCAACATATGAATTTTGGAAAAGCACAAATATTCAGTCCATAAAATGGACTTCCCAAAAAGAGAATAAGAGAACATACATAAGTCAAGTTCCCCAGATTTTATTAATAATTAAACTCAGAAGTCCTCAAGTCCAAAATGGTTGAGAGAAATGGTCCTTTCCTATCTGAAATAAAAATGAAAACTCCTCACACCTTTCTTACATTATCTTTCTCTTTCGATTCCCCCTTCCCCCACCTTTCTCACTCTCCTCTTGCACTCACTCGCACACCCTCTCTCTCTCCACCCTAGACCCTAGTGGCCAATTTCCCTAGTTTAGTTCTTTTTCTTTCCTTTATCTGAGTAAAATTTGTTGCATTGAACTTTGTTTTTATGACACTTCAAATTACATGGAAGAAAACTACCAGGCGGGCACGTAGTTACGGTATGTCTCATTACACTGTGTGCTACTGCAAGACAGAGAACACATCTAACACACAGTAGGAGTGTAATAAAGATCTTAATAAAGAAATGCTTGGATGAAATAATTAGAGGGTGAGAGGCTGTTTTACCTATAAATGCACAAAACTTAGCACTGCAGAATTTGCTGTTTGAAAGGCTGTTAGGTTTTTATGTTTATGTGTTCTTACTGGCATATGTGAGTGAAAATGAGAAAAAATACAGGTCATCAGAGAATCTGGTGATTTAGAATTTTAGGGAGAAAGAGAAAGCTAATATTAGCTAATTTCTATTAGCTAATAGAAAGCTAATAGGATGTCCCGCCTGCAGCAAGAAACAAGCAAAGAACAAGCTTTCAATGACTGTCCTTTCTCAGGAGCCAGCAGACACTCCTAGATGCCTTTCTTTCTTTGCCAAAAGAACTCTGATTGTATTGCTGTATCAGGTGTCAGTGTTCTCAGGGTTTGAGCTGTAACTGGCATTCATGGTAACTCCAGTGCCCTCTGCCTCAGGAGGTGGGTGTCATGTGGCCCACGCCTGGCCAATGGACATACCAGAAAGTCTCCTGATAGGCTTCTGAGACAGGGCCCTTCATGCCTGCTTTCCTGCTTTTGGACATTGTTGGGTAGGGAAGTGCTGCTGGATGCCTGGATAGCCCATCTCATGACCATGAGGAGACAGCCAACACAATCAGAGTGAAGCAAACCCAGCAGCCTCACATTGCTGAGCTGCCGGAGTAAGTGATTTCAGAATTTTTTATCTCCAGATTTCTAGGTAGGTAAGTTAGCTATAACCTCTACAAATCATTTTATTCAGCTATTCTGTTTTGTTGTGGTCATTGCTGTTTTTGTTGTTGTTGTTGTATCTTTTATAGCAGAAAACTATCCTGATATATAGGACAAAAAAGACTCTGATCTAACCCATCAGACACTTGCAGCCTGTGCAGCATACAGTTGGGGGAATTTCAAAAGGCATGAAGATCTGCTGAGGCACGGTGGCTCATGCCTGTAATCCCAGCACTTTGGGAGACGGAGGCGGGCGGATCACTTGAGGTCAGAAGTAAGAGACCAGCCTGCCAACATGGTGAAACCCCATGTCTACTGAAAATACAAAAAATTAGCAGGGCGTGGTGGCACGCTCCTATAATCCTAGCTACTCGAGAGGCTGAGGCAGGAGAATTGCTTGAACCTGGGAGGACGAGGCTGCCGTGAACCAAGATCACACCCCTGCACTCCAGCCTGGGAAACAGAGTGAGCCTCCTTCCCCCCCCCAAAAAAAGACAAGAAGATGTTTATGATTTCTTGAAAAATCAAAAGGTGCAAGAATATACACATTGACTCACAGTGTCTTTCAACCCTTCCACATAAGAAATATCACAGCTCTCCCTTTTAGTTAACATAGGCACATAAACTTGTCACTGGCAAGGGGGAGGCAGTTTCTTGTTATGGTAATGACATGAAAGTGGCAGTAACTCCCTTTGAGCTCTTGTCATAGCCAGGAAAGAGCCTTTGCTTCTCTCATTTTTATCTACAGTAAGCACACAGAAGGTGTACACAAGACCAGCTATGCTGGATCTGCTGTTCTCAAGTTGCCAGGAGAGAGATGCCTTTGCCATGGGTCACCATGGTGATGGCACGTGGCCCATCTGGCATGTATGCCTCGGATAATTACAGGCCCAGGGACCTGAAGAACACTCCTTAGTCTAGCTCCATAGCTCTTGCCAAAGACCACATCCTGTGGTATTAATCATTTGGAAAAAAAAAAAAAGGTGCAGATATTCTGGTTTGCCTTGCAAGGCACTGCTCTGTCTGGGGAGAAACACTGGGTTCTATCTTCTGCCAGTCAGTAGGAAACGCAGAGAAAATGGAATCCCTCTTAGGTATAAAGGTAAATAAAATGTATGTAGCATTAATAACTTAAAAAGTCATGTTAGGAAAGTATCTTCAAAATTCTTAGGAGTGGATAAAACAACAAAAAGGTATTCGGGCTGATAAATAAGGACCATTTCCAAAGTGTGAGTTTCTTTAAATTAATTATTTAAAATGTTGCACTGTCATTATTTACAGATCCATAAAGTAACTCTTAAACATGCTGAACCAGTGAGACAGTCGGCCCCAGAAATTCTGAATTCACTTAGTGACTAGTTAGAAAACGAAGACTGGTCAAATGCAATAGCTCATGCCTGTAACCTCCCAGTACATTGGGAGGCCAGGGCAGGAGGATGGCTTGAGCCCAGGTGTTTGAGACAAGCCTGGGCAGCATGGTGATACCCCATCTTTACAAAATTAAAAAATTAGGTGGCTGTGGTGGCGTGTGCCTGTGGTCCCAGCTACTTGGGAGCCTGAGGTGGGAGCATCGCTTGAGCCTAGAAGGTTGAGACTGCAGTGACCCATGTTTACACCTCTGCACTCCAGCCTGGCTGACAGAGTGAGACCCTGTGAAAGAGGGAAGGAAGGAAGGAAGGAAGGAAAGAAGGAAGGAAGGAAGGAAGGAAGGAAGGAAGGAAGGAAGGAAG
>NW_016804232.1:3984994-3989507 GCF_001698545.2 Rhinopithecus bieti | reverse complement strand
GGAGGGAGGGAAAGGAAAGGAAGGAAAGAAAACAAAGACTGTTCCTTATGATGCCAGGATCAACCCAGACTTCAACTCACTTTTCAATTCACTTAAATCTCTATCTTTAAAGAATACTTTATCAAAGCCAATCCTCTTTTCAGGGCACCTATAATCAGGCACTGCCTCATCCTCCAGTCTATGGCTTGCTGAATAGTAAGATCTAGTATAACCACTACACAAATTAATGTACTGAGTATATTAGTAAGGCCTAATATAATTATTACATTCATATAAAATATATAGTGTGGCTTATGAAATCTTTCCTTGTTTACTTCTTGTCTAACTCCCCCAACTAAATTTCATGAGAATGGGACTCTGGTTTGTCATTCCCGAATCCGGAGCCCTGGCTTGGCATCCAGTGAATGCTCAGTGGATAGCTGAGGATGGATGGATGGATGAGGAGTGATCTGGTTTGGATATCTGAGCCTGCCCAGATCTCATGTTGAAATGTACTCCCCCATGCTGGAGGTGAGGCCTGGTGAGCGGTATTTGGATTATGGGGGCAGATGCCTCATGGTTTCTTGCTGACTTAACAATTAGTGAGTTCTCATGAGATCTGATCATTTACAATGTGTGGCACCTCCCCGCACCACCCCCCGCTCAATCTCTCTCTCTCTCTCTCTCTGTGTGTGTGTGTGTGTCTTGTTCCTGCTCTCACCATGTGACATGCCTCCTCCACCTTTGCCTTCTGCTATGATTGTCAGCTTCCTGACGCCTCCCTAGAAGCCGAGCAGATGCCAACACCATGCTTCCTGTAAAGCCTGCAGAACTGTAGGCCAATTAAATTTCTTTTCTTTATGAATTACCCAGTCTCAGGTATTTATAGCAATGCAAGAATGGACTAACACAGATAGTATACTCTAGCCATGCTGCACACCTTGTAGTTGCCTGAACGTATGGATTGTGAATACATAAATAGCACCACCAACTACCCAGTTTCTCAAGCCAAAAACCAGGAGTCATCCTTTATTTCATTCTTTCCCTCTCACCCTGCCCCCTCTCTATCAGGAATATTGAGATCGCCATCTCTACATGCAAAATGTACTCAAAATTCGTTCTTTTGTTGCCATTTTCACTTCATTTCACTCTGATACAAGCCAACATCACCTTTCATTGAGATACATCTTCTTGCCCTTCTTGTTTTTACTCTTGTCCCTGGTCCTTCATTCACTACATTGTAGTTAAACTTTTAAACATGTAAATCAGACATACCACTTGTTTTGTTAGTTATGTAATAAATAAAATGAACATTCTCACACCTTGATCATCAAAATTCTATCGACAAGAGGCAATTGTTTAGTACAGATTCTTCCTAACTTTTCCTATTTCTGCATAGGTATATACTTATACACACACATAGTATACACATATACTCTTTTAAAAATATAATATCTTTCATATGTATTATGGGCATCTTACCAGATAAGTATAAGTTATTCAATATTTTGACAGCTGAATGCGTAAAATAATAAATGGACTCTTACTTCTGTTTAAATAAAGTACAACACGTGTAAGAAGCAGTGGGAATTCCAACAGATTTGTGAACATTCGTGGACTTGATTCTGCTAGTGAGATTATTTGTAGAAAGTGTCAAATGGTACGTAGATGTTCACTATATATGTCGTTTCTCACCCTGCAGAAATTATCATATGCTCTAGAGATGCTCTAGCCAGTGCGATTTGCTACAAAATTGAATTCTATAATTTCTTTACTCCCTTCCAAGCATCTACAATGATCTTCCTGATAAACATTTTCTTTGGGGATACAGGCATTTTGAGTCAGCATTTTCTCATGACAAATTTCCTAGTCCTTTTGTACATACACAGAGCCAAACTATAGACCTGAAAAGCTACCACAGCAGAGGCATACAATGCTGTACATGCCACAGACAAAGCTGCTTTGCCTTAATACACAATAAAGCAATGAGTAGAAGATAGATACCTACAGATTTATTTAAAAAAAATAAATTTTGTTACTTGGATCCAAGCTATTTTGAGTCAAAAGCAAAGGGGAAGGCAATATATATGTTACTGATTTGGATCCTAAATGTCTTCTTTTGGTGGGTAATGCTAATTATCAGAGATTATGACTGCAGGAAAATCTGAGGTCATCTGTGTTTTATCAAAAAACACATGATCTCAAACCCTCACTACTTGCGTGAGGGGTCACAGATAATTTTCTATCACGCAGAAATCCCCACAAAGGGAGACGGAATTGCTAATACCATGTTCAGTAATAATAATAACAAAACAATATATTGTGAACTTACTATGTGTCAGGCACAGTACTAGTGCTTTATGTAAGTTATATTATTCAGTCTTAACAGCAAAAGAATAAATGATAATTGTTGTCAATTTTTTTTACAGATTAAGAAACTGACTTATAGCTAGAGCTTAACTAGGAGCAACTACATTCTTAAGCACTTCTCTATAAAATGCCACTTAAAACACAAAGAGTTCTAAGCCCTAAAGATAATGCTACCATTTATTGATGAAAAAAAGCAACCCATTAGATGTTTATATTTGTTGGTTGTCAGAGCGTGGTTGACAGGCTTATGAACTGCCTTCTTTATTCTACTTCACAGACACAAAAATAGTAGCATTTATTTATAAGAATAATGTAGCAATGGTCAAAGCTCAGATTGAGTTGAATATTTGAAAGCATGCTAAAAACAACAAAATCGTTCCTTAGCTAAGCTTGGAACTAGAAGATGAACAAGTTTAGGGTAATTTGACTGCTTGGACAATCTGTAATGTTAACAGGTGACCAAGGTGGTGGAGATCTGCCATGGAGCCCATCAGCTCAGAGACAGAGCACATAAAAGAGTAAACAACAAACTAGTTCAGACAATTTCTGCATTCTGAAAAAATGAAACAGAAGAAAGAAAACCCAAGCATATTGTCTGTGTGCCAGTCAGGAAAGATAATGCTATGGACCAAAAGTTTGTGTCCCCCCAAAATTCATATGTTGAAATCCTAATCCCCAGGGTATGATTTGAGAAGTAGTGCCTTTGTGGGGTGATTAGGTCAGGAGCGCACAGATCTTGTGAATGGGATTCACGCCCTTATAAAACAGGCCTAAGGGACCTCCCTCACCCATTCTATCATGTGAGGTTACAGTGAAAAGATGGCCATTCGTCAATCAAGAAGTCATTGTGGAACCTCACTCTTGGACTTCTCAGCCTCCAGAGCTGGAGAAATAAATTTCTGTTCTGCATAAGCCACTCAGGCTATGCTATTTTGTTATTGTAACCCAAATGGAAGAAGAGAGTTATGGTGACATCTTAATCATATATAGGAAAACCAAGAAGGCATCTTAACACAATTTGAAGAGAATACAGTAACTCATGGAAGGCAACAGATTCTGGATTCAAAATCACCTTCAGAGTATGAAATGAAGAGCCAATACAAACATTAGACAGATGTATCTGTCTACTCCTTCATTAACATTTAACATCAATAACAAACCTACTTGATTGCAGTATATTGACCAGAACTAAATAAGAGCACAGTATGCAAAAATGCTGGTCACAGAGGTGGCAATATTTGTTTAATGTTTAAATCAAAATATAAAATAATGGTGCCCTGGATATCCTAACTGTTTTTATGACTTCAGTGTGTATTATACACAGAAATGTACAAGACAGACAACATCTCTGACCTCATGGAGCTTGCAGTCTAGTTGGAGAGATGCACATTAATCACATTATGATTGGGTTATACATGGCATATATAGCATGTGTGTGCATGTGTGTGTGTATAAAATTCAGAGTGTAAAGAATTACAGAGTGCCATAGACAAGGACATCACGAGAAAAGAAAATTATATAGTTCAATATTCCTCATGAACATAGAAAATTCTTTAACAAAATTCACCAAACCAAATCCAGCAACATACAAAAAGAATTCTACACCATGACCAAGTGGCTTTTATCTCAGAAATACAAGATTTACTTAATATACAAAAAGCAATAAATATAATATACCATAGTAATGGACTAAATGATAAAAACAAAATTATCTTAATAGATATACAAAAAGCATTTGACAAACTCAGTATCCATTCATGACTTTAAAAAAAAAACACTCAACAAACTAAGAATAGATTTATAGATTCTGACAAAGGGAATCTGTGAAATATCCACATCTAACATCATTTTTAACAGTAAAAGACTGAATGGGCCGGGCGTGGTGGCTCACGCCTGTAATCCCAGCACTTTGCGAGGCCGAGGCGGGCAGATCATGAGGTCAGGAGATGGAGACCATCCTGGCTAACACGGTGAAACCCCGTCTCTACCAAAAATACAAAAAAATTAGCCGGGCGTGGTAGCGGGCGCCTGTAGTTCCAGCTACTTGAGAGGCTGAGGCAGGAGGATGGCATGAACCCAGGAGGTGGAGCTTGCACTGAACCAAGATGGTGCCACTGCACTCCAGCTTGGGCAACAGGGTGAGACTCCGTCTCAAAAAAAAAAA
>NW_016804232.1:3979289-3981598 GCF_001698545.2 Rhinopithecus bieti | reverse complement strand
AAAAAAAAAAAAAAAAAAAAAAAAAAAAAAAAAAAGGTGAAACATAACTCACCATACAACCCTGCTATTTTACTACTAGGAACCTATCCAAAAGAAATTAAGACATATGTCCACACAAAGCCACTTATATGACTGTCCATCGCAGCATTATTCATCATCACCAAAAACTGAAAACAAGCCAAATGCCTATCAATTGATGAGTAGATAAACAAAATGTAGGGCATCTATACAATGAAATGCTATTCAGCAATGAAGAGGAATAAATATGCTGCACATAAATGCACCACAAAAACATTATTTAAGTAAATAAAACCAGATGTAAAAGACTACATATTATGTGATTCTGTGTATGTGAAATGTCCCTAAAAGGCAAACTTAGATAGAAAGCATATTAGCAATCTCGAAGACTGAAGGCAGGAGCAGGAATTGATGCATGCAGACATGAGGGATTTTTCTTTTAGGTAATGGAAATTGTCTAAAATAGGATTGTAATGATGGCTGTACAACTATAAATCTACTAAACATTATTAAATTGTATACCTACAATGGATAAATTTCATGGAATGCAAATTATATTTTAATAAAGCTGTTTAAAACAATCATAAGGCTGACAATGCTATGAGAGAGTGTAACAGGATGACCAAATTAGATGGAGAGGATCAGGAAAATCATTTTTAAGGAAAATACATTTATTTTTCTATCTGAAAGAAACCAAAATTTTGTAGTGTGACATTAACAGTGGGGTGAAGGGAAGATAGAGAATGGGGAAGAAAAAAACAGCATTCCAAACAGAAAGAATCCTATGCACAAAGATGAAAAAAAAAAGTGCAAGAGAGGGATTGATAGACAGAGAGAAACACAAAGAACAGATGGAAAAATGGAAGGGGCAGTGTGGGCAGGTCAAATGAGACGAGTATGAACCCAGGATCTAGGTTTCATTAGAGGAAAAATTTTGGATTTTATTTAAGAGCAATGAGAAATTATTGAATTATATCTGGCATTTAGAAAAATCACTCACTACAGATGAAGGATCAGCCAACTTTTTTGTAAAGAGTCAGATAACAAACATTTCAGGCTTTGTAGGCCATATAATGTTCTGGCTAAAGTCACTGATGACATCTATTGCTCAATCTATGACACATTTAAATGCTCTCCCACTTGCTCTCTCAGCAGCATTCAACCTAGTCGGCCAGTCAATCCTTTTGAAATACTCTCTTTTCCTCACTCTTGTGTCATCACGTTGGCCAACCTATAAAGACAGGATTTTCTTCTATATTTTTGGCCACTCTTTCGCCGTGTCTTCCTTCACCTGCATTCAGCCCACATGCTGGACTTTAGGCTGTGAACTAGGTCATGTTGGTTTTTACCCTACATTCGTGCCCAAGGCAATATCCTCTATTCCACTGGCTTTTTTTTTTTTTTTCTGAAACGGAGTTGTGCTCTTGTTGCCCAGGCTGGAGTGCAGTGGCGTAATCTCGGCTCATTGCAACCTCCGCCTCCTGGGTTCAAGTGATTCTCCTGCCTCAGCCTCCCAAGTAGCTGGGATTACACGCATGCGCCACCACGCCTGGCTAATTTTGTATTTTTAGCAAAGACAGGGTTTCACCATGTTGGTCAGGCTTGTCTTGAACTCCTGACCTCAGGTGACCGACCTGCCTCGGCCTCCCAAAGCACTGGAATTACAGGCGTGAGCCACCGCGTACAGTCCATTGGTTTTAAATAACAACTACATGTCAGTGACTCCCCTTTGCCTTAAAAAAATGTAATCTACTATTTTATAGATATAGTCAATTGCCTCTCCAGACACTTCTTCACATAACTGTCTCACAAATACTTCCACGCATGTTCAAACTTAAACTCTTCATTTTTCTTCTCAAATCCCAGTACAATGGCACCATCATCTAGCTATTAGCTCAACAGACAATTGAAAATCAAAATTGTCTTACCCTTCCTCATCTTGCCTCCACATCCCATTTTTAACCAGATCATATCAATCTACTTACCAAATATATCGTCATCCATCTACCTAGCTGTTTTTCCACTGCCACCACCTGGTTTAAATCACTGTCATCTCTTACCTGGGGTTACTGAAAATAGCACCTAATTGGCTCTCAGCTTCCTTTGCCTTCCAGTTTATTCCACATGCACCATGGTGTGCATCATCTTTCTACTCTACTCAAAAACCTTCAAAACCCTAGGTTAAAAATGCACTTCCCGGCCGGGCGCGGTGGCTCAAGCCTGTAATCCCAGCACTTTGGGAGGCCGAGACGGGCGGATCACGAGGTCAGGAGATCGAGACCATCCTGGCT
>NW_016804232.1:3962110-3978685 GCF_001698545.2 Rhinopithecus bieti | reverse complement strand
AAAAAAAAAAAAAAAAAAAAAAAAAATGCACTTCCCTGAGATCAGCCATAAGGGCCTTATAAGATCTGACCACTCCTTATTTCTCAGACCCTGAGCCTGCTCCTGTCTACACACAAATACTCATGATGTTTAGCCCACTGGTTTCTCTGTTCCTCAAATATACCAAGTTTCTTCGTGCCTGAAGGGCTTGTGCATGTTATTTCCTCAGCCTTAGAGTTCATTCCCAGCTCCTGCCCACATTTTTGACAACTCCTACTCAGCACATGCCTCCGCTTACATGTCCCCTGCTTGAAGTGCAATTTTCTACCACCTTTGAAACAGAACTAAATAATTTAGTGATCTTGTTTAATTATCTTGTAGTGTCCTGCATTTTCCCTAATAGCACGTTTATCACATTCAGTATCCATATTTATATTTATTTGTTTGATATTTTCTTTCCTATTCCAATGCAAGCTCCATGAATGCAGGAACACAGCCCAGAGCTGGCATTTTATAGGTGCCATAATAAATGTTAGCTAAATTAATGTATAAATAAATGAATATTAAGTGATTGGGGCGGGGAGCAGTGGCTCATGCCTGTAATCCCAGCACTTTGGGAGGCCAAGGTGGGTGGATCACCTGGGGTCGGGAGTTTGAGACCAGCCTGACCAACATGGAGAAACCTTGTCTCTACTAAAAACACAAAATAACCCAGGCATGTTGGTGCATAGCTGTAATCCCAGCTACTCAGGAGGCTGAGGCCAGAGAATCACCTGAATCCAGGAGGTAGAGGTTGCAGTGAGCCGAGATTGTGCCACTGCACTCCAACCTGGGCAACAAGAGCAAAATTCCATCTCAAAAAGAATATTAAGTGATTGAGAATAAAAGATAAAAAAGACTTGGAGGGTAAAGGTCTCAACAATTAAACCTTTATCTAAATTCAGTCACTAAGTGATGTTCAACTCAAGGATCTTAGCGTAACAATCATGGCTCATGTTTATTGAGTACTGAGGACAAGTCAAAAGCACTTCATGTGAAAAGTCAATTACTGTAAACAAAGGCCTAGGACCTTACAGATGAGAAAGCCAGGAAACAGAAATTTTAGTTAAACTACCCAAAAGACACAGAGCTGGGAAGAGGAGAAACTGGGATTCAAACCTAAGCAGTCTGGCTCCAGAGACTTCATGCTTAAGAAATATTTAATTCAGAATTTCCCAATTGGTGAGCCATGAATGAGTTACAGATGTGCCATCAGAAATTGATTCGTTCAGCCCTGGGGCAGCCAAGCTGGTAGCCTCAGGCTGGGAGTAGCCTTGTACAGGGCTTCTCAAAGGGTGGCACAGCAGGTCTAAGGGCGTATCCCAATTCCAGGAGCAGGAATGGGGAGCCCCAACTAATGTCTGCTGCTCTGCTGCAGATGCGCTGAGCACAACACCAGGCTTGGACGTCTGCCCCAGCAGCAGCCATGGAGCAAGCCACTGTGCACTGTGAACAAGGTGCTTCTGGAGATGCTGGTGAAGCTCGTATTCCAGATGTACCAGGGCACAGTGAGCCTCCCAAGATGCTGAAAAGTTGTGGAGCAGGAAACTCCTCTTTCTTCACATAATTTAATACATCTGTCTGGTTGTGGATGGCATGTCCTTTTAGTCGTAGCGCAGCTAGCTACAAGGCGTCTGCCCTAACATTGCACGTGGATCTTGCTAATACAAGCTCCACCATTATCTTGAAATGCCCTATTTAAGACTGTGGTTGCTTTGGAAATCCTTTCTCGTTTCTACCTTTGTCAATGAAAGAAAAAGAGCTTTTAGACATTTTAATAATTTCAACTTTTGTACCATTCTGAGTGGTTGCAAAATAAAACATTGTAAATGTTTTATTGCCTGTCTCTGTGCATGAAATTTCCCATTGACGGTGACTATCAAGACTTTTAAAAGATGGCATTAAAAATTCTTAATTGGAAGTTCCTTGTAACCACTTGAAGCCTAAAATCTGTTATATAAAAGTTATGTTAGTGGAAGCAAGCCCAAGTGTTTCACCAAAAATGTTGAAAAGATATTATTTAGAACTTTCATATAAATTTTATATTAGTATCTTCTTTAATTCTTTTACTTTTTTTGAAATAATTACATAATATAAAGAAAATGTAGCTTTCCCAGCAAGCATCATAGAGGTGACTCAAATTCTATCCAGCTTGCTCCAGTGATCACTTTTTGTGTGTACAGTAGTAAGAATAGTGTTGAGGAGTCTTTCTCTGCACTGCATGTTAAATGTGTTCATTTTTTTTTTAACTTTTATTTTAGGTTCAGGGGTACTTGTACAGGTTGTTATTTATATAGGTAAATTTGTGTCATGGAGTTTGGTGTACAGATTATTTCATTACCCAGGTACTAAGCCTAGTGAGGCTATTTTTTCTGCTCCTCCTCCTCCTCCCACCCAACACTCTCAAGTAGGCCCCAGTGTCTGTTGTTCCCCTCTATGTGTCCATTGGTTCTCATTGTTTAGCTCCCACTTATGAGTTAGACCATACAGTATTTGGTTTGCTGTTCCCGCATTAGTTTACTAAGAATAATGGCCTCCAGCTCCGTCCATGTTCTCCCAAAAGACGTGATCTCATTCTTTTTTATGACTGCATAGTATTTATTCAGTGTGTATATGTACCACCTTTTCCTCACCCAGTCTATTCTTGATGGGCATTTAGATTGATTCCACATCTTTGCTATTGTGAATAGTGCTGCAGTGTGCATGTGTCTTTATGGTAGAATGATTTATATTCCTTCGGGTATACACCCAGTAATCAGATAGCAAATGATAGTTCCATTTTTAGTTTTTTGAGGAATTGTCAAAGTGTGTTCATTTTTTGATGCATCTGTTTCACAAGTGTGGTTCCATTCAATCACACTAGAAAACTTGCCATTACTTCTGAACATGCCATATTCTCTTGCTGTTTTCTCTGTGTAGTGGTTAGGAGTGGAGGCTCTGGAGCCTGATTTGAATTCTATTAGCTGTGTAACACTGAGCAGGTAACCTCACCTCTCTGTTCCATCATGTAAAAGGGGATCATCATAGTAACTACGTCATAATTGAGGCCATACACATAAACATCCAGAAAAGATGCCTGGCATGTAAGAGGAACCCCCAAATGCTAGCTCTTCTCTCCTTCTCCCTCTTTCTTCTCTCTCTGCCCTCCTTATTCTTCCCTTAGCCTAGTGTGTATGTCATTTCCTCTGACTGTTATTTCTTTCCCTGTCAACCATAGACTAGACTAGAGCAGGGGGGTCCCCAACTACCACCCAATTCCCTCCACTCCAGTTGCACAGCAGGAGGTGAGCGGCAAGCGAGCATTAGAGCATTACCGCCTGAGCTCTGCCTCCTGTCAGATCAGCAGCAGCATTAGATTCTCACTGTAACAAGAACCCTATTGTGAACTGTGTTTGCAAGGGATCTAGGTTGTGTGCTCCTTATGAGAATCTAATGCCTGATGATCTGAGGTGGAAAGTTTCATTCCAAAATCATCCCCCCAATACCACTCCCCAGCCTGTGGAAAAATTGTCTTCCATGAAACCAGTCCCTGGTGCCAAAAAGGTTGGGGGCTGCTGGATTGGAGGCCCTCTTAGGAGCTCATAAGGCCCAGTGCTGCCCCAGGACAGTACTTACTAAGGGCATGGTCACTTTTGTTTTCTTGTGTGTTGCCTGTCCCTTCGTTGTTAGCACAAGCTCTTTGGGAACCGAAATCATGGTTGCATCAACTCATGAATCCCTAGTGCCCCGCCATGCTGCTTCGTACTTCCTGACTAGAGGGGTCCCAGTCTGTTCCCTGTGGCAATGACTGAAGAAGATAGGAAGAATGTAGGCAACTTTTCTAATGGGTATTTAGAGGTCTGATTACAGAGGTAAGTGTCCGTGGTATGTTCCTATTCACTTACCCTTTCCCAACTCCCCCCCCCGGCCTTTATGTCAAGGAAAATGGCAGCCCCCCACCTCCCGCCTTTTCTTCCATACAAATCCATCCAGCTTCCCTTTTGACACTTCCTGTCTCTCTCTTTAGAGTTGTTGGTGACTCAGAGGAAGATTGGAGCACTTTGGTATTAGCCACACACCAGGCCGTGCATTGGTGGGAATTTCCCAAGGCTCCAGCAATGAGGGGATAATTGGTCATGGGGGACATGGCTCTGGCTGGTTGGAGGTCAGTTGGATTGGGCCCTGAGTCAAGGCCTGAGAAATGGCAACAAGTGCTGGGCCACACATCTAAGCTTGGTGATGACTCCCTGTGACAGCTGTGGAAGGTTCTAGACTCTGACTTGGTCAGCAAACTGAAGTCCATCTACCTGGAAGCAAGATGAGTTGATCAAAGTTTTCTTCTTGCCTTAATCACCCAAGTCCTCATATCTGTTGCTTCCTACATTTGGACTCCTAAAGATGTGAGGTTTCTTGTTTGTGGTTTGTTGGTATGGTTTTTGTTTTTTCTTTTAAGGAGTGAAAATAGCAAAGGGAAAACAAATGGTCCATATAACAAAGAAAACTGATTGTCCAACCATCACAACCCAAGGCTTGGGTAAGCCTTCACATACTTCAGTGCCACAGTGGGTAACTTAGAAAGGGAAAAAGAAAAGAGATAAGAAGAAAAGAGAGTAATTTTTTTTTTTTTGAGACAGAGTCTTGCTCTGTCACCCAGGATGAAGTGCTTGGTGTGATCTTGGCTCACTGAAGCCTTGACCTTCTGGGCTCAAGCAATACTCCCACCTCAAGCTCCTGAGTAGCTGGGACTATATGTATGCAACACCATGCCTGGATAATTTTTTGTATTTTTTGTAGAGTTGAGGTTTTATCATGTTGCCCAGGGTGATCTCGAACTCCTGGCGTCAAGTGATCTGCCGAACTCAGCCTCCCAAAGTGCTGGGATTACAGGTGTGAGCCACCATGCCCAGCCAGTAACTTTTTTAAAAGCAAAAAGTGTGTGTGTGTGTGTGTGTGTGTGTGCATGTGTATATGTACTTGTACGAGGGTTAGGAAGAGGAAAAGGGAGGGAAGATAACTAATGTTTAAAGATCTGTTAGTCTCAGGGTCTATACTGGGCCCTCTGTGAGTGTCAGCTCACTCGGTCTCACAAGCACCCTATGAAATAGATAGCATCTCCTGCATTTACAGGTGGACAAATTAAGATAGAAAAGTTAAGTCACAACCTCAAGGCATGAACAAAATTTGAAACTAAATCTTTCCAGGTTGAACCTCTAACCCCTTTTCTTCCCGCTAAGACAGGTTAACAAATCCACAGACCAAATATGACCTTCCACCTGTTTTTGCAAGGTGGCAAGCTTGGGATGGTTTCTATATTTTTTAATGATTGAGGGAAAAAAATCAGATGAGGAATAGCATTTTGTGACATATAAAAATTATGAAAACTGTATGAAATTCAAATTGTAGTGTCCATGGGTAGAGATTTACAGGAACACGGCCCCGCCCATTCTTTCATGTATGCTCTATGACTGCTTTTGTGATACAATGGCAGAGCGGAATAGTTCGTGTAGATACTGTGTGGCCTGAAAAGTCTAAAATATTTGCTTTGTGGCCTTTTACATAAAAAGTTTGTAAAAGACTCCTGTACTAATGGAATGTTTTTGAGAGTCTATGATTGCTTAGAAAAGTTTATTAAGAAGGAGAAAAAAGAATTCTTTTGGCCCTTAAAATAGTCTCCTAAATTTCGAGGATAAGGCCAGGCGCAGTGGCTCATGCCTGTAATCAATCCCAGCCACTTTGGAAGGCTGAGGTGAGTGGATCTCTTGAGCCCAGAACTTGGAGACCAGCCTAGGCAACATGGTGAAAATCCATCTCTACTAAAAACACAAAAACTGAGGTAAGAGGACCACCCGAACTTAGGGAGGCTGAGGCTGCAGTGAGCTGTGATCATACCACTGCACACCAGCCTGGGTGACAGAGTGAGATCCTATCTCAAAAATATAAATAAATAAATAAGTAAAAATAAAAAATAAAAAAGTAAAAAAAAAAAGATGACAGAATTATTAAATGATCTCAAAATAATATTTTATTATAATAGAAATATTAACATGTGGTCACATATGATGAAACAATTTTTCCATCTACTATATGCACATTCTCACCCTTTTCTTATCAGCATGTACCTATTTAACTTGTGGAGGATTGCCAAGGAAGAACTCAGCAGAGGGGAAAGATGGAGCCACAGCCCTTTTCTGGCTCTGCTGTTAAGTAAATTAAGCAAATCACTTAATCATCTTTGATTTAAATTTTCTTATCTCCAAATTGTGGACTGGACAAGATAATCCCTAAGGTCCCTGATAGTAATAAAATGATAGGCCTCTGTGATTTAGAACATAATTTTAAAATGTTAAGTAATCGCTGAGGTTTATAGCAGTTATGGCGTTGCATTTATGGTAGATCGGTGGCCATATTTATGATTTATTTTAGTCCAGATTCTTCATCAGTATCTCCATCCTGATTATGGCACAGTCCCTATAGGAAAATATAAGCAACTTTATGATGATTTGCTTCTCAAGAAGATTTCGAGGGATGCATTGAGGGAAAAACTGTATAAACTTTTATAGTTCTCTGGTTTATCACCAATTTGAGATATGGGGGTCTTTAGGAAAGGACTCAAAGGTATGCTGCTATGAGTTTATATTTTAGTTAAAATGTACTTGTAATTGATAATAAAATATTGAATCCCTTTTCCAGAGTGTTCCATCCATTGACATACAGATCCAAACACTGAAACAAACACCCATTGTATTTCTTTGTGGTACATATTTCTATCAGAGATCCTGGTCTATTCTATCTGATGGATCAGATAGGGAGGCTCAAAAGCAGCATTGTTATTCTACCTAGGACAAGTTCATTCTATTCTGCATTGCCACTGTGTTGCTCACGCAATTTAGATGGAGTTGGCGTGACCGTAGAATAGTTTGCAAAGAGAAACTCCTTGTCCAAGGAGCCGGAGCTAGGGCTCCTGACCAGATGCTACATCTACCTTCCCTGAAGAAAGAACTGAGCAGCAGGAATGGGTGGAAGCATAGTGCAATAGAAGGGTACTGCAACTTCTGCCCATTTCAGGATCAGTGATTGCTAATTCCCTCCTCACACATGAGGTTTCAAGTCAACCAGTCATAGAATGAAGTACTGGACCATGCACCACAAACTTACACGGAAGCAGAATAAGAAGCAGACGCCTGGTGGTGGGCCGGAAAATAAATGGAATATTTTGCATTCTTCCTTTCTGGAACTTTGTTTGCTTTGATCCCCCTGAGATCTCAGGACGTTTACAGCTGCGGAAGAATTGCAGTCTCTCAACACACTAGACGATGACTGTACAGTGTCATGGTTAGAAGTTCTTAATCATCAGGTAGCCTGGAAACCCACACTGATCACCACATCAGTCCTAGGAGATGTGGGTTACAAGCTACAACCAGTCCCTGGCACACACAACTGGGGGCTGTAGGAAGAACATCAGTGGTTGCAGAAAGCAGTTTAAAATGCTTCAAATGTTCATCCTTTCCCTTCTTCCTCCTGCGTCTAAACACCTTGCCAACATCTGCCTCAAAGCAACACAAAAGAACTGCATCTATTTCTAAACTTTGAAAAGCCGGACATTAGGCCTGCTCCTGTACAACCGGCCTAATGGAACCACGATGTTCAAAGGCTGTGATTACGGACTGCCTTACCTTGCTCAGGGTGCTGGCACATAAAAGACTGCAGTGCATATAAACCCATTCTCAGAAGGCGTCAACGATTTCACAAACTTTTGTCAGAGAGTCCCAGCAGAAAGGATATCGTCCCTCAAAAAAAAAAAAATATATATATATATATTATCCAATGAGCCTTTAACTCCCAAGGACTAAACATTTACCAACGATTGAAGATAATAGCTTCAACAGTTTTGGGACTGCCATAAAGATATTATTTAGAGAGAGAAACACAACCTTGGATATTCCTTTGGTTGCAAGTCATGAGTCCAACGTAGTGTTTTTTGGTTTTTGTTTTTATTTCTGCTATACGTACAGTTCTGCTCTTTTAAAAGCAGTATAGCTCCATGATATGACCAGTCATTCTTGCCCTCTTAGGAGGGCATATGCAGTGCTCAGAGACATCCTTGTCCAGTAGAAAGAAAGAATACAATTGCTAATATGTAAATAAATGAGAACAAAAAAACTTTCACATATGAGTTTATTCCCTCACATCATTCCTGCATACAAAGTACATTGGGAAAGAGTTAAAACTGGGAAGATTGAAAAGCAGTGTCTGGGATCAGGAGGTGGGTTTGGCTGAATCCTATGAACATGTCAGGGCTGGAGAGATATCTGGGCCTGGCAGCATGAGTGCCCATTCCCCTGTCAAGGGTAATGGGCATGGAATAGCTCTTCTACTCCTGACACATGGATCCCAGGGATTTAGAGTTTATGAAATCCACAGCAGCACGTTATCATGTGTTTGAATGGACAACTGCAGAACCACATGAGGTGGAAGTTGGTAAGGGAGTTGCTGAGAGTGAGAGGAGGGTGCCTAGCACAGTGGTCTTTTCAGAGTTTCCTGCAGTGGGTCTCTGCCCAAAGCAATTCAACCCAAACTTGAGAGCAATCTTTCTGGATCTCTGAGGTGACCTGCATGCCACAGAGCCCTCCAGTTCCTATTTGAGAAGAATATTTAGCTTCATTTCCTTTTGGGCTGTCTCCCTTCATGGCTTCCGTTTTTTTTTTTTTTTTTTTTTTTTTTTTTTTTTTTTTTTTTTTTTTTTTTTTTCTTTCTTTCATTTAACAAATGTTTGTCGAGATCCTATCCTGGAACTACTTTAAGTATCTTTAAAATAAGGGGTGATGAAATCAAGTTGAGTGCCTATGTGCTTGGCATAGAATAAGTATTATTTTATTTAATTATCTAATAAGGTACCTTTTTTTTGACAGAGTCTTGCTCTGTCACCCAAGCTGGAGTGCAGTAGTGTGATCTCAGCTCACTGCAACCTCTACCTCCCAGGTTCAAGCACTTCTCCTGCCTCAGCCTCCCCAGTAGCTGGGACTACAGGTGCTTGCCACCAAGCCTGGCTAATTTTTTGTATTTTTAGTAGAGACAGGGTTTCACCATGTTAGCCAGGATGGTCTCAATCTCCTGACCTCATGATCCACCCGCCTCAGACTCCCAAAGTAAGCCTGGGATTACAGGCGTGAGAAGGTATATCTGAAAATTCCATTTTACCTGTGAGGAAACTGCAGCTCAGAATGGTTTTGTCATTTGCCGAAAAATACACGACTGAGAACTGGCAAACGTAAAACTTACTGTGATTCTGTGATTACAGGCTGTACTGTAATACTGTGATTACAGACTTTGTTGTCAACACTGAGCTGAATCTTAATGGCCAGGGAGCTTCCATACTGACTTGACAGCAAGTGGATGGACTAAATACTTTCCTTCCACTATCGCCATCACTGAGATCTTCTGCGAGTTGGGTAAGAATGGGAAGGCCCAGTCCAGCATAAACCAGTAGAGCCTTTTGTGAAGGCTCCTGGAAAGCAAGCTGGAGCTGAATTTATGATTCTGGGACGTGAGTCATTTCCCTTGGGAAACACAGGTCTCCTTGCCCATTCCTGCTCCAGAACATGGTACAATTGGCAATGTTTTTAAAAGTCTCTAAAAACCCCTAAAATCTTGTCTTTAATAGAAGATCTATTGTAAAAAGTGCCTTGTCCAAGTGAAAGCCTTCTCTTTGGGTTTGAGAAATATGCAGTTTAATTACTGCCCAAGTCTCTCTTATTTGGGCAAGCTTGAATGAATTCTTCATGGCTGGGATCCTTCTTTGGGAGACTAACTTTGATGGCTATCTACCCAGCACCTTTCCAATCAACACTGTGATTATTTTACTTTTTTTTAAGGTGTTTTATTCTGACTTTCTGATGCAGCCTTCTGATAAGGCCAGAATCTGGATAATCCAGGCTAACTAACTGCTTTTTGGTCTTAATTGCCTGGCCCATATAAAGATAATTTACTCAATTCTCCACTTCATTTTTCATGTGTAGATGAAGTCTGACTGTAGTTGCTCAGGCACTATTAATTCAAGTTAACAAGCAACGAAGGCTGCAATAAATTTGTATTTCAGGCTCAACTTTGATTTTACTTACAAACTTCATACAAAAGTGCTGGTTGGCGTGCCTATGTTTGAAATGTGCTCTATAGAAAGATAATACATGTAACCTTGTATCCTTATGTTCTAAAACATATCTAATTTTGGTAGAGCTTAAGAAGTTAGCAGAATAAATTTTTTTTCATTGTTATTTCAAATAAAAAGAAGTGGAACATGGGTTTCTCTGGATGGTATTCATAAGAAACTAATTTCTTTTGGGGGAGAAACTGGACTCCCAAGAACCCTCTGTGAGAAATAGTCTACTAAAATAATCTGGTGACTTTGTATATTTCAGTAGAAATAACTAGTCAAAATCCGCTGGGTGCAGTGGCTTACGCCTGTAATCCCAGCACTTTGGGAGGCCGAGGTGGGTGGATCACCTGAGGTCAGAAGTTCGAGTCCAGCCTGGCCAACATGAAACCCCATCTCTACTAAAAATATAAAAATTAGCTGGGTGTGGTGGCACGTGCCTGTAATCCCAGCTACTCAGGAGGCTGAGGCAGGAAAATTGCTTGAACTCGGGAGGTGGAAGTTTCAGTGAGCGGAGATTGCACCACTACACTCCAGCCTGGGCAACACAGCAAGACTCTGTCTCAAACAACAACAACAACAAAAGAACTAGTCAAAATCAATCACACTTTCACAGGTGAGGCAGAGCACAGACATAAATCTCCACATCTCAAGCATCCTACTTACTGAGTGTGAAAACATTGTGAATGTTAACATGGGGCTCAGTTGGTTTAAAAAAAGTAGGGGGAAAGAAGAAATTTGCTTTCTTTAGCATCTACTGATCAGGATAGTAGGTCTACTCCTTTATTTACACCATCTCACTTTCTTTTTAAATCACAATAACTCTGTGAGATGAATATTGCTATCTCCAATTCACAGATGGACAAACTGAGTGAATTGATTTAACAAAGTTACAAAGCTAGTAATGATGGAGAAATGATTTAAATCCAGGTCCGTTCTATTTTATATACATCTGATCAATATTAAAGCCCCAAAGAAGTGAGGCTACTAGTCAGTATCATAAAAAGCAGACCCATATGCTACACACAATGGACAAAGAGAGAGCTACAGGTAGAGAGATAGACAAACTCCCACCTACCAACTTCTCTGTATAACTTGTGTTTCTTTTCCTAGTTATGCTGGACCATGAAAGGGGTGCTACAGTAACAAAGGTATAGAAACCATCACTGGCCCTCAGTTATAGGCTACTGGAATCCTGTGCCTCTGAGATACTACATCCTTCCTTTTCCTTGCTAGGATTCTCTTTGGTGTTCACTAAAGTTCTCTCATGGACACTGTAAGCTCTTTACCAGTTCACCTGGTCTTGGCTGACTTTGCTGTAGTTTTTCCTGGAAGGTGATCATTTTTTCCTGTTATCATTGATGTTATCCTCTCCCTCTGATCTCAGAGCTCCTCCTCTGAATCACACCGAGGTTGGGGAGTGCCCTCTTCCCAGGGGTACTGTGGTTCCCAAGCTCATGACCACTGCTTCTTGTCTTTCCTTGAAATATCCCAAACTCTTCATTATATTCCCAGGTGGGTGGCCTCCATTTCTCCATTTCTTTTGTAACAAAAGAGGGGGTTGTATTCACCAAAATTCCTCATAAGAATTCCTTATAGTTTTTGGAAAAAATACATTCACAAGCTTCTAGGTGTGGGGACAAGGTGGCTAGGGGTGAAACTTAAAAGACAAGATCAACTAGTACAAGATGCTCTAAACCACCTTCTAAGGAAGACGGGTCCTGCTAACTGGAGGGCTCTTTGTTTTTCTGCATGCTGGAATCTCTCAGAACACAAGGTTTGGCAGGACAGATATGAATTGCTCTGCCTTAGGGAAGTCAGTGGGGTTGGACACTGAATAAAAGGACAGTGTAAATAAAAATATCCCAACGGGGGCCTGACTAGAGAAGGACAAAGGACAGACATTCTAGTGGGGAATGTGGGAGCTATTTGCTGCGATGTGTTTGATGTCACATCCTCTCCTTTATAGGCTGTTTATGGAAAGATTTGGTAAAACCTGCAGTTTATGCAAGTGGATTATTTAGGGCAAAGGTAGCAAACCCATGTTTCCAGGAGTGAGGCAAGTTATGTAAACAAGTGACGCTGCAAGTATAAGGCTGCAGGGAGTGGTAGCAACTGTGGCCAAATGAGGAGTACAGGCTTCATCTGAAGGCATGCAAAATTTACTGGTGCATATCAAATTAACACGCGCTGGCAGACGACATTTGCCCTACAGACCACTGCTTGTTACCCACCTTTAAGAAAACTCAAAGAAAGGCAGAACATTGCTGCCAGGTGGATAAGAGATGGTCACGAAGATAGTGGAGAGGCCTCAGAGGGATAGAAGAGACAGGTGAAACCACCAGGTCACATGAATAAGTTCCTAGGGAAGGAAGGAGCGACCTCAAGAAAACACTGGTTACTAAAGTGCTTGGTTTGAGACAACTGAGAGAAAATTATTTTATTTAGAAAAAGCAGGATACAGAAAATCACCTCTAGGCTGCCTAAATGATCGGTAAAATCCACCATGCTCACCTCATGCCCACTGTGAGCGAGTTTCCAGAAGAGCAGGCAAGGATCTGAGTATAGGGTATGAGTCAATGTCACACAGCATCCACAGGGGCTCTGAAATTTGCAGAAATCCAAAGAGAGGGTTTTAGATCTTCCCAACTTGTGGGATTGGCGGAGGTCCAAGACAATTATAGCTACATCTCCAAGGTGAAGAGGGACACAGCAGACATCTGGGTTACATTTATAATCCCAGTGTTCCAGGAAGATGGAAGAACAAGTTAACGCGGGTGCTGAGTGAGAGATCCCAAGAAGGGCCCCGTGTGCAATGCACTTAAAAGTATTCTCTTTCCTGGCAGCTGGCCAGTCAGCGTGGGGAGGCTCAGGCCCAACCACTCTGCACTACAGTGTTTCCTTTCCTAAGGCACTCCTGAGAGATTCATGTGGCCAGGGATCTACCTTTGTTCCCTAGTACTTTCCTTACATGCAGGCTGGCTGGCAAAGTGTGTGCAGAACACGCAGAACCACCAGGACCCAGGAAAGCAGAGTGGGCATGAGGAAACCTAGAGAGGTGAGCCTGGCCAAGAGGAATATCGGATCATTTCTTTCCTTCCTGCTTGGGAAAGGTCATTATTTTCCGGGAATGCAAACTCTCAGATTGATTATGAAAATGCAGCTGCCTCCGACCACTTTCCTCGGTTGCCTAAAGAAACTTTGTATGAAGTGTGAATAAAGTGGAGCTGAAAGATGAAAACAGAACCCAGTAGACATTATTGGAGCCCCTAGATTCTATTTTGCCTAAAGCACACCTACATGTTTCTGGACTTTTTCGTCAATAAAAACAGCCATCTAGTCCCACCTAAGTTTAACTTAAGTCGAATTGGAGGTGGAATTTTGTCCCACGCAACTAGAAGTTTATCAGTACACATGAACTATCCTCCTGGAATTTTCCAATAATTAACTGGGTGCTACTGTGCAGGGAGATAGAAGAACTGCCATGGTAAGTGAGGGGAGAAAAGTATTCATATAACATCGGCCCATGGTAGGGATCAGAGGAGCACGTGAAGTTTGTTTCCAGGTTCATCCTTTGTTCCCTCCCTTGCGTATCTTTCATTCCCCTCCCACTATGTTTTGCAGTGTTGTTAGGAGTTGAATTATGTCCCCCAGAAGGAAATGTTGAAGTTCTAACCCTAGGAACCTCAGAATATGATCTTACTTGGAAACAGGCTTGTTGCAGATGTAATTAGTTAAGATGAGGTCATTCTGGAGTAGGGTGGGCCTCTAACAGAATATGACTCGTGCTTTTATAAGAAGAGAAGCCAGAGACAAAAGGAGAATGCCATATGAGGACAGAGGTAGAGACTGAAAGGAAGAAGCTGCAAGCCGTGGGACACCCAGATTGATAGCCAACACCAGAAGCCAGTAAGAGGCAAGGGAGAAATTTCCCTTCCAGGTTTCAGAGGGAGTGTGGCCCTGCATGACACCATACTTTTGCACTTCAAGCCTCTAGAAACTATAGGACAACACATGTCGCTTCTTTAAGCCATCCGGTTTTTGGCACTTTGTTACCATGGCCCTAGAAAACAAATGCAGGTATCTTCAAGTCTCTTCTACTTCACTGTTGCAACAACAAAAAAGAAAGTCTGTCTTAAAAGCTTAATTATTCTGAGTACTTACTATATTTAAATTTCTTAGGAATTTGCATTTGAAAAGAGAACTGATGAGAGATGGCAATAAGTCAATCTATGATAGAATTTCAGACATCAAGGAAGGGCAGTGTACAGAATCCTGTAAGTCTCTAAGTGCTGTGTATCACTACAACAAAGGTTCTAGCACTGTGTTTCTGGGTGTCTTTGGGTTTTTACAGATGTCTCAGGAGCCACTGCAGAAAAGAGAGAAAGGCTTAGGGGGACTGCAGTCTGAGACCTCACTCCAACTTCAACCATAATAACTCTTTTATATTTTGGGATTCCACGTAAGATTTCATTTGAACAGCGTCTGGTGTTAACACAGAGAGAAAGTCACTGCATTGCGACATTATTTAACCCGCACTCAGGCAAACTGGGGTTTTTTTCCCCTCCACTGTTTCTGCAAAAATGTGCCTACTTATATGTATGGGCTTACCATTAAAGCAGAGTTGGACACATAGGAGACACAGCATTACTCTTCCTCTTTTTTGTTTAGCTATTGTGACGGGCACAGGGGGAAAGATTTGCTGCTTTTGCTTTGTTCTTGTCTTTTAAGAACTGAAAAATCAAGATCTTCGTGATTCAAAATGTGCTAGAAGACTGTTTGAAGTAAGAGTCAAAATATCTAGTTTATTTGTTGATTTATTGGCTGTCCTTTTAATTTATTTTTTGCCATTGGGTGAACAGAGTAGGCTATCAGGATGTACTATTTGTATTCATGTGATTGAGGCAGAAGCAGTACATGAATACTAAAAACAATTGTATAACTGATGCTGGGAGTATATAAAGGAAAGAGTGGCTTGCAATTCTCTTCGATTGTAAAAGTATAATTCTTACACACTTGTATCCCTCTATACTTTTCCATGTATTTCTCATTGGAAACCCTCAGCCATCCTGGGAGGTACGCGACCGGGCACCCCTAACACTATCCCCCAGATGGGCTCAGAGCCTATGGAGGCTTAGAGAATCCTCCCAGGCTTGAGGACAGTTACTGAGCGAGGAGATGGGGCTGCCACAGGGCTTCTGAGACTCGTGTTCTCTGCGATGAGTCAGTGGTGTGTTGTTTTTTCCTGAGCGGTGAGGTCTAGGGAAATCTTAAAACAAATGGCTAACTAGGGCCTTTAGCCCCACCTTACCTCCACCACTTCCACCGTAAAACCTTAAGTCTCTCTCTGCAATTGTCATGTCATTGTGACAAGAAAGGAGTCCCAAGAAACAAACAGTGAATACCACCCTCAATTTTGTTAAAAGATTCTTCAGTTAAGCATTTGAATCTCAAAATGCTCTTCAAATCCTAATAGCTCATCATTCATCCACCCACTCTCTTCCTTCAGTCAAGACACTTGGCGGCGACACAAGCCACTGGGAGCTCCGGGGCACCTCTGGCTGGCTGGGTGGGTGGACCCGGCTTACCCAGAAAGAAGGGATGTTGTAATGTCACAGGGGCTTTCTTTCTTTTTCTTCCTGTGTTTTTCCCTGAGAACTCCTTTTTTAAGTTACAGGTCCAGGCTGGATATATTGAAAGGACGCAGAAGAACGTGGACTGGCTGGTCGAGGAAGGAGGCCAAACAACTTTTACTAGTATGGGCCTCTGAAAATGAAGCAGGGACAGAGACACTTTGAAGCTCAAGGAAAAGCGGCACGTTAGAGTCCAGGCTCCAAGCCCGGGGTCTTTGTTTTTGTGTCTTTTATAAAGTGGCCCATAGGGACAGCAGGCTGTGTGGTGCGAGCTCCTCCTCACTTCGCGGATTTAGCCCCGAGGGCAGACGAGTCCGGTGGAAAGAAAAACCCTGAACTTCCAAAGGCATCATCCCGCGAGAGAGGGAGTTTCGGAGCTGGCTTGGGGAAAATGTAAAACAAGTAGATGGGGAGCCAGGGATAGGGGGGCAGTGGTAATCAGAGAAGCCTTAATGGAGGGGAGTCTAGCCCCACAGCGAGAGTGAGAAAAGAGAGGCTGGGTGGGACAAGATGGGAGCAGACAGGACGCAGCCCGGGCGTCAGGGCGCGCGTTTGGGGGGCGTCCTGGCGGTGCGGAGAGGGAGGGCGCGGGTGACATCACGCCCGGGCCCCCTTCCCCTCGCCGGGTGGGTGGGGCTTCGGCGCGCCTGGCGGGCGCAGGGTCAAGGAGGGGGAAGAGGAGGAGCAGACATGAATGTGTCTGTGTGAAGACCCGGGAGGGGCGGCGGCGGCGGCGGCGGAGGCGGAGGAGGAGGAGGCGGAGGAGGCGGAGGCGGCGGAGGGCGGGGAGGGAGC
>NW_016804232.1:3947300-3961435 GCF_001698545.2 Rhinopithecus bieti | reverse complement strand
GGCCGCTCGCGGTAGCCGGAGCCGCCTGCGGCCGCGCGGAGCCCGGAGCCGCCCGCTTGCGTCCCGTCCGCGGGTCTATGGGAAGTTCGGGGACTTGACAGCCGCTGCTGCCGCAGGTACGTCCCGCTCGAAGTTCTTTGTTTCGCGGGCCCCGCAGCCCGCTCCTGCGGCCGCGCCCTTGCTTCCGGGGCCAGAGGTGGTCCCCAGCGGGGGGACTGGATGGAGTGAAAATGGCTGTCAAAAGGCGCCCACATTTAGGGAGCCGCCGAGCAAGGCTTGCATTCGCTCCCTCCTCCTGGAAGGTCCTTTTCCAAGAGTCCGATCCGCGGGCCGGCCGGAGACGGACTGGAGAATTTCACCTCCTGGAGGGGGGACGAAGTTTGCTGCAGTGGCGACGGCGCTCCTCACCTCCACCCCCACCCAAAGGATTCAGAAGAACTCCGCGAGCCCCGCACGCGCCCGGCTCCTTCCTCTGCGCGGTGGCGCTCTACGGCTCGGGCTTCGGGCGCGCACGGCGCTCGGGATGGGCGGAAGGAGGCGGGCGGCGAAGTGGTTTCGCGCGGGGACCGCCGCCGCGGGGCTTCTCCAGCCGGGGCTTCGCTTCGGAGGGCGGGGGTGTGGTGTGAGCGGATGGAGAGAGGCGCGCCTCCGTCGTCATAGAGGAAAAGTGAAAGTTGTACCATCTGTATATGATTTGGGATTCTCTTTTATTTCTTTTCCTTTCCAGGGGCACCGCGCACAGACACACAATAAAGTAACCGTGGTCCATGCAATAATCATTTAAGGTGCCGCGTTTACCCAGAGCAGCAGGGGACAGTTACTTTCTTGAGTAGCAGCGGGAAAATGGGCGGGATAAGGCAGAGAGGGTGTAAATATTGACCCCGAACTTGGAGAGTTTGTGAAGCGACTTTTAAGCAGATTGCCCGAAGCGGACGCTCCACTCCACACCCGGCCTTTTATCCTTTCCTGAACTTCTACTCCTGTCCCCGATTGCACCTCCTTCTGTAAGATGCTGTCCCCCGAGAGGCGCTGCACCCCAGGCTTCCCTTCCTGACCCCGCGTGGAAAGAGGATTAAGGAGGCTTCCTCCACCGCTGCTCCTCCTGCCCCCAAGTTCTCATCTCCCCAGTGCAGACTGCCGGGTAGATTCTGGCCTTGGGTACAGTGCTCATGGCCCTCTGCCAGTTTATATGTACATATATTTATGTAAAACATTTTCTCCCAGCTCTTTGCCAGCTGTTCCACATTTTCCAGCTGCCACTTCAGTTTGAAATGATGGACTGTCTGCGTCTCCAAGTCAAAGAACCCTTTAGTCAAAGGTATGGAGGGCCGGCCGCTGTGCAAATACATGGCAGTGCCATTAGCCGGGCTAGTATTATTAGTTCTAAAAAATACCTCCTGCTCCCCTTTTCCTCTCCTCCTTCTTCTCCCCAGTTAGACTTTCCAGAGCACAGTATATACACTTCGCTGAAAATTAGAGTAATTAGGCCTTTTCCTCTTAAATGTGATTTTTGTATAGAATTTGGATGAGACCGTTTTTTTAGATCCCTGAAATATGTGTCTGGTGGAAATAAATTAACTTTTAAAAATAAAAGAGTTTCAGCTTGAGCGCGTTGGGCATGACTGGTGGGGGGCCTGCACCCTGGCCGTCTGAAATGAGCTCTTTTCAGTCTGTTTAAGGCAGGAACCATTCATCCTCCCCATGCTACACTTTTTGTGTTGTTTGATGTCTTAGCATATTATAGACCGAAATCTACAAGAATTGACCTAAAGTATTAATTTTGAGTATTTATGTAATTGCTCGGTAATTTTGAATAGGTGCCTTATTGATTGATTCCTGTAATTATTTCATTTAGGTTTTAGATTAAAAATTAATAGTAGTCTGACAGTTTCTTAATTACATGTGTCAAGATTATTTTGAAGGAGGAAAATGCTATGTTTTAAAATAGCGCAATAGCCTCAAAATCTCTTCATTTTTCTAAAGCAGAACAGCATTTCAGTTGAGGGGATATATTAAAGCTGCCGGGACTGGTTTTAACAATGTAAACTCTGTGAAGTATCTAAAGAATTTGTTTATGTTAGGAAATATTGGTCTTAACAACCTGGTACACAAACACTTTGGCCAGTTAGACTATATTCAAACCTAAAACAAACATGAAATAACATTTAAATTAGTTGTAATAGCATGCTTATACAGAGTAGAGAGTTTATTTTATACTAAAAGCTATTTAATTAGAAACTCCCCGCCTAAGGGGAGACCCTTTCAGGGTATGTAATTCTTAAAGTCAGCCTAGGGAAGCTTTGGTTTCAGATGCATGAATGAGTCCAATGTAAGAGGTGTCTAGTGAAATTTCACACAAGCAGAAACACTTTAAAAGATATAGATTGCATTATTGTTAATAGGCTGGTAGGTCCAACTCAGATGCCTACCAATTCCCAGTGCCTTTAATATGCTTGTGTTCCTTGATTGAACCTTGATATAAACACATTTCTATTGTATATCTAATTGGCAAAGGACTATAGACAGAAATGAGAAAACTCAATACTGATGAAAAATGGCTCTGTTGAGTTATTTCATTACTTATTTAATGAAAGAATTGTTAATTTATCAATTTGATGTGCAAAGCTAAAAGTTGGACTTTTCCTTTGTTTCTTGGCCAGTGAAGTTTCCTTAATTACCTGCATGCTGTAAGCATTTCAGACTTCCTCTGTGCTTAGCCATTTAGAGGTCTTTCCTTCTATGTAAGGTGTCCTGCTTACTGAGACCTCTTCTCCCCCTCCTTTTTTTGAGGATAGAGTTTGGGAGCTTATGAAAGGAAACAATTTAATGATCATTGTTGCATGCACTCACTTACATGGAGACAGTAATGTACTAAGAAAAACCAGTCTTGAAGGAAAAGTGAATCAATGAGTCATGAAATCCTCAAGAAAACCTTAGTAATGGAATGTTAATGCTTTTAGACTATAGTAGATTATCTTAAAAGTCAGACTTTTCTTCTTTATGCAATTGTTGTAAATCCCCAGCTAAAGAATTCTTTGAAGGAGGTTTTAGTTTTGCTGGCATTCATATTCTGAGGTCGGTCTGATTTGTTTTGGAAGATTCAGTAAATTTTCTGCCAACTTATATCATGAGAGGCAATTAAAATGCTGAAATGACTTTAGAGGACACACACACACACACACACACACACGCACGTTTGTTAAACAAAAGGTTCCACTCTAATAATGACTTCAGGTTGTCTTTTCATTAAAGCCTAGGAGAAGATGCTGCCCTTCCCTTCACGTTGTCATTTTTCTGGATGAAAATTGATCTGTTTCTGGTTTCAAAGCAAATAAAGGGAGACAGAATAAACAACAACAGGGCAGGGGTACTGCTGCAAACTTTTTCAAGTACTTTCAGTGTATTTTTCATCTTTACTTTTATTTGATGGGCCTGTGAAATAGAGCTGTAGACTGGCGAAGACTTTAAATGAAATTTCACACTTTGATGATTTTTTTTAAACTTTGATATATTGACAGCAAAAGGAGCTGCAAAGCTTTTATATAACTTGAGCAGTAACGCCAAGCAGCAGTCAAACGTCTCTATGCATTTGTGTTTAACTGCAGAAGAAAAACATGTCCATGGGCAGTGGAGGTTCTTATCAACCCCCTAATCCCAGATCCCAGCAAACCTTGAGGGCATGCCTCAGATCTTGCTGAAATCACTGTAGACTCTCACAGTTTGCAGATTAAATATGCTACGTGTTCCTGGCTCCAGCAACAGTTTTATGAGCTCACTAAGCTTCCTGTTTTAAGATCCTTTTCTTAAGTTTTTAGGAGCTGCTAAAGGCAATGCTGTCTGGAGTAAGTGGTACTTGTTAATTTAGAGACACTTTAGATATTTCATTCTCTTTTTAAAAATTGCCAAAATTATTATTTTTAAATCGAAAGGCCAGTCACTCCAGGGAGAGGGAGGAGAGCTGTTTGAAAGAAATTGGATGTTAAATGTGTTTGGAAGTGCATTTGATCGCAAACTTTACATGGTGTCTCAATTGTTTCATGGCACTTTTCTTTTGCCTAGCCCCTGAAAATGAGAGATTTTTTCCACTTGTAATTCTAAATGCACTATCTTTGAGTGCCAAATTTCTTCACTACTCATTACCTCTGTGATTGTCTTTCGGTTTTTTTAAATGTGAAAGTGTTTTTTGTTCTGTGTGTATATATTTCAACCCGACAAAATGTCTCAGAAAATCTATGGCCTTCTAAAGAAGCTGAATGAAAAAGCCATTACATAGTTAATAAGGTGGCTTTGGAACATTTCAGCCCCCTCCTGAAAGGCAATATTGTGTTGAGCTCCACATCTGCATCTGTGGTATCTATAGTTGTACCCTCATATATGGCACTTTTGCATTTTGCATAGGAGTCATAATTAAAAAGGAAAATACTTACATCATTGTCCAACAACATGTCATATAATTCCCAAGAGAACCCTAGCCAATTTTGTGCTTAAAGGTTATTCAATGAATGAAATTGTGAAAGCCCATTTGTCAAAGTACTGCATGGTTTCTGTTAGTGTTCAAGCCCCAAATTCATTGTCTGCCCAGGCCCAGCCATTAGTCATCAGTGTATTAGTGCTGCCTTCAGGCCATGCTGCCCAGCACTTCTTCACACCATTATAGCTTTGAAAGTGTACTCTGTTGACTTGTAGAATTACTGCTCTGATTTCCGCTTGGCTGGGTTTGAGGTAAGTCCCCTCCCTACCTTCTAGCTGACTGTAATCCTTGCTTTCTTTTAAAGCTCCTTTCCAGAGATTTAGGGGAAAACTTTCTTAAGGGCCGTGTTGGCATCATACTGTGGTTTTGTTGTGGCATGCACTGTACATATAAATTGTACCTGCAGTAAATTGGATTGACTGCTGGCCTGAAACAGCTAGAGGGACTTTTCTTTTCTTTCTTTTCTTAAGAGGGGAGGGGGCTAGGCGGTGGGGGAGGGTGGCACAGGAGTACATTTTGACCCCAAGATTTGATTGTGTACTTCTATAATCTTTATGCTACAAAATTAAAATAAGTAATGGGACATAAGTGCACTTTTACTTAAATCTTTATTGGAGTAACTTCAGAATGTAGTGTGATATTATATTGCTTATTTTCATGTGGAAATTTTTAGCTTTTGCTACTTTAACTTTTTTTTTTTTTTGAAGATTGCATGAAATGCCTAGGAAGCTCCAGAGTGCTTTACATTACAAACTATTGATTTTACAAAAGAGCCTGAAAACTCACCATTTAGATGAAAGATAAGTTTCAAATTGCAGTAATGAAGGACTGAGACAGTTAAGCCCTGTTATTGATTTCATTTTGTGATATTTTTAAAAAGAATGATTCAGTCTGAATAAAGTTAGCAGTGTGTAGAGAAATTTCATCCAGCAGCTTAAGAATGGAGCCTTAATGATTCTGATGTATGGAAACCTGGAATCCAGTGGCCAGACATGTGGAGCAGGCCATGCTACTTCAGGACAGTGTCTGCTGTTTGAACTGTGGATACTACAATGAAATTCCATATCAGAGAGTTTCATTGAGAGGGTGTGTAGTTTGGTGTAGGTTACATTGGCAGTTTTGTACATGCAAGGTGGAAAAATAAGACAGCTAAAGAATTCTGTCTGTGAACAAGCCAAGTTTATAGGGTAAGTGGACCATGGGGTAATTTTTACTGGATAAGCCTTAATTACAAATGCTTAAATTCTGAAAATGTTGCTTTTAAATCCGCAATTAAGAATCAAGAATCAAAAGTTTAAAAGTTGGAAGGATAAAATATGGTAAGTAGTACTTCACAAAAAATACGTTAAATACCTTTGGGATAGCTATAGATGATTTTAACATGCAACAGGTTATTGGTCTAATATTTATGATGGTTTAAAAGTAAATTACTATTCACAGAACATACACTCTACTCCCTTATACTCCCTTAAGCCTTACTGTGAAGACACACATGATTCTAAGAAACGAAAGCTATCCAAGTTCTATAAGAATAATTAAAGTTTTTTCTTCTGAAAATGTGTGAAAACTTCTAATTCCTATAAGCCTTAGTGAAGAGAGACAAGGGGCACATTTGATCAGTCATGATATTTTTGTGATACATGTGGATTTAAGAGGAATACAGTTTCATGAGCTTAGCTGATCTATAGACTGATAACTGACTTCCAGATCTCCTTCTCTGTCTGAGAATTGCCTGTATCCAGCTAACCCATAGAAAGTGGGGGTGCCAATGTGCTCCACATTATTGCTCACTCTTCAATGGCACCTGCTATGCATGCTGCTTCCTGCAGTGCCTAACCAAGGCACATGGGACTCATAGTTTTACAGAACTCAGAAATGGTAACAGGTATTAGACAGAGACCTCATACTCCCCTCAAGTGTTTCTCATCAAGTACTTCTGGTAACAGAGAAAGAGTAGCTGATGATTTTTTCTTTTAAATACAAATGGCAGAAAAGTAAAACTGGCTCACAGAAATGTCATTTGTGATTTCAACTGCAATAGCAATGATTATTTTCATGTTGAATAAGCTTTTCAGTGGTTGAAGTTAAATATATGGATTTCTTAAGAGTTTAGATAGTGTTAATTTACTAAAACCAAAGTCACTTAATCCATAGCCAGGCAATTATTTCCCCGTAGAGTAATTTAGTTCCCCTTAGAGTAATTCCATTTGGGGATGTCTGTCATGAATACTGCTTATCTACGATTAGCAGCATCAGAAATGTAGGAAAGAAAGATTGAAGACACTAGGCAGTGGATTTGGGGAACCCTGAGCTATCAAATGGCAAAGCAGACAGACAGAAGCTTTCTTATTTGGAGTTAAGGCTCTAGGCTTTCCTGATTATGGAAAAATAATCATATATAAAGGTAAAATAACTATACATGAAAAAATGTTTAAAAATTAATGAAGATTTCATTAAGAACTTATGAAGTTGGGCCTTTTTTTTTTCTTCTCCCCCCCGCCCCCCTTGCAGAAAAAGGAAGGCAACACAGACAGGGAAGGGAGAGGAAATGAAGCCTTAGGAATCCTGGGAACTGCTAGGGTGTCACAAAGGTTATGCATATCTAATTGATTTTACCCTCAGAAGGTATTTTGAACACAAGGAAACATCAACCACATTAAAAACCTATAAGAGGTTTTCTATGGTGCATGAATACATGAAATCCACTGAAATGTTTAAAATTCCCTGCATATTGCTCATTGAAACTCGACTATTTCTCACTTCCAGAATTGATCAAAAAGTTAAAATCAACATTAGTTTGTACTTCTTGATTTTGAAAAAAAAAAATCTCTTTCCAAAGGATTTATTTATTTTTGAGAAATGGGTTATTAAATAGCCACAGGGAGGTACATGTCTTTAATAGGAGTTTTACCTGGATGGTTAATCCAGGAGTAGCATCTTCAAGTAGCGGTTGATATACTAGTAATACAAGTATGAGAGCAATGTCACTCTTCAGTGCTACAGGGTAGGTTGCCTCAAAAATCCTTATGACAAAGCTGCTTTCTTCTGGATATTTAAAACAGCAAATCAAGGAGATTATTCAGCTTATGAAAATACAGGCAAGTGTAAATAAATGTTATTTCTCTGGAGGGAAGCCTTCTTCCACTGGAGCAATAGTTCCCTAAACTATACAGAATAATTTCTCACTTAAGGCTAAGCCATGGTGCTGTTAATAGCACTGCCTCGCCTGGAATGTCTTCTGTTTCTGATCTCTCATTGCCAGTAGCTGTTTTAAACTATCAGAAACAGATCGGGTTATCATTAAACAGGCTTTTAACTTAGTTGTTTTAAATCTTGAAATACACTAAGAAAAAAAAGCGAAGAGAGTTTTTGCCCGAGTTTAGGCAACTTAAAAATAAACCGACTGGGTTAGGGAAATAAATGAAGTGGTCTGCTGTTGAGGAAGGATGCACTATCATGATTGAAGGATGCTGTTCCACTTCACCCTACATTAGAAAGTTGTTTCATTTACGTCAAACATCATTTTTAACGTTGGCTTTGGCATGGGTGCTTTCTTTTCAAACATAATAAGTGTCTGAACGATAAAGGAATCTTGCTCCCATGAGGGTTGGAGGTTTCACTGCAGAGACTTGCAAGGAGAAAAGTTAATTTTTTCACATGTTGCCACAATTGTGACTTTTCATACTTTCTATTTACTACAGAAAGCCTCTGGTTGTTAAGGTTGAACATTGGGACTCCACTCAGGGCCTCCCTGAGCTCAAGACAATGAGGCGATGTGTCTGTGTCTTAACCATTCACAGCATTTGAATCTATGTGTGGCAGCTAATGAAGAAAAACACATTGGGGGCCAGGTTCATAGAAGGTGAATTCGACGTTTTGTGAGCAAAGCACACGCCTATTGGTTTTGTGAAGGCTTTTCAAGGGATCCCCAATGTTTTATTATAATGCCACACTCAGGGTGGTTGCATTGCAAAGTACCTGGAAGGTTGCAGCTCCCTGAATTCAGCCAGTTAAAAGAGCCTTCTGAACGCAACCAGGGACGGCCCCTGCCAGTGTTTGCTGGAAATGTGGCTGCGCTAACTGTAGAGTTTGCAAATGCCCGTGAGTATTCCGAGGAGCAGGGTGACCAGTCTGACAACGCCTTGATACGGGCGACTTCTGCACTGGAGGGAGGCTGCCAGGCGCTGCTGGCGCTGGAGCTCACCTCCCCACCCCCACTTCGCCCCCAGCCCTCGGCATTTTTTCCCTTTCCCGCGGCCTGGCTGGCGGAGATGCATTGTCTCCTAAAAGGCCGCTTCAGGAATGCTGATCAAAGCCGGGTCTGGGAGCACCCCTTCTGCCCCCAGACACCCAGAACCATCTCTGAGCAATCCAGCATGTTCTGTTTGCTGGCGCGCGGACTGTGGCGCGCCGGGGCCGGGAGAACTCGGCGTGGACTTCCCCGCGCTGATGTAATGATGATGGATGCGGCTACGCGGCTGCAGACGGCGCTGCGCGGGCCCGGCGCGCCCACTAATGAACCCTCTGCGCCGCCGCCGCGGCCCGGTACCTCGGGAAGGGGTCGCGGGCGCGGGCAAAAGTGGTGAAAGGCGTGAAAAACATCCCTTGCCACCACTGGAAGAAACCAGAACCTGAAGGGAGCTCGACAGGAAAGCGCAGAGAGCGAGCGAGCTTTCAAACAAAATTGGCCATACCCTTACAACCTGAGCAAAACAATTACCATAATCAATGGGGACTCGCCTTTGTAACGATGAAAGTTTGTTTGCGGTTCCCCTGGTCCCCCGCCCCTTGCAGATGTAAGTGACGACTCTAAAGAGGACGACTTGAGGCGTTTGTGTGCAAGTGCTGTGTAATATGTAGGTCCCGGCAAGAATTCGCCAACGTGGTAAAGGTTGCGGTTCTCTTGCGCGCTCTCTGTTCTCTTGCTTGCTTTCAAAAGCAGACCTGCATTACAGCATCACCAGGTCAGTGGCTCCAGGAAGCTTTAAATGCCTTGTGTTGTAAGAGGTTGACGCAGGTTCAGATTTATAATTTAGAAAGAAAAGACCCACCTGCAGTCAGGTTGCAACTAGGAGACGGATTAGATTTAAAATAGGGTCTGAAATTAATTGTGTCCTGGGTTTAGGCCTCGGGGAAATTGCAAAAGGTTCAGGGATAGCTGAGTGGGAAAAAGCCTTGACTGTTTGCTTTCAGGAAGGAATGTTTATCTCTCCTTTTACTTATGAAACTTCAAGCTTTAGGAGGGATATACCATTAGAGCAATTTTCCTTGGTTGCTTTTCTCTCGCGCGCTCTCTCTCAGCTGCTGGGACTCAAACATCAGCTACAAACATTTTTCCCCTTAAGCATGAAAAGTCAAGGGGCGTGCCAGCAAATCTTGCATGTAATGTTTCAGTGGTGAAAGGGATCGAAGGAGAATAGTGTGGAGTCCTAAGCAAAGAAACTATATCGTGGGGAAAAGTATCATTTCATTCACATCTGAAACACAGTGGCGTGTTTTCCTCAGGGAAAAGTCTGAAGTGAAGCAGAACTTAAAGTTTTCTCTTGATGCTTAAGTTCTAAATAAATTATACGTCATTATTTTTAAAATTCTAGATTTTACAAGTGTCGTGGAGCTACTGTCCTAGTGGTGTTTCGAGATTCCGTGAGGAATTTCTACTGGCCACTTCGATCCCGAATGCTTCAATGGACCAGCTCAGGACTGACTTTCCAAGCTCCTCTTACTGTTCCCTGAAAATTCCATCACCACAACTCAAAGCGGCCACCTTTTGCCGCTCAGTGACTCTTCACCCACAGTTTGATGAGGTGTGGGCGTCTAGAATGTTAAACTTTCTCCTTTATAACTGACAGGGACAAAGTTGTAAAATAAGCTGATATAATTTATAGGAATGTACAGGAAGCAGATGTCTGATTTGGCACGTTGCCATCTTTATAGCCCAGTTCCAAGCATAAACCACACTTTTAAATAATTAGTTACTAACTAATGAGATCCAAAAATAAGTTGTCAAAATAGAAGAAGGGGGTAGATTGTTGAGTGACCACGGGCCTATTTTAAAAAACCCATTTCAGACGGGGTAGGAATTAGTATTCTTTAAGACCATTAATTAGTGTGATTTCAGTCAGTGCCTGGAGCTTTACGTCTTCTCACTTGAGCCTCTCTCTATGGTGATGAGCATTGGGAGGGTTTTATTGCTTTGTTAAAAGAAAGTCCTTTGCCTTGGGGGAAAAACCAACGACTCCACAAAAACCAAGTTTGTCAAGGAATTTTGGGAACTTGTCTCCTGATTCCTATTAATTAGCACCCTCTGCTAAGGAAATGCTTAGTTCTTACTAGGAATCCCATCTCTTAATGGGTTTTTCTGGTCCATTTGCATGTTTCAGTGTACCGTTTTAACATTGTAGACTCTTTACTCAAATACAGCCAATAAAACTGTTATGTGTGTGTCGAAGGGAACAATTATAGTAAATGCTTGTTTAATCCCAAATGGCTAAGAATGGAGTGTTTGGATCAATTAAATATTTCTGCTAAAGGTTTTAGTTTTTATAGAATTTGCCAGTTTTCAATGAAACACTGAATATGAAAAGAAAATGTATGTAGCTAAACCAGTGGTGATTGAAATTCAAGACACTGCAGAGTCCTGTAAGTCACAGGGTCATTGATGCGATCATTTATGTACTCAGTAAACATTCTTATGTGACCTAACTGCTGGGAAAGTAGAAACCTTGTCCTCATGGAGCTTACAGTATGGAAAGGGGAGGTGGATGTTCAGCACAGACTTTTCCAGATGAAGAAGAGTTTATCATCATTGTGATGGGTGCTAGGATAGGTTTGTGTAGGGTGTTGGAATTCAGGATTCTAAGGTGCAGTTCATTCATTAGTTCATCCAGTCAGCAAAGACTTCAATGAGTATATACTTCACTGGGTATACAGCAGCGAGCAAAAATAAACGTGTAGAACAGTTGTTCAAGACTCACGCCTGTACTCCTAGCACTTTGGGAGTCCGAGGCTGGTGGATCACCTCAGTTCAGGAGTTTGAGACCAGCCTGGCCAACATGACGAACCCCATCTCTACTAAAGATGCAAAAAATTAGCTGGGCATGGTGGCAGGCGCCTGTAATCCTAGCTACTTGGGAGGCTGAGGCAGGAGAATCGCTTGAACCTGGGAGGCAGAGGTTGCAGTGAGCTGAGATCAGGCCATTGCACTCCAGCCTGGGCAACAGAGTGAGACTCTGTCTCAAAACAACAACAACAACAACAACAACAAAAACAAACTTTAGTGAATCTGACAATTAGTGATGCTTGCTAAAATTGAGGTTCCCGGGTGCTACCCTCCAAGGCAAATGCATTGCAGGAATCTGAATGCTTAGCAAGCACTGTAGAAACGCTGATACAAATAGTTCTTGTACCAAGTGAGAAACGATGCCGATTGTATTGGATTATTCTTGTGGCATACTTTAAAGATATTTAAATCAATTTTGAAGGACCATTATAAAAAGTAATTATTCTGAGATTGTTAGAGCTAGAAGGGACCATCAAAGATTTCTCCTTTAAGGTTTCTCTATCCAGATTCTTGGAAAAGCTTTGAAGGTCGGTGATCCCTTAGAAATTAAATGTGTACTTTTGAGTTCAAGGGTATTTTCTGGGGAGAAGCTCTTTAACTTTTAACAGGTTCTTAAAGAAGATGTGTTCCCCCTGCCCAAAGTAAAGGTCAGATCTCACTGCCTGATTCTGTCATTTGACGGATGAGATCACTGAGGCTCAGCAACAGGTTGTTGGCCGTTGTGCACTGTCCAGCTAGCCTCCGGGGAGCGCCATGCAGGTAGCCCTGCCCTTGGGACTCACACACGTTGGCTGCACTCAGAAGGGAGATCTCAAGCCCCCTTTTCTGTTGTATAAGACTTTGTCAGTGCCCTTTGAGGGGTGTCTCTGAATTTGGAGTGGATCTTACAATTGATATGTAAATTTAACTTAGTGCTTCTTTTTTCTTTTTTATTCTACAAAGCTGTTCTTAAATAACTTGTGTGTTTTACAATGAATGACACTGAATAATCTCAGAAAAGAGATGGAAGTGAGTGGAAGAGCTGGTGTTACAGTGTGCCATGTGGCCTCTGGTTCTTAAACATTCTAGTTACTTGAATTCCAGATCAAGGAGGAATTTATTATGCAATGAAGAGCTTGCAGTTCCCTTGCAAATATGTGTTAAAGTAGACTGAAAATATTTTACCTTGTATTTTAACTTTTTTAGTTGATCAAGCAGTTACTTATTTCATTTCACTCACCGCTGCTGTGATTGACGATGTCGACATCTACTAAATGTAGAAAAATAAGCAAGGTGGCCAGACCAAAGAAATGCCTTCTACGAAAGTTGCAATCTAGATAACATGAAGAAAACATGCTAGAGAGGCTCCTTTTCCTTTTTTATTGTATTCTTTGTAGGTGTAGAACATGACTGCAAAAAGGAACATGAAGCAGAGTGAAAATTGATGAATGATGAGTTAGGGCGATTATCACATGAATGAAGCCAGTGAAAGACAGACCTACTGAACCTGCCTTTAGCTGACTTTTAATGTTTCCTAAGTGAGCCCAGTCTTTGCAAAGACCTTTCAACTTTTCCATGTGGAATCAAGAGCATGTTGTTCTATTACCTTTGTCTTAAAAATGTGACTTAAATGAACTGAAATATTCTCATGCTTTAAGGAGGTTAAAGAGTATAGCTTACCTGAATGAATTAGGATTAAGAGGTATATTGCAATTCAGATATCTTTATGAAAGAGGCAAAAATCACTGAACTGCTTGGCCTGAATTATCCTCTGATTCAGAATTTAGAGTAGGCCTTCGATGTTAGAAATTGTCAGACTCTCTTTAAAAAATCTAATTAATAATTAACCTTCCCCTGCTTTGGAAGTTGTTCAAATGCCCCTTCCTGTAAAGCTGGCCACCTGAAGAGATATTTGCAGATGTGGCTTTAAAAAGTAATATGACACTTGTTTCACATGATAGACACAGTTGCAAATTGAGATTTTTAGACTATTTGATACCAAATGCTCAGTAGGGATTTGGGAAAAGTACCACATTATGGGCATTTCCCTCAGTTCTCTTTTTTTGCATGTGTAGAGTTTCACTGGTTTGTTAAACTTTGAGACATTTTTGCCAGAAAACCTGTGAAGTGTCATCTACATTTTGAATTTCCTAAAGCTCTAGGCTTTTCTCAGATGACAGTGGAAGTGGACTTTTGAAAGTTTTTTTTTTTTTTTTTTTTTTTTTTTATTTCCACTGTTTTGGAAAGTTGATGGCTCTGTTGTTTTCTTTAGGGCATTTTTGGTCGAAGAGAGCTGAAGTAATGAGAAGACATCATGGAGGCCCAGTCCCATAGCTCCACGACCACTGAAAAGAAAAAAGTTGAGAATTCCATAGTGAAGTGCTCCACTCGAACAGATGTGAGCGAGAAAGCCGTTGCCTCCAGCACCACTTCTAATGGTGAGCAGCACAGGGATTACCAGCAGCCCAGCCTGGAGTCATTTCTGTGTTCTCTGCATTCCTTGTGAATTGAGCGTTTGCACCTGGACCAGTGTTTGTTCTAGGAGAGGCTAAAGAAAGCAAATGGGGCGGGGGTGGGGGGGGCGGCGGGGGGGACATGGAATTTAGTAATCTCTCTTTTGGCACT
>NW_016804232.1:3937468-3947242 GCF_001698545.2 Rhinopithecus bieti | reverse complement strand
CACTCAACCTACACGTTGACTTCCAAACTTTCTAATTTGAGATGTAAATGTGATAGGTTATTTATTATCAGAAGTTCCTGTTTTGGCATTTTGGAAATCATCTTGACGAGTCTGGCAAGAGTTCAAAATGCTTTGTGTTGCATATGGATCATCTATACTACTCGGAATAATTAGTACAAAAGACACAAAAGTTGTCTTGTCAAAATTAGTGACAGGACAGGAGTCTCCCCCAGCCCCAACTTTAAGTAGTCTACTTTAAAGGATTTTAAGAAGTGTTAATGATTGAACCTCAAGGTAATGTTAGTATCTGAGATGCAGGTTTTGTTGTTAGCTTATAAAAATTTAATGTACTTATTTGTGTTCAGAGATAACACAGAGCCACTGTTCCTGTATTCTATATTTTTAAATTTTAAGCAAAATGTTGAGAGGCATTTCAGTTCAAGCATGGAGTGTTGAAAATAAATTCCAGAGCCTCCCTGGTACAAACAGACTGAATACATTAATGGTAACCTTCACTTCCTGTCCCTGCTGTTTCTCCATTGTGGGCCACTAATGCCTTTCCTTCTTGTAGATTTCATAGCCATTCCTGGCCTCGCTGAATTTCTCTGCTTCTCCTTGGGCCTTTAGGAAGAATGAGCTGACCCGTTCTCCTAGTTCCTGGACACTGCGTATCTGGGCACACTGATTTGTATGAGCCAACCTGCTATTCTTATATTTTCTATATTCCAAGACAGGTTTTACTAGATTGATTTACATGTTTTACGTCCACTTGGAGAGTCAGAATCTCCTTTGGAAGATAACTGCAGTCCAGAACGTTAGACTCTAAGGACAGATACTTCCAAGCAGCCTGACCACTTCTCTCTGGGCCCCTCCTTGTCTGCTGAGAGCCTGTGCTTCTCACCTGCACTTCTTCACCCAGTTTCGTGAGTGTGCATTGCTGGCTGCACTGGGTAGGGCAGGAGCTGGCTCTTAAAACTACTGGCAAATGACTTCAGTTTTAAAATGACTTCAGTTTTAAATTGTTTTAAATTGATCCTTAAATCGTTTTAAATTGATCTTTAGGGAGATGTGTTTATGTCTTAGTTAAAATAATGAATTTACATATATGTGAAAGTATTTCCTCCTTTATTGATGGTATTTAAAGTCAAGACTGGTGCTTATTTTAACTGAGCCATAATATGGCATTTTCATCCAATGTGGTTATAGAAGGCATTTCTCCTTAAAATATGTTACCTTGGTTTCTTTTTTCTGGAATTGGTAAAATTTAGGCAAATTTATTATTTTAGAAATAGAATCAGTATATGCAGTGTTGGTTATTTGGTAATTTTATGGTAATTCTGTAGGAATAAATGCTTCCTACGTATTTGGCTTCAGGAACATCAGCTTTTGGTTATCTTTATAGTTTGTGTGAGTGTACATGCCTGTGTGTCAGGGTGTGAGTGAGTGTGCGTGTGTAGGGGTGTGAGTGTGTGAGGATATGTGTGAGTGTGGGCAAGTGTATGCGTGAGTGTGTAGGTGTGTGGGTGTGTGTGGTAGGGGTAACTATGGGCATGCATGTGTGTGAATGTGAGAACAGGCAAGAACAAGTGCATGGCAGAAGATGTTGCTGCGCTGCATGGAGCCTGCAGAAGCGCCTCTCGTGTTTATGAATCTCACCTGCATGGCCACAGAGTCTCAGTCTTATGAAGATACTGTTGTTTGTGCCACTCCCACACCTAGACACATTCTCAGGAGGTTTTCCACTGCAGCTGCATTTGTCTTGAGTTGCTCTTGGACCTCGGGTTTCCCTCATGATTCTGTTGAGGGTGATTGGGAACAGAACTAACCTGACCAGCCCCACAACAGCCAGGAAGCTACGAGATAAAACTAGCCAGAGAAGGAGCAGTCATGATTTACAAATGTTAGTGCTACAGTGTTAAATAATCACCTGTTTCCTCAACCCCACTCCACTGGCTTCCTGCCCTGATCAGTTTGTGCCCTTGAGCCCACATTTTCTCCTAAATGTGTATGAATCCTGTCCTGTTTGGGGCAGACACTCATTGGTCAAACTTGCAGGGAGCATGCCTAAATGATAGCTGTCCTGGAAATCCGGCGAACTCTGATCAGTTTTCAATGTTCCTGTTTCTTCTAAGAGATTTAGTGTTTTATATTTTGGAACAAAATCAAATAAAAGAAAATGGAAGTGGTGTTTTAAATATGGATTGCAAGCCGACAGGCAGACTCTTGGAAAACAAATTAAAAGAGAGGAACAAGTAAAAGAAAGGACAATAAACCTTTTCTTTGTGTATGTGATGCTAATAATTACCATGGTCTTTTTTACAGAGTCCTCTACAGTTTTCATCTAACTAGTTCAGCGCCTCTTTACAGTCCCAGGATTATGCTGAGGGGCATGGATTGCTGGAAGCGCAGAGGCCCTTTCTTCTGCAGCCTGGTCACCTGCTGCCTCTGCACTCAGTCTTGATCACAGGGACTGGTGTGTGGGCTTTGGACCTGCCCCTGTCTGGATTTAGAGTTCGTGGGGTGCAGGCTTTCCAAGTTGGGACACTATTTGTGTGCTGACTGGTGGCTGACATCGCCGTGGCCCTCCATCCTTCTGTCCATCCGTCTGTCCCTCTGTCCCTCTTCCTATCTTTTCTATTTTCTCTATAAATATTTCATAAATGCTTGGACCCCTGCACTGAGGCTATTCGTAGAAAGGAAAACAGAATCATGTGGATGCTGTAACAGGTAGTACTGATTGCTACTGTTTCCAGAAGGGTTCTTGTGTTTCCTTTACAAAGCCCTGAACTATATCCATTTGTAACTGAACAATTAAAATGAGTTCAGTTTCAGCCAGGTGCAGTGGCTCACACCTGTAATCCCAGCACTTTGGGAGGCCGAGGCAGGCGGATCACCAGGTCAGGAGATCGAGACCATCCTGGCTAACACGGTGAAACCTGTCTCTACTAGAAATATAAAAAATTAGCTGGGCGTGGTGGCGGGTGCCTGTAGTCATAGCCACTCAGGAGGCTGAGGCAGGAGAATGGCGTGAATGTATTCTATATTTTTAAATTTTAAGCAAAATGTTGAGAGGCATTTCAGTTCAAGCATGGAGTGTTGAAAATAAATTCCAGAGCCTCCCTGGTACAAACAGACTGAATACATTAATGGTAACCTTCACTTCCTGTCCCTGCTGTTTCTCCATTGTGGGCCACTAATGCCTTTCCTTCTTGTAGATTTCATAGCCATTCCTGGCCTCGCTGAATTTCTCTGCTTCTCCTTGGGCCTTTAGGAAGAATGAGCTGACCCGTTCTCCTAGTTCCTGGACACTGCGTATCTGGGCACACTGATTTGTATGAGCCAACCTGCTATTCTTATATTTTCTATATTCCAAGACAGGTTTTACTAGATTGATTTACATGTTTTTACGTCCACTTGGAGAGTCAGAATCTCCTTTGGAAGATAACTGCAGTCCAGAACGTTAGACTCTAAGGACAGATACTTCCAAGCAGCCTGACCACTTCTCTCTGGGCCCCTCCTTGTCTGCTGAGAGCCTGTGCTTCTCACCTGCACTTCTTCACCCAGTTTCGTGAGTGTGCATTGCTGGCTGCACTGGGTAGGGCAGGAGCTGGCTCTTAAAACTACTGGCAAATGACTTCAGTTTTAAAATGACTTCAGTTTTAAATTGTTTTAAATTGATCCTTAAATCGTTTTAAATTGATCTTTAGGGAGATGTGTTTATGTCTTAGTTAAAATAATGAATTTACATATATGTGAAAGTATTTCCTCCTTTATTGATGGTATTTAAAGTCAAGACTGGTGCTTATTTTAACTGAGCCATAATATGGCATTTTTCATCCAATGTGGTTATAGAAGGCATTTCTCCTTAAAAATATGTTACCTTGGTTTCTTTTTTCTGGAATTGGTAAAATTTAGGCAAATTTATTATTTTAGAAATAGAATCAGTATATGCAGTGTTGGTTATTTGGTAATTTTTATGGTAATTCTGTAGGAATAAATGCTTCCTACGTATTTGGCTTCAGGAACATCAGCTTTTGGTTATCTTTATAGTTTGTGTGAGTGTACATGCCTGTGTGTCAGGGTGTGAGTGAGTGTGCGTGTGTAGGGGGTGTGAGTGTGTGAGGATATGTGTGAGTGTGGGCAAGTGTATGCGTGAGTGTGTAGGTGTGTGGGTGTGTGTGGTAGGGGTAACTATGGGCATGCATGTGTGTGAATGTGAGAACAGGCAAGAACAAGTGCATGGCAGAAGATGTTGCTGCGCTGCATGGAGCCTGCAGAAGCGCCTCTCGTGTTTATGAATCTCACCTGCATGGCCACAGAGTCTCAGTCTTATGAAGATACTGTTGTTTGTGCCACTCCCACACCTAGACACATTCTCAGGAGGTTTTCCACTGCAGCTGCATTTGTCTTGAGTTGCTCTTGGACCTCGGGTTTCCCTCATGATTCTGTTGAGGGTGATTGGGAACAGAACTAACCTGACCAGCCCCACAACAGCCAGGAAGCTACGAGATAAAACTAGCCAGAGAAGGAGCAGTCATGATTTACAAATGTTAGTGCTACAGTGTTAAATAATCACCTGTTTCCTCAACCCCACTCCACTGGCTTCCTGCCCTGATCAGTTTGTGCCCTTGAGCCCACATTTTCTCCTAAATGTGTATGAATCCTGTCCTGTTTGGGGGCAGACACTCATTGGTCAAACTTGCAGGGAGCATGCCTAAATGATAGCTGTCCTGGAAATCCGGCGAACTCTGATCAGTTTTTCAATGTTCCTGTTTCTTCTAAGAGATTTAGTGTTTTATATTTTGGAACAAAAATCAAATAAAAGAAAAATGGAAGTGGTGTTTTTAAATATGGATTGCAAGCCGACAGGCAGACTCTTGGAAAACAAATTAAAAGAGAGGAACAAGTAAAAGAAAGGACAATAAACCTTTTTCTTTGTGTATGTGATGCTAATAATTACCATGGTCTTTTTTACAGAGTCCTCTACAGTTTTCATCTAACTAGTTCAGCGCCTCTTTACAGTCCCAGGATTATGCTGAGGGGCATGGATTGCTGGAAGCGCAGAGGCCCTTTCTTCTGCAGCCTGGTCACCTGCTGCCTCTGCACTCAGTCTTGATCACAGGGACTGGTGTGTGGGCTTTGGACCTGCCCCTGTCTGGATTTAGAGTTCGTGGGGTGCAGGCTTTCCAAGTTGGGACACTATTTGTGTGCTGACTGGTGGCTGACATCGCCGTGGCCCTCCATCCTTCTGTCCATCCGTCTGTCCCTCTGTCCCTCTTCCTATCTTTTCTATTTTTCTCTATAAATATTTCATAAATGCTTGGACCCCTGCACTGAGGCTATTCGTAGAAAGGAAAACAGAATCATGTGGATGCTGTAACAGGTAGTACTGATTGCTACTGTTTCCAGAAGGGTTCTTGTGTTTCCTTTACAAAGCCCTGAACTATATCCATTTGTAACTGAACAATTAAAAATGAGTTCAGTTTCAGCCAGGTGCAGTGGCTCACACCTGTAATCCCAGCACTTTGGGAGGCCGAGGCAGGCGGATCACCAGGTCAGGAGATCGAGACCATCCTGGCTAACACGGTGAAACCTGTCTCTACTAGAAATATAAAAAATTAGCTGGGCGTGGTGGCGGGTGCCTGTAGTCATAGCCACTCAGGAGGCTGAGGCAGGAGAATGGCGTGAACCCGGGAGGTGGAGCTTACAGTGAGCCAAGATCGCGCCACTGCACTCCAGCCTGGGTGACAGAGCCAGACTCTGTCTCAAAAAAAAAAAAAAAAAAAAAAAAAGTTCAGTTTCAAAAACCAAATGAATGTGATACCTGCATTTTCTTTCCTATCCACCATTTCATGACTAAAGTCACACAAATGAACAAAAAGTTTTGTTACTGGCTGAGTTATTGGTGAGGTTGCCTTAATTAACTTTTCCAGCCATTCTGTGGTGCAATTTGTTCTTCATTGTGAGCTTCCCAGCCAAACCACTCACATTCCACTGCGTGTCCTTACAGATCTGTTTTCGTACTTTTCTCAGCGGAGTATCTGCTCCTGGAATAACATTCATATGGAGTTTTGTTTAAACATATGCAGACCCACAACCCAAAGGTATAGTTCAGAAAACTTGAACAGCTTTTTAAAGAAGTATTTGCCACTTTACACTGAAATTTAAAATAATGCAAGTGAAAAACTGTGTTGTAGAACTTGTATGACAAAAAAAAAGCAAGCCAAACTTGATTTTTGTAACATTTAAGAACCTATATCAACATATAAAGCCTTCAGTAACCCTTATGCAGGAAGTACAGTGTACCCATAGTTTAATGTGCCCATGGTTTGATTTTAAATTTTAGTGTTATATTTGAAGTGTAAATAACAAAGGAGATGGCATTTAGTTTTCTGAATTATTTAAGTACAGTTGTGATTTAAGTGATCATTTGTGGCATTTCACATGGTGGCTTTCCCATGGAAAGTATGCATGCGGATCTTAGGTGTGATTGTTGACTTTAAAATGTCCAAGTCCATTAATGTGTGAAGACTGTAAGTAAAATGGCTTAATACTTAATAATCTCTTTTTGGTATAGATTCATTACTTCATAAGCTACATGTTGTGTTTTCTAAATAATAAGAGTTTTTTAATGTAAATCTTCCAATATTCTACATATTCTCATTCTCTTACACAGTTTTTTTTTTCATTGATTTACAAATACTGACTTTTCAATTTGAAGTGTTTTGCCTCATTTTTGGCCCATGATTTTGTTTTAAAGGAGTAATTCGATAGTTTTTATTAATCTACAACTCAGCTTTAAAAAAGAAACTAATGATAAACGTATGTAGGCCGTGGTCTTGGGGATCTTTTATCAGATCTGATAGTTACTGGAAACATTCTTTAAAGTGATAGAAAGCAGAAATTATTATCCTAACGCTGATGCAATGTGAAACCAAAGTTGATAGATTAATGATGCAAAGGAAGTTCCCTGTTCACTTTGATTCTTTCAAAAGAAGAATTTGATTCTTTGCTTAAAAAATTATTTTCTTCAAGGTTTGTAAGGGGAAAGTGTTATGGTCTGCAAATTCCTAAGGAGATGCTTTTTTTTTTTCTTCTTTGCATTAACTTTTGGTTACTTCTTGGCCTTGCGATTTGCTTTTAAACTGTCCGTTGCATGGGTGTTATTAGGTTGGTGCAAAAGTAATTGCGGTTTTTGCCTTTGAAAGTAATGACAAAAACTGCAATTACTTTTGCACCAACCAATGGTTGTGATGTCTGTTGGTCTTCTAGCTGGGAGTAAGATGGCTTTGAGTTTTGTTGGAAGTTTGAAATTCATCTGCTATTCCTCACCATGAGCTCTTGTCTCCTTGACTTTTTTTAATGGTAAGAGTATATGTGCCAGTTCTGCTCTGAAATGGGCAGGCAGTTCACGCCATAAAGACCATAGGTTGTGAGTTTTTAGTTTCTTGTTTCTATAGAGGTCCAACCCCTTTTCTTTGCCACATCCCATTTCCTGGCACGTGACAGATAAGTGGAAAGGATGTTCAGATAAAATGGATTTCAGATTATAGGATGTTCATTCGTAGCACACACAGGTTCTGGGATCTGAAAGCTTGGTTGGAGTTCTGACAACATGAAGGAGTAGCCATGTGAGTGTGGGCAGATTAACTTTTCAGCGTTCCAGTTTCCTCATCAGTTTAGCAAGATAATAGTAAGACCTACTTCACACTTCACAGGTTGCCATGTCATAAACATATAGGAAGGACTCTGCAAACGTTAGCCATTGCTATTAGGACAAAGCATGCTGGTGAGTTAAACATTATGAATCCAAAACAGAAAGATTGTGTTGTCTTGAACATACACATCAGTTTTCAAATTAAGGGAAACATGTTTGGCAAAAGTAATGGTGAATTTGCTGGACTCAGATGTCTGAAAAATAGTTCAAGATGTTTCACAAATCCCAAATGTGACCAAGTTTGCACATCTTAAGGAGGGATGGATTAAAAAAACAAAGTTTCTGTAAACTTCCTTCTAAATGCCTTCTTAAATTGGAAAATAGGGAAGATAATCTTGGGAATATTTATTTCGGTTTCCTCAACCTCAAAAGCTAGTGTTGTACTGATTATATGCTATTGCATTAGAAGCAGCATATATATATCCTTTTTTCTTGATTATTTTCCTGGGTTGAACTGGTGGTTTGTGCTGTATTCGAATTAGATTTTATTTTTTATAAAGAGTTTTTATGTTTATAAACAAACTAACTGAAGACAAATATTCTGATTCTAATAAGAGCCCCAGCTCTCTTGAGCTCCAAACTCACATGTCCTGTACTCTGGTTACCACTGTGTTCTTTATTTTGGCTAAGTATATCACCTTTCCTGTGGTCAGCCAGGCTTGAAACCGCACCATCACCTTTGACCCCCCCTTCTCTCCTGCTCCCATGTCCTACCGGTTTTGAGGTCCTATTAGATTTTCCTCTGTAATTACTTGCTCGTGTGTCTCTTCAGGCCAACCTACTGTACTGTGTGGTGAAAACCCTCACACCTCATGCTTAGATGATTAAAATGGCCTTCTGTCTAATCACCTTGGCTTTCATGTCCATTCTTGTCATACATGGGACTTGCTTCTGTCAAATTAGGCTTATTACAGTTCTGCTTATGCCACACCCCTGCTCTGAAAGCTCCAGTGACTCCCATCTACTTGTAGAATAAAGTTCAGTCTTTGACTTAACATTTAGGTATCTTCTAAAATCTGGCCCCAGTCTGACAGTCCAATCTGATATGTTCAGAAGTAGATATGCTACTATCCCATCCCATAACCTATGCTTTAGTTAAATTCAAGGGCTCTTGGCCTTTTGTCCATGTGTTCCTCCATAGAAGTGTTTTGCTAACACCAATGCATGTTTAAAGTCTCAAATGTGAATACGTCCCCAATCTCTTTTTCTCCTCATAAGGTCTTGTGTCCTTTGGGGAACTAATAACACTAGATTTTTTTTATTTTTAAAATTATTATTATTTTAAGTAATAGACTTTGTGTTTTAGAGAGGTTTTAGGTTTACAGAAAAATTGAGCAGAAGATAGAGTTCTCATATACCCCCTCATATATACTTTCCCCTGTTATTAACATTTTACATTAATGTGGTACATTTGTTACAACTGATGAACTGATATTGATGCACTGTTATTAACTTTCCATCATTCACATTGGGGCTCACTCTGTTGTACAGTTCTATGGGTTTTGACAAACGTATGTCACATATCCACTACTGCAGTATCCTGCAAAATACTTTCAATGCTCTAAAGATCCTTCATACTCCACCAGTTTATCTTGTCCCTTCCTTCATAGCACTCAAGTTTTACATTTTACTTAAACTTCTTGAGAGTAGCACCTGGGTTTTCTACCTTACCCCCTCCCTGCTCACATTCAGTGTTTTTGCTGAGAGGGCCTCAGCAGATACTGAATAAGCCTGTAAATCACAACACTTTGAGACAGGAGGGCAGGGGGCATGTGTAACACAGCAGTAGTGTTGTGCAGTTAAGCCAGGGTTTGAGCCCTATCCCTACCACATAATTGCTGTGTGATCGTGGGCTAAGTACTTAACCTCTCTGACTCTGGCACAGAGAGTACCCAAACATATTAGCTATTGATAGTAATAGTAATATGACTCTTGTGGGTATTATTTGCCAGGATTAAATTTATTGATGCTTTTCATCTCACTCCTTTCAGCATAATATCATTTGTTAGTATTCTCTAAATGGTTCAGCTTTAATCTGATTGAGATAATTAGAAGGA